>NC_066583.1:536152986-536752986 GCF_024323335.1 Lathyrus oleraceus | reverse complement strand
CAAACTTTTCCTTTAGCAACTTCCAAACAACATCAGAGTATTATATTTACAAAAACCATTTGCAATGTTATGCATGATCCAAAATTCAGCACAAACACACTCATAGTCCAATCGCAAGTCATTGGAATTGAAACAACTAACAACATAAAATATATATTATTTCCAAAATGTAACTGAATCAATCATCATATTCACACATGACCAAAGCAAAATGCTACCTAAATAATATACCAGTCCAACTATTTAAACAGTACTCAAATATTTTGAAAAGGAAAATTTCTCTAACATTTGGCAATATGAGCATATCAGTGACTTAAACACCTGCCACTTAGTTAAAACAAGTAAAGTAACAGTTAACAAATACTAATACTAATAATAATAACAACAATAATAATAATAATAACTCTAAAAATAAAATAAAAAATTCAGAAGTTGAAAAAAAGATACAATGAACTTGACTTCGATATCTCATAACAGTAACAATGTCGGAACAGTAATCAACATAGTCAAGAAAGATCGAATATTACCGTTATTGACTCAAGATGTTGATTTTTTTTGAACTCAAACTAACTGACTCGAACCAAAGCAACACCAATGACTAACTTGTTGGTGGATTACATTGCTGCTGGAAATTTTGAATACGCCAAAATTAAACCGAAAACACGTTAGAGTGGAGGTTTTTACTCTTCCATCTCAAATCCTGACAATGCCAGTACCTAAAAAAATAGGAAATAAATACAAGGTTCAAAATTAACGTAGCGGCGTTCACGCGGCGATGGTGTGGTGGTGATTTGTGGGTGTTGACGGCATTCGTCGGAGGGTCGTGTGTGAGGTTAGTGGCGTTGGTGTTCGTCAGCGGTGATTATGAAGAAGGACGGTTAAACAATGGAAGAAAGTTTTATGTGTTGTGGTTGTGGGTCGGAGTTCACAGCGGAAGACGGCGGGGGTTGTTGGTTCGTGGCCGGAAGTGGTTGTGAGTTGTCGTGAGAGGGGTGTTTTAAGGTTGGGACGCCGGTGATTTGTGGTGGTGAGAGGCTGTAAGAACAAAATTAGTTCTACAATAGAATTCCAGGATTTTGATGATAACAAAGGATGAAACCAAAAATGGCACCCTAACGAAAATTCTCTAAGTATGCAGGACTCTGAACAGCAACAAAGGAATCTGATCATTTTATCAGATACAAACTTTGATCAGATACAAAGTACTAGAAGATCAGACGCATCTAAGGAAGAAGTGCGCCCAAAGAAGTTCTGAATCTGAGCAAAGCAAGACAGTAGAAAGAACCAGAAGCTCGAAACATCCACGGGTCTTAGTTCTGATGATCTGGAAGACCAGTACTCTGAGAAGCTCTGATGTAACCTCAACGTAATCTCCTTCTGATGCAGAACTCCGAGATAACAAAGACTCTGATGAAGATTCACCAAATCCAGAAAGAGTAACGGAAAGAATTTCTTCAAATGGAAAGGAAGTATTTTTAGAAAGAAATTATTCAGGGAGACAAATTGGTTATGGCAAGAAACACTGAAGTAATGACATTGAATGCTCATCAAAGACAAATATTCTGTCATCACTACCAATGATCCTTCTCACTACTATATAAAGGACAACATACCTCATTGAGAGACACAACAACGCACAGAAAAATTCTTTACATTCTCTCTCAGTTTTTCACGAGCTGCTGCTCATACGTGAAAACACTTGTTTAAATATTCTGTTGTAATACTTGCTTACTCTTAGAAGCACTCTCTATTACAAATTTACTTTGCTAAATTGTTTTTGTTCCTCAAGTGACTCTGCGCAGTTTGTATACTTGAGAGGACTAAGAGATCATTCTCTTAGATGTTTGGTTGTATTAGTCTTTCAAGATTAGTGCATTAAGTCCTTTTTGAAGGCGAAATCACCTTGGCCGGGTGGACTGGAGTAGCTTTGTGTTATAAGTGAACCAATATAAAATTCTATGTGTTCTTACTTTTGAAAAAGCTTTTAATTTCTAAAACAATTCAAACCCCCCTTTCTTGTTTTTCTCACCTTCAGTTGGTATCAGAGCTTCGGCTCTGTTATTGATTTTCTAATCAAACACTTAACAGTGTAGAGAGATCCAGAACGAGAAAAACTATGGCCAACACCAATGAAAGAGATAGTTACAACACTAAGCCTTCAGTCTTTGATGGAGAGAAATTCGATTACTGGAAAGATAGAATTGAAAGTTTCTTTCTGGGCTACGACGCTGATCTCTGGGACATTGTCACAGTCGGATACACACCTCCTGCAACAGATGTTGGAGTTGCTATTCCCAGAAGCAAAATGACAGATGATCAGAAGCGCGAATTCAAGAATCATCATAAAGCCAGAACGATACTTCTCAATGCCATATCCTACAATGAGTATGAAAAAATCACCAACAGGGAAACAGCTAAAGATATACTCGACTCCCTGAGGATGACTCATGAAGGAAACTCTCAAGTCAAAGAAACAAAGGCTCTGGCTCTAATCCAGAAATATGAAGCCTTCAAAATGGAGGATGATGAAGTTGTAGAGGTAATATTTTCTAGATTCCAAACTCTAATTGCAGGTCTCAAAGTGCTAGACAAAGGATACACAACTGCGGACCATGTCAAAAAGATAGTCAGAAGCTTGCCATAGAAGTGGAGACCCATGGTCACAGCCTTAAAACTATCAAAGGATTTGAACAACATCAGCCTTGAAGAGCTTGTCAGTTCACTCAGAAGTCATGAGATAGAACTGGAGGAAGATGAGCCTCAGAAGAAGATCAAGTCTGTAGCATTAAAGTCCAGATCTAAAAGGCGCAAGTCTGACAGAAACAAAGCCTTCCAGGCCGAAACAGAAGACGTTGATGACTCTGAAAAGGAAGATTCTGACAATGAGGAAGAATTATCCCTTCTGACCAGAAGAGTAAAACAACTCTGGAGAAAAAGGAATAATAACTTCAGAAAACCAAGATCCAAAGGAGATCGATCAGAGTCAACCTCAAAAGGTAAATCTAACAAAGATGTTACGTGTTATGAATGTAAGGAAACATGTCATTACAGGAACGAATGTCCCAAGTTGAAGAAAGACAGTTCCAGAAAAGAGAACTTCAAGAAAAATTCCTTCAGAACCAAAAAGGGACTGATGGCTACCTGGGACGACAGTGAATCTGACTCATCAGAATCAGACTCTGACGAACAGGAAAATGTGGCACTCATGGCTACCACCTCCAAAAATACTTCAGACGAAGAATCTGAATCTGAAGATGTATTTTCTGAACTTTCTCGATCTGACCTAGAATCATGTATGTCTGAAACTCTAAACTCATATCAGAAACTCAAACAAAAATTTAAAGCTATAAAAGGTGTTCTTGAAGAAACATTAGAAGAATGTGGAAAACTTGAGATAACAATTTTAGAACTAAAAGATGAAAACAGAACTTTGATATTAGAAAGAGATTCAACAAAGAAAAATTGCTCAAAACTTGAAGAAGCATTATCTCAAGCTCCACAGACTTCAAACACAATAATTTATAAATATGAAAAATCTTTTCAAAAGTTTCTGAAAAATGGGATAGAGAGGAGCAGAATGGCATCAATGATTTATGGGGCCAGTTAGAACAATAGAAGAGGAATTGGGTATGATCCTAGTGAAGATAAAACTTCTACTAATGACCAACCTAAATCTCCATTTTCATATCACTATACACATACACAAGCACAACAATTTAATAATGCTAGAAAACCCAAAGTATTAAGAAACTCTGGGAAAACTAATCACAAAGAACCCAAAAGACTCTAGGTACCAAAGGATAAGATTGTTTATGTTGCAGATATCTTATGCAGCAGAGTTAAAACACCAGTCATGGTACCTGGACTCTGGATGCTCGCGACACATGACGGGAAGAAAGTATATGTTCCAAAGCCTGGAACTTAAAGACGCTGGATTCGTAGGCTTCGGAGGAGATCAGAAAGGAATGATCAGAGGCTCCGGAACTATTGGTAATGGTACTTTTCCCTCTATATCTAATGTGTTATATGTAGAAGGATTAATGCATAATCTATTATCAATAAGTCAATTAAGTGATAACAGATATGATGTAATCTTCAATCAAAAAACATGTAAAGCCATAAATCAAAACAATGGATATGTCCTATTCACTGGCAAGAGGAAAAACAATATTTATAAAATAAATCTTTCGGATTTAAAAGAACAAAACGTGAAATGTCTGATGTCTGTTCACGAAGAGCAATGGGTATGGCATAGACGCTTGGGCCACATTAGCATGAGAAAGTTATCTCAGCTAAATAAACTCGAGTTAGTCAGAGGTCTACCTAAGCTGAAGTTTTCTTCAGATGCTCTATGTGAAGCATGTCAGAAAGGAAAATTTTCAAAATCATCTTTTAAAAAGAAAAACATTGTTTCTACCTCTAAGCCTCTGGAACTTCTTCACATTGACTTATTTGGTCCTGTGAAAACAGCATCAGTCAATGGAAAGAAATATGGACTGGTCATTATTGATGATTTTAGTCGCTGGACATGGGTAAAATTCTTAAAGCACAAGAGTGAGTCTCACTCTGTATTCACTAGCTTATGTTCCAAAGTGCAAAATGAATTTGACTCTAAAATCATCAGAGTCAGAAGTGATCATGGTGGGAAATTTGAAAATAAATTTTTTGAGGAATTATTTGACTCTAATGGAATATCCCATGATTTCTCCTGCCCTAGAACTCCACAACAAAATGGAGTTGTAGAAAGGAAGAATAGGACACTCCAAGAGATGGCCAGAACCATGATCAATGAAACAAATGTGGCTAAGCACTTTTGGGCTGAAGCAGTAAATACAACGTGTTATATTCAGAATAGAATCTCCATAAGACCTATTCTGGAGAAGACTCCCTATGAACTGTGTAAAGGAAGAAAACTCAATATTTCTTATTTTCATCCTTTTGGATGTTCTTATTTTATTCTAAATACTGTAATACCCCAAAATTTACCCTTCATTTTTCTTGGAAGCATGGGATTATGTTTCACACTTCATTAGCGTCATATTAGGTCATACCCATTGCATACCACATTAGTGACTAGGAAATCAGGTTTTGATTGATCACTCCTTAACAGAAGGAGCCCACACAAAGCAAGATTGAGAATTGGACTTCATTTTCTAAATATACAAGTCTCAAGGGTCTCAGGGGGTTCCAAGTATCTTATTGTGGTCCTCAGTTCATCAATGAAGGATTCAGAGCCATCAGAGTGTTCATCTGGATTTAATCAGGAAATTAGAGTTTCATGGCTACCTGCAACAAGCAATGTTTGGTTGGAAGTAGATGGGCTCATCCATGTCATGATTAGAGAGGCATCTTGGCATAGGAAGATTCACAATTATCTCAGAAAGATCCATTGGCAAGCAGTGCAATCAGTTCCCGATCAATTTTGCCCTAAAACTAGGGTTTGGTATAAAATCAGTTTATTTCTGATTCTTTGGGTGAAACTCTTTTCCATGGCCCTCCATATGTCCACAAGGGTCTACATACAAAAAATCATCTCTTTATTTGAGCCAGAGGTGCTTTAATTGATCATTGGAATCGGAAATCAGACAGTTTGGGAAAAGTCAACTGTGGGGCCAGAAAAGTCAACTCCTGACTTTTTGAGAGTGGAATCTCAAAATTCATGCTTAGGGGAGCCTAAATTTGAAATTTGATCAAGGTTGGATCATGGATTCATCATTTAATCAGAAATTGGAAAAGTTACTTAATTTGGAAATGGTTGACTTTCCATTTAGGGCAAGTTTTCATGATTGTTACACTCACTTTAAGCCCAGTTTCCATCAAGATAAAAGCTCCATTTGAAAATTTCTCCAACATGAAAGTTGTTCCTCTTGTTCCCAGCTTTCTATAGATATAAAGTTTGCTCCATTTGGATTAAAATTGAGAAAGTTATGCTTAGTCAAACTGAGACACTTTTTTAGGACACTTAGAAAAATTTCTAAGTCTCAAAATCCTCAAAGTTTGTCAAGACTTCTTGGCCATTTTTCTTGCACTTCAAGGCATCATTTGAAAATGTTTTCTTCACAACAATTGTGCCTTGCCATGTCCTCTTTCACCTCTTTTTGGAATCACCTCATTTGGATTCATGGTTTGAGAAATACATTCACCTAAAGTGGGCACCATGACTTGATTTTCTAGGCAACATTTAGGCCAAACTGGCCCAACTAGTTGTGCATGATGAAACCTGAGCTTGAGGGCCATTTTTCACATTCTTCCATTCATCACTTAAACTTGTGCTCAACATGAAAGTTGCTATGCTCCATGAGGTCTTGCTACTATTTACATTATTTCATCATTTGGAGACTTGATCATCAAGTTACATGGCCATAAAGTCACCACCTTGGAATGTTTTCTTGCTTGCCAAACAAGCAAAGTCATGTTGCACAAACCAGCCCACGTTTTTGGCCATGCATTGGATATTTACTCACTTAAATTTGGCCCAAAATAACACAAGCTTCACATGCCCTAATACACCTCACTTTGCACTTTTATTCTTATGGATATCATTTGTTTCAAAGTCCATTTAAACACTTGACCTACATATTTAAAAGAGGAAAACCCTAAACCTAAGAAGAGGGCATTGGAATTTCGTGGCAAGGCAAGGCAAAGTCACAAGGTCAACTTCTATTCTCTCTCAACAAGCTCTTGAATTAGGGTTCTTGAAACACAAAGGAGGCATCATATTCTTCCATCATCTTCTTCTATCAAAGGGGCCGTGGACCTAACTTCCACTAGGTAAACTCTATTATTCTATCTTCCATGACCATGTATGGATATATCCATGTTCATCATCATCATCATCATTACCATGCTCATCATTATTATCATTATTGTTCATGTGCTCATATTTGTTTCATGCTTGTTTACAATGCCAACCACATGCTTGTGTTCTTGTTATTAATTTATGCATGCTGAATTTTTTGACTTTGCCCGTGTCCATGTTGACCTCTTGTGGTCAATGTTTCTCCATGATTAAGCCATTATTTTTACTAAAACAAATCACCATGATGTTCTACACATTTTGTACTTGAACTTTGGTTTTTATTTCGTGTCATTTGGTGCCCTATAGCATGCGTATTCTTGAGTGGAAGTTTGAGAAAATCCACTGGTTTTTCACGTTTTTCTGCATGCATGGCTAGGGTTTTTGGTTTATGAAGAAGATGATTATGTGGCGCTTCATGAGCCCTTGGATCCTTGGCTTGTGTTTTAATTTGGACTGTCCATTCCTTTTTTGTCTTCTAGTCACTTAAGTGAAGTTGCCCAATTGATGTTATGTCCACATGATTTTTTAAATTAAAATGTTATTTAATCATGTCACACCTGACTTAAGTTGTTTATGGACCTTGGGCCTTCGCGTTTGCTTTTCACACCCCCACACTTCATGGCCCATTAGCACTGACATACTCTCTTTTCATTTTCCTTCTTTATTTCCATTTATTTTCTGTTTTGTTTTTTATTATTTTAAAATATTTTCTTTATTCATAAAAATATAAAAAAATATTTTTCATATTTCTTAATATCTTATTTAATTTTATTTAATTTTTATTTTCATATTCATTTAATATTAATATTTTATTTTAATTATTTATTCCAAATAGTCCATTTTAACACACTTTTTTTTCTTTTCTTTCTCGATTTTATTTTTATGACTTAAAATTATTTTTAGCATTTTATTTTTGGGATGAAGGTTGACCAATGTCCCATGGTCAACCTGACATTTTCTTGGAATTTTTTTCTATTTTAAATTTATTTTGGATTTATTTCTAACCTAGTCTTATTGGTTGACTTTTGTTTTGACCTTTGTTTTATTTCATTTAATTCATGCACCAATTTTCATTATTTTTAAAATATTTTTGGGGGATGATGATGTCCTGACCCCACCTTACTTAGTTTAATTTTTTATAATTTTCTTGATTAATGTTCTATTTATTTCATATTTTTTAAGTTGACTTGAATTTTCAGTTGACTTCTTTATGATCGATGTTTGACTTAGGGATTGCTTATGGCAATTGAAGAGATCTTTTGATCCTCCCTTGTTCATATCATATGCCATGTATTAGAGGCCTTTTATCTTGATTTTATTTGGTCCTTACCTCATTTCTTGATTTAATTATTTCAGTGAACCTTTTGTGCATCTTTTTATTTGTCTGATTCATCTGTCATTTGTTATACTTGTTTCTTTCATCCATGCTTTCTATTGCTTGATTGTTTAACATGTTCATACATCCCATGCATTGTTTAATGCTCCATTATTTCATTATTTGATTCTTTGACTTGGTTATAAACCTGTGTGCTTATCTGATTTGATTGATAACTGTTGCCTACTTGTATGATGTATGAGGCATATATTCTTATTGTTTAATTGCCATGAACAATCCCCATTCATAACAAATGTATCCCTCTCCCATGAAGTGTATAATATTTATTCTTTCATTATTTATTCATCTGTTAATACAAGAATTAAAACGAACATCCGATAATCATTTCAAAACAAGATCAAAAGCTCGATCCAACGTCGAGTAATCATTTTCAAAACTTAACATAACCAGCACATATTCATCCATTCTTTTGTAAGTTGATTTCTTCATGCATCACCATTTCTCTTGTAAGTCGATTGCTTCAGGCATCGCCATCTACCTGTAAGTCGATTGCCTCAGGCATCGCCATCTACCCTTATCTGTGGTTCCTCTCCTTGATCCATCCGTCGACTCTTGTTCCGTTTAGGTAGCACCCATTAGGTAGAACCCTTTGTATGATAATATAGGTAGAATTCCCTTATTCTTTGCATGCTAACATTAGGTAGATATTTCCCTTTGTAAATCCTAACACATAGGTCCACATTGCATGACAACTCTAGGGCAGAGCTTCCCCACTTTTAGACCTTTCGTGTGTCTCCGATCTTGTGGCATGTCAATCTGTTCTATTGCAAAGAGGTAACTGCCTAAGACTCGATTCAGCGAGCTGCGACACCTACTGCTAAGACGTTGAACACATTGCCCACTTTCCTTTGACACAGTCGGTGTCCTCTTTTGTAAGTCCATGTTCAGATGGCAATCCTTAACCCCTAGTTAGCCGAACTACGGCAACTCTGATTCTCATGTTCATATGAGATACGTAGGCACGAGATGTGATGTCTTGCCGAGTTTGACTAACGACTAACAACTAATCCTTGTTTGCTTTCGCCCTTGCCGCGATTCTTTTCTCTCGCCCTCGTTGCGATTGAGACCTTCCCTTTCTCTTGCCCTAGTTGCAATCGAGACCTTTGTTCCCGTAGTTAGCTGAACTACATTTTGCTCTGATTCTCATTCCAGATGAGATACGTAGGCATAAGACGCGATGTCTTATCGA
The DNA here is from genome assembly GCF_024323335.1 of Lathyrus oleraceus. Lineage (NCBI taxonomy): Eukaryota > Viridiplantae > Streptophyta > Magnoliopsida > Fabales > Fabaceae > Lathyrus > Lathyrus oleraceus. The sequence goes on along the minus strand of NC_066583.1, from coordinate 536,743,602 downwards.
GCACACTTCTCTTTAACCCATAAGTAGCCGAGCTACGAAGACTCTAATTCTCATATTCAAATGAGATACGTAGGCAGTGGATGTGATACCCTTGCGAGTCGTTTTCATTTTCTTTTGACCTTCTTTTAGCAGATAGTACATTAGATATACCTACACCCTTTAGACTAGAACAACAAGAGTGGATCCCGTAGAGTACTACGGATGCGCAGGGGTGCTAATACCTTCCCTTCGCATAATCGACTCCCGAATCCAAGATTTGGTTGCGAGACCTTATCTTTTCCTTCTCTTCAGGTTTTCTTCGATCGTTTCCTTTCCCTCCTTTGGGATAAATAGCGAACGGTGGCGACTCTTCTGTTTTCTTTTTCCTCGCCGGTTGTTTTTTCGCACCAGTTGCGACAGCTGGCGACTCTGTTGGGGACCCTGGTTTCCCTATGCGAGTCCCTCCTAGCTTTTGTGAGTTTCTTGTTTGTCGTGGGTGTTCATTCTTTTGTACAGTTATTTACTTTCAGCATTTATCTGCTTTCTCTTATTGTGTTGTGTACATATCATTGCGGTATTTGTTGGATCTGTTGTGTTTGTTGGGATGGGTTGTTCTATGAGAGATAAGCCCACTACCCAGGCTTGAGCGTACACATAGGTTTTAGAGTGGATAGTCATGAGGCTTGCGTAGTATGTTGCTACGTTAAGTCGTTCATGAAGACCCACACCCAGACGAGGTTTCTTTTGGATATATTATGTCCTACGGGTGTTCCGTAACGACAGAAGGTTCCTTTAGAAATCGTCGACTCTGGTGACCATTTCCCGAGGAATCATTCAATGCCTCTCCTCTGAGACGCGGTTATGTTATCTCTGGTGGGCGTATTCTCGCTGCTCAATCCGAGGACCCCAAGGTTGGGAACTTGCTTTTAGGACGTCCTGTTGAGGGGAGTCAGTGGAGGTCTTTTGTCTCGTAATAATGCCAAACCTTCAGGGGTAAACGTATTATTCTCGACTGAAGGGTTAGAAGCTGACAAACTTCTGTTCTTAGAACCTACCAGTGAGGGGCGGGCTAAATTCAGGAAAACTTAACCTTCAACCAACCCGGTTTTCTGATATTCTTGTTGGAGCAGAATTGTGATCTCTTATATGTTCCTCGGTGGTTTTCTCTTCGGACAGTGCAACCTGACAGTTGTTCAAGCAGATGCAGCAATCCTGATTGAGATGTCACTGCATCGCATCACATCATTTTGCATTCACATCATTGCATCACATCATTTTACATTCATATCATTTAACACATGTTTATCTATCCACTAGGGGTTTATATCTTCTTCTGGATTCTGGTCGGGGTTTTTTGGCTCTCCTAAGATGGATATTGGCAGAAAAAGACATGTCGCCTACAAGTTTCCTATGGTTTGTTTGGATCACATTCAACAACTGATGAAGTTAATCGATCATGATTCTCTAGAAAGATTCCGGAAGGATTACGGGTTGATTCTAAGTTTCGTTACGGTTCTCTCCAAAGATCAACGCGATGCTCTCTTTACATTGCTGCAGTTCTATGACCCTCCATTGAGGTGTTTTACATTCCCAGATTATATCTCGGTCCCTACTTTGGAGGAGGTTGCCAGTCTTCTCAGAGTTCCTATCAAGTCACAGTTGCCATTCTACAGGTCCGAGTTTCTGCCCGATTTCAGCATGGTTGCTTCGGCCACATATTTGGGGAAATCAATCTTGGAGTCTAATATGTGTCAGAAAGGAGGAGTTAGTGGTTTTCATCTGAGTTTCTTAGTGGGAGAAGCCAAGAAGAAGCTCGAGGATGGTGATTTGAGGTGTTTTAATGTTGTGTTGGCTCTTTGTGTATACGGGATTGTCCTGTTCCCTAATGTTGCAAAATTTGTAGACGTAGACGTAGACGTAGTACGCCTCTTCGTGTTGGGAAATCCAGTGCCGACCTTGCTGGGAGATTTCTTTCATTCAGTGCATCATAGGAATGAGAATAGAAAAGGAGGATTGGTGAACTGTTGTGCACCTTTGTTTCATAAGTGGTTCAGTTCTCACCTACCCAAGTCAGGAGCGTTCGTTGACTTCAAGGACTCGTTGAGTTGGTCTAAGAGATTGATGGGGATAAGAGCTAAAGATATTTCTTGGTGGTCTGACCAGAACTTGCTTCAGGCTGATATTATTCACAGTTGTGGGAACTTCCCAAATGTGCCGTTGGTAGGAAGAAGAGGAGGAATCAACTATAATCCTTCTCTAGCAGTTAGATAGTTTGGGTATGCTTTAAAAACTCCGCCTTTGGAAAAATATGTGGAAGAATCTCTGTTTTTCCATTCTTCATCTGATCTGACTGTATCCTTTAAGGCAGCTAAGGCCTGGCTCAAGGTAATCGAGAGAGGAAGGACTGTGCTTGGAAAGGGGGATTGCAGGACTTATCCTCAATATGAAGATTGGCTTCGGAGAAGAGTCGAAGAGTTTAGTCTGCCCATTCCTATTGAAGAACCTTTATATCCACCTACTCCTGAGCAGTCAACAATGGTGAGCCGAGAAGAGTATGACAAATTGAAGAGTACCATGGAGGAACTTCAAATTGAAAACTCGGAGTTAAGTGTGAAGTTGCAAGACATTATGCATCTATACCATGAGGCAGAATATCAAAAGAGGGAAGCCGTCAGATTGCAAGAGGAAGTAGAAAAGAAATTGGCTATGGAGGTAAACCGCTTCAGGAAAACTGACGAAGCCTTGGGGTCATCCAGTTCTGAGTTGAGGTGAGTCAAGCAGCAGTTAACAGATGCTCGTGGTAAGTTAGCTGGGTGGCAAGAACAGTGGGATGCATTTTCATCTTCTTGGAAGGCAAAAGAGGAGGACATGGTGGCCGAATTGACTGGTCAGATGGAGAAGTTGAAGACTCTGCTGAAGGAGAAGAACAATGAGCTTCTGTATGCCCGTTCAACCAATGGTTACATGACAGATCAACTCGACAAGGCTCAAGAACAGATTGAAGAACTCAAAGTCCTGGCGGGTTTGAAGAAGTCTAAACTTGAAGAGGTATTCGGGGAGGATAATCAAATAGATTGCGGGTATTTCGTGTTGAGGTTTATGCGAGATACTCTTGCTTTGGGCCGATTAGTGATTCCCACCGATGTATGTATTTCTAACTTATGAGTTATTTTTATATTTACACATATCTCATATAATTAAATAGTTGGAATTAATTCAAAATATGTTATATTATTATGTAGTACTTTGAGGAATTCAAGTGTGCATTTTATACAAAGGATCAAGTGGACGAAATCAAAGAGGAGTGGTGTCAATTCATGATAGAGCTCAAAGTTTTTTCATAAATTTGTGTAATTAATGTGTACATTTGTAGTATATGTAATGACTTGTAAATGTGTACATAAATTTGTATATATTTTGATACATTTAAGGCAAAATTGGTTTGAATTGGTATATATATATATTTGTTAGCCAAAAATTGGTAGAAAAAAGGCCAAAATGGCATGTATAAAATGTGATAACTGTCTGTCAAAATCTGGTTGAAAACAGGTAGAAATTCTGGTTTATAAACCTGGAAAAAATGTGGTTTAAAACAAAAGCTTCAAAAATTTTCGTATACATTAGACAGCGCTTTTGTAAAAAGCGCTGTCTAAAGGGGGGATTAGAAAGCGCTTTAGGCAAAAGCGCTGTCTAAGGGGGGGGCTTAGACAGCGCTTTTTGAAAAGCGCTGTCTAAGCCCCCCCCCCCCCCCCTTAGACAGCGCTTTTGCCTTAAGCGCTGTCTAAGGTATACCTAAAAAATTAAAATAGGGGGGGCTTAGACAGCGCTTTTTGAAAAGCGCTGTCTAAGCCCCCCCCCCCCCCTTAGACAGCGCTTTGGCCAAAAGCGTTGTCTAAGGTATACCTAAAAAAATTAAAATAGGAGGGTCTTAGAAAGCGCTTTTGGCCAAAGCGCTGTCTAAGGGGGGGGGGGCTTAGACAGTCTAAACCTTTAGCAGCGGAGGTTTAGACAGCGCTTTAAAGCGCTGTCTAAGGCCAAAAAAAGCGCTGTCTAAGGTCTTGTTTGGTGTAGTGCATAGAGCCAGCTCCAGTGGAAGAGGTTAAAGCAGGTGCCTCTATTTCGTCCTTCAAGCAGGCACAGGCCTTGGTAAATTTAGGTGTTGCTCCCGGTTGGGGACGTCTGTTGGATTTACCTATAAAGGAAGACAAGTTTGGGATTGGGTATTAGCCAGCATTGACTTCTACAACTTCAACGCCTCAGACTCGTCAAGGGCCGATTACTTTCTCTAGTGCTGGCATCATTCAGTATGGCCAGATCTCTGCAATCAACGAAGAAGATGGGGATAGTGATTGCGACATTGACAACTAGGTGCGTCCAAGGGTCCCGGGTGAAGTTCTCCGCAATTGGTCTTCTGAAGAGATTATCCAAGTCACTCTTCTTGAAGAGTAATTTTCTTTGTTTACTCATGCATATCCAAGTCTTACGTTCCGCCCAGGGCGTAATGACTCATTGTAGGACTCATCTATGTGGATACCTGCATTTTTTATCATAAATAAAGGACGTCTTTTTGCATTCAAATATTTTGTTCACTATCTTTCTATTTTTGCAGTTTTTCAAAAAAATCAATCAAAAAAAATATATTTGGCAATGTTTTGTTTAGTTTTCACTCCTTGTTCACACTCATAAGCACATACCATCACTCATGCAGATGCACGTCACCGGATCCTATTGATAACAGTTCTGTTATGGCTCTCTTCGACTTTGAAAATCCAATCTTTCAAGCTGAAGAAGAGGGTGATGAAGACTGTGAACTCCCTGAAGAACTTGCCAGGTTGTTAAAACAGGAGGAAAGGGTCATTCAATCGCATTAAGAGTCTATTGAAGTGATTAATCTTGGCACCGAGGACTTCAAGAGAGAAATCAAGATAGGGGCTGCTTTGGAAAATAATGTGAAGAAAAGGTTGATTGAATTGCTGCAAGAGTATGTTGACATCTTCGGTTGGTCTTATCAGGACATGCCAGGGCTTGACACAGACATTGTGGTACACCATTTTCCTCTCAAAGAAGATTGTCCTCCGGTCAAGCAGAAGCTCAGAAGAACAAGACCAGAGATGGCTGTCAAGATAAAGGAAGAAGTGCAAAAACAGTTGGCTGCAGGGTTTCTAGCGGTTACAAATTATCCGCCATGGGTTGCAAATATTGTTCCAGTACCTAAGAAGGATGGAAAGGTACGGATGTGTGTTGACTACCGGGATCTGAATAGAGCTAGTCCTAAAGATGATTTCCCATTACCTCACATCGACGTTCTGGTGGATAACACGGCTCAATTCTCGGTATTCTCCTTCATGGATGGCTTTTTGGGCTATAATCAAATTAAGATGGCGCCAGAAGACATGGAGAAGACAACTTTCATAACCCCATGGGGCACCTTCTGCTACAAGGTGATGTCGTTTGGTCTGAAAAATGATGGGGCAACATATCAACGAGTTATGGTAACTCTTTTCCATGATATGATTCATCATGAAATCGAGGTTTGCGTTGATGATATGATTGTCAAATCTCAGACGGAAGAAGAACATTTGGTGAATTTGAAGAAACTGTTTGAGCGTTTGAGGAAATTCAAGCTGAGGCTTAATCCGAACAAGTGTACTTTCGGGGTGAGATCTGGAAAATTGTTGCGTTTTATTGTTAGTGAAAAAGGGATTGAGGTGGATTCAGCCAAAGTGAAAGCAATACAAGAAATGCCTGAGCCAAGAACAAAAAAACAAGTTTGTGGTTTCTTAGGGAGGTTGAATTACATTGCAAGGTTCATCTCTCACCTAACAGCCACGTGTGAGCCAATATTCAAATTGTTAAGAAAAAATCAGGCTATCAGGTGGAATGATGATTGCCAAAGGGCCTTGTCGCATTACGCGAAAAACCAGCGGGAAAACGAAACAGAGCCGCCACCATGCGTTATTTATCCCAAAGGCGGGAAAGGAAACGCTCGAAGTAAACTTGGAAAGGAAATGGTCTTGCGACCAGAGATTGATAGAATCGGGAGTCGGTTATGCGAAGGGAAGGTATTAGCACCCCTACGCATCCATCGTACTCGATGGGATCCATGCTCAGAAAGAATAGAAGGAAGGTTGCTAAAGAAACTGCTCAAAGAATGCACAAAACTGGACTGAAACACAGATGAAAGACGGAAGAAGCGGACTCGGCATGATATCGCATCCTGGGCCTACGTAGTTTGTCAGACACAAACATCAGAGTCGACGTAGTTCGGGGGGACGGGAAACGTGCTCGCAAGGATATCGCATCCTATGCATACGTATCTTCTCTAACCAGAGAAAGAATCAGAGCACTCGTAGCTCGGCTAACGCACGCCAAACAAAACACAAACAGGAATCGGAATGCCAATCGCTGGTCTTACATCCAACTCCAGACACACAGGCAAACATGGAAACCGAATGCCAATCGCTGGACTTACATCAGACTCCGAACCAACAAACACACACAGGAAACAGACTGCCAATCGCTGGACTTATGTCAGACTCCAAACAAAGAAACACAGAGATGAAAAAGAAAAGGGCGCCCGGAGAGATCTGCTCATCTCCTGCCTACGTACCTCATCTGGTATGAGGATCAGGGCGACGTAGTTCCCCTTAACAGGGAAAGAACTTCTAACCTAACCAGAGACTAGGGAGACAACAGACTACTAGGGAGACTATGACTTGAGCCTAGAAGTTGTCATGCATACGATCCCTATGTTGAGGTCTCTACCCTAACTTGCACAGGAAGCAAGCTAGCCTAAACACAGCACAATAGCAAACTCAAGCACAAGAGAGCAAGCACACACACTATATGCAAACAAGTGGCTCATACAAGGCTAGGCTTTAGTCAAGGGGTCAAATCAACCTCGACAAACAAGCCAACTGGAAAAGGGTGTTTTGAGCTCTTAACCCTAACATTGAGAGTTAGGGTGAAGCAGATGAAATGGAGATGAGGGTTAGACCTCATAGCTCTTATCCCTGGCCTGGGAGAGCTTCAAACAATGAAAGTGTGGGAGTTCAGAATGAAGGAACTCTTCTCCACATGACTAACACAACAAGATCTTGGAATCTTATTCAAAGTGCATCAACACATGGTGTGAGCAAAGTGAATGACACAACTGAATAGCAGGGGATGGGTTGCACATCCCTTTTATCTGCCAATTGCCTCTTAAGAGGACTTAACCTGCTTGGCACAAAATTAAACAACCACAAACATTGCCTCTTAAGGAGGGCTTCAGACAGGTGCCTGCCAAAGTAACATGGCAGGTCTTCCAGACTACATGAAGATCAAGGGATTATACCTAAGTGGTATGCCAACCACAAGCAAAGCAAAGCAAAGTTCAAATGAACTTAAAGCAACTTAGGTACCTGTGGAAACAACTAAACCAATCAGTACAGAATTCAGACAACAGTCAACAGTCAATATCAACAGACAGACAAATCCAACATGCACAATGAGTAAGCCATAAGGCAAACACAAGTGAACTATCATCAAAGCCTACAAAACAAACAAATGTTAGCCAACAACAACAAATGACCAAGCTCAAGTGAAGGAGCCACATCAATCATGGGGATGCATACTTGAACCTGAAATTCACAACTCAAAGGTAAGTCCAAACCACTAGGTCAAAGCCTAGGGTCAAAAGTGAATCAAAAAGCCAAAACAGAACTTGATATTCAACATGAATCATATTTAATCAATCAAGAACAAGTCCTAAAAAGGACCAAACCAAAATCAATAAGCAAGTTCATTTTATGTGCAAAGGAAGTCAAAGACCAATTCAAGGCATACATTTGATCATTATGAATGAAAATTCCAAATCAAAACAGAAATGATTCAAATAATTCTGGAAAAATTCATGAGCATTCAACACATCTAACATGATCATCACACAAAAAATCAGAAGCATTAGAGGTTATTTGATATGGAAATTAAATTGCTAAAGTTGATCAACCACATGTGTGACACAAATTGTCACACCATGCAAACATGTCCATAAAACAGAAATGGCAAATGAAAAAAATGCACCATCAAGCCTCAAAGGTCCAGCAACATGTCAAGAACACTCATGCAAAATTTCAAGCGATTTGGATCAATATCAAGCATTTCATGATAGAAAGAGCAAGGCAAGGTCATAAAAGCACATATGTTCACATACTCTAACACAAACCAAAAACCAGCCATGCACAACTTTTGAAATCATCATCATAAAAAACTAGGCAAACAGAGGATCATTTTGCAAAAAATTAGGAGTGATTTGAGTCATTTTTCAATTTGATTATGAGAAATTTTTGGAGAGAGAGAAAAATGTGAGATCTAGATCCAGAATTCTCTTCAAATCTGTTATGATTAGGAATATATATGCTCCACTAATTCACTCTTAATCCAAATTAGGCATGGCTTAGTTCAAATTAAACAAGATAAGGTGTTATGACCAAAACTTGAAAATTGGAGGGTGCATGGCTATTTCCACGTGAACAGTACCATGTAGCTGATAATTTTCACTCAAAATCACTTTTCAAACACAATGGCAATGGTGGAAAGCTCTCATGATGCATCAATTTTAAATTTCCAATTTTCCCTCCAAAATTGACTTGGATATGCAAATGATCATGTGATAACATTTTATGCAATGTAATGATTGATTTAGAAACTTCATGACATGAGGAGAAAAATGCAAAAAGAGGCACCAAATTTGGAGTCTTGGTTCAAAAGATATGGCCATTTGAACTTTCAAGCACACTTTGCAATGATTTGATCATAACTCTTTAACCATTCATCATAAATTCATGATCTTGGACTTTTTGGAAATGGGAGAGGGAGATCTTCAACTTTCATGTTGGACAAAAATTCATTTGAAGCATATTTGATGTTTGAAATTTGAGTTGAAGTTGGTCCAAAAACTTGCCATTTTTGGAAACTTTCAAATTACAGGTCACTTTCCATTTTTGGAAACTTTTGATCTGGCTTCAAAATCTTCAATGTAGATGTTTGGCATGTTGAACAAACCTCTTTTGGACATGAATGAAGTGTCTCAAACCATTTCTCCATCTCCTAGCCCTCAGTTGACTTTCAGTTGACTTTTATGGGCCCCAGATGACCTGAAACTGCACTGTGGACTTTGAGCCTTCAACACTTGGCCAAATTGCATCAAAATGATCCTTGATTCATACAAACCCTCTAGAACAACCATAGGGCCTTCATCTCATGGAAATGCTTGGTCTCTTGCACAGTTGAATCCTCCTAACCAGTTTTGCCTGATGAAATGCAATGTGATATGCAATGTTAATGCAATGTTAATGACCTAAAAATGAAATGAATGTACAAATGGGAGGTGCAAAATTTGAGGTGCTACAGCTGCCCCTATTCAATCAACTGGGAACCTGAACGGATGAGAGCAACGGCTGTCAGACCTTCAAGGTACACAGGGATTGAATACCAAAGAACCGTAGAAATTTGCACTCTGCGGTGGATGATCAAAGAAAAGAAAGTTCACCAATGGCAACTTCCACTGGGTATTTGGATTTTTATCAGTGGACCAGACAAGACGTTTACCGGCGACTCCACTGGGGATTTTGATTTTTATCAGAAAAAGGAACCACGACCAGACATCGAAAGATGATGAATGGGAAGAGAAATCACGACTAGACGTCAAAGGACGAATAGAAAAGGATACAACCAGACGTCAACGGACGAATGGAAAAAACTCAACGTTTACCGACACCAACGGAGAGGAGACCAGACATCAACGGATGAACGGGAAGACTCAACCATACGTCAACGGACGAATGGGAGAAACTCGACGTTTACCGACACCAACAGAGAGGTGACCAGACATCAACGGATGAATGGGAAGACTCAACCATACGTCAACGGACGAATGGGAGAAACTCGACGTTTACCGACACCAACGGAGAGGTGACCAGACATCAACGGATGAATGGAAAACTCAACCATACGTCAACGGACAAATGGGAGAAACTCGACGTTTACCGACACCAACGGAGAGGTGACCAGACATCAACGGATGAATGGGAAAAGATACAACAAGACGTCAACGGACGAATGGGAAAAACTCGACGTTTACCGACACCAACGGAGAGGTGACCAGACATCAACGGATGAATGGAAAGAGATACAACCAGTCGTCAACCGACGAATGGGAAAAACTCGACGTTTACCGACACCAACGGAGAGGTGACCAGACATCAACGGATGAATGGAAAGAGATACAACCAGACGTCAACAGACGAATGGGAAAAACTCGACGTTTACCGACACCAACGGAGAGGTGACCAGACATCAATGGTTGAATGGGAAGACTCAACCATACGTCAACGGACGAATGGGAGAAACTCGACGTTTACCGACACCAACGGAGAGGTGACCAGACATCAACGGATGAATGGGAGAAAGGAAGGCAGATGTTACGAACATCGAAAAAATGATGTTTATAGACACCAAAAAAGGGACCCACACGGGGATCAACACGACACCCACTGGTACCGCAAGGATGACATCTACGTAGGTCAGGACAAGGCCACACACTTGTCGGGGACTACGCTGGGGAGTCAAGCTTTCCTTTCACTGATGGGTGAGGAAATAAACCTCTCTGGGGATTATCAAACCCTGAATGCTGTCAGGAGTAACTGTAGCAAATGTGCCATACGAATGTTGAAATATGATCCGCCTCTGCTGGGGATATGATCTGATCTAGTTTAAGACATGTATGCATATGTTTGAATTTTTCTATGGCGTAAAGCTCCATATCAAATGAAAATGCTACGCGATTTGAGGATGCAATGATTACTTCATGCAAGATGCAAAATGATGAAAAAAAATCCTGCTGAGGAGAGCCGGTTGCTCCGCTGAGCACACAATTCTGATTATATTCTCCAACCCTGTGGGGAGACGCACTGCTGGGGTGCTTCGCTGATCTGATACTCTGGGGACGGCAAAGAAACCAAATCAACTCTGGGGAGACTCTGTCTGGGGAACACACCAACTTCTCACCCGTGCTGGCGAATAGCATTGCTGCTGGAAAAAGGATAAATCCCACCGGGGACAACCTTCACCGATCCCATCCACTTAGGGACTCCGCTAGGGGAAACAACCAAAGTTCACCTCCATTGGGGATAACTTACCAATCCACGGGCAGGATAAACTCTACTGGGGAAAATTTTCACCGAACCTGATCCGCTTGGGGACTTCGCTGGGAAAACCATCAAAGCAAACCTCCGCTGGGGAGAACAAACACAACCCTACTGGGGAAAACATTCACAACCCTACTGGGGAAAGGTGTTCATAACCCTGCTGGGGAAACTGCAAACTCGACCCTGTTGGGGATTGCAGTACTTCAGATCTGACTGCTGAGGAACAAACTAACCACAGACACCACCGTTGGGGATACGGCAACCTTCTAGCTCAGTGGGGACTAACAATCTTCAGACTAGCTAGGGAATAGATCAACTTTCAGGCCTGCTACCCGACTGCTGGGGAAGAACAGTTCTTAAAAGTTTTCAGACTTGCTTGGGGACATAGCCACTTTCAAGCCTGCTGGGGAAACATCCTCAACCTTGCTGAGGAATCCCTAACCTTGAATATGCAGGGGATAACACTCCCAAATCCACTGGGGAGATACGGCCTATTTGACACGGAACACCCGTCGATTCGTCGAACACCGGCATTCATCATCCAACCACAATGTCAACTCTCCTCTTTTGAGGACTCCCAGATTCATCCGGTCTTTTCTGATTCATCACCTAGTATTCTCGTCTTCTCTTTGCTTCGAGACAATTAATCTCCTCAGATCCGGGCTCACTCTCTAATCTTCAGACTTTGAAGAGTCTTCTTGATTACCCTCTGGGATCGTCGTCGTAATTCTTTCACCGTCTTTTCACCGTTCCTCTGTCCCTTGCCCCTGATTGGACTCTGCGGGGATCTTTTGTCAAAAAGCTCCATATCACAACCTGCCAGTGAGTGGAAACAAACCAACAGCACCTGCAAAGAGATCGTTAGGTAAAAACGTGCCCCAGGCGTGCCAAAATTTCAACACCTAGGTCACTCAAACTTCCGAATAAGATTTCCAGATTTCAATCTTATAAACATGCATCGGAAGGGATCTCCATGTTTCAAAATGAAAATATTCTTTATCAAACTAAACGGATGTTTTTGCAATCAAAGCGGTAATGAAAACAAAAACAAAATTATTTGACTGAACATGCATTTTATTGACTGAAAAAAGGTGGCTCATAACCGAGCAACACACAGGAAACAATCCCTGGAAAGAGGTGATTGCGCACAAAAGGAAAAATCTATCCTAATGGCAATGTGGAACCGTGATCTCATCGGGTTCCAACTCAGTTACACCCCATATGTCCTCAAGACTTTCCGCACTTTCTGTCTTCTGAACAAGACGCTTCCGATCGATCTCTGTCGGGGATTATCCAAGTCATATCCAAAGCACAAACGATCATGCTAGACGCAGTTGTTCGTTTCAATCCCTCTTTTGCCTGGACCGCCCTTTCGGGTTTTCAGTCCACCGGGATACCCTTTTTTGCCCAAGTCGCCCTTGTGGGGTTTTCGACTTGCCGGATGTACAGTTTTTTCCTTTTTATCCCTAATTTTTGCCCGAACCTTTTTCTTTTTTTTCTTTGGTTCGCCAGGATGCCCATTTTTGCCTGGACTCTTTTATTCTTTTCGTCCAGCGGGTCTCTTTTTTTTACGAAGTATCTTTTAACTGTGTCCGCATTCACAAGGGATGGAAAATCCTCGTCATCCGTGGTCGTCAACAACAAGGCTCTGCCAGAGAACGCCTTCTTGATCACGAATGAGCATTCATAATTGTATATCCACTTGCCCCACGATCGTCTTGAGGAGGAAGGATCCTTTTCAATACCAGCTCTCCCACGTGGTACGCACGAGGTCTCCCTTTTCGGTCAACAACATGCTTCATTCACTGGGTACAACTGCCCCGTGACAAGTAACTGCCAGCCTCTTTTCCTCCATCGGGCTCAACACGTCATACCAAGTCCTTATCCACTCAGTCTTCTCCAATTTTACGCCCACCAGGACTCTCCATGATGAAATCTAGACCTGAAATGATAGCACCGATTCCTTCTCATACACCCGCGAAGAAGGTGTTGCCCCAGTAGATGCACGCACCGAGGTTCGATACCTAGGATACCAGCTTCGTACTCAGCCACCATGTCCTTGGTGTATTCAAGTGTTATCCGGGCAGCAAAAGGAATGTGGGATCCCTTTGGTGTAACCAAAGCGGTACCAACCCCATTACCATTCATATTGACAGCCCCATCAGACATCAGAATCCGTTCGGATTCAGGGTCAGGCCCCTCCTCCGGGATCGGTTCCCCACAATATTTTGATTTGAAAACCTCGATGTCCTCATCAGGGAACTCAAACTTCCTCGGTTGATAATCCTCAAGGGGTTGCTGGGCGAGGTAATCGGACAATACACTCCCTTGATTTCCCTCTGAGATGTATACTGTACATCAACATCAGTCGAAATTATTTACCATCTCGCAACCCGTCTGATCAATGATGGCTTTTCACTTGTTTACTTGATCAGATCCATCTTGGAAATCCACAAAGTGGTATGAACCAACATATACTGTCTCAATCGGCGAGCAGCCTATGCCAAAGTACAGCAAGTTTTCTCGAGCAGTGAATGTATTGTTTCACAATTTGTAAACTTTTTGCTAAGGTAAATTGCATGCTCTTTTCGACCAGACTCGTTATACTGACCCAGTACACACCTCATAGACCCCTCGAGGGCTGTCAAGTACAGAATTAATGACCGTCTCTCCACCGGGAGGCATCAGAATCGGAGGCTCCTGCAACTTATTCTTTTGATCTTTCAATGCCCCTTGGCAATCATTATTCACCTGACCGTTTGCTCTTTTTTTTTTTTGAATGGGTTCCCACGCGGCTATCAGATGAGATATGAACCGGGAAATGCAATTCAATCTATCTAAGAAACCACGAACCTTCTTTTCTGTTCTCGATTCAGGCATTTCTTTGTATTGCTTTTTCTTGTTTTTTTTTTGCAGGATCGACCTCGATTCCTCTTTCGTTCACAATAAGCCTCGACAACTTACCGGACAGCACTCCACAAGTGCACTGATTCGGACTCAACCTCAGTCTGAGTTGTCTCAACCGGTCAAACAAATTGGCCAGATCCACCAGATGCCCCTCTTCTGCTCGGGACTTTGCTATCATGTCATCAAACATAGCATTTGATTCCACGATGAATCATATCATGAAACAAAGTCACCATGGCTCTTTGATACATGGCCCCGGCGCTCTTGAGACTGAACGACATCACCTTATAACGCAAAGTGCCCCATGGTATGATGGACGTTGTTTTCTCCATATCATCTAGCGACATTTTGATCTGACTACAGCCAGCAAAGCCATCCATGAAGGAAAACACCGAGAACTGAGCTGTATTATCTACCCACACATCGATGTAATGGGAATCACCATTCAGACTGGCTCTGTTCAATCTCGGTAGTCAACACACATTCTCACCTTCTCATCCTTTTCCGGCACCGGCTTCTGCTTCACTGGAGGACAGTCTTCTCTCAATGGTAGCTTGTGCACCACGACATCGGTATTCCACCCTGGCATATTTTGATAAGATCGGGCGAAGATATCGACATACTCTTTCAATAGTGCTACCATTCTGCTCTTGACATTTGCCTCTGAAGCGGCCCCAACTTTCACTTCCTTTCTGACCTCGGCGGTGCCTGGAATAAAAATCTTGAATCACTCCTCATGCGGTTGAATCACCTTCTCCTCTTGTTTCAACAACCTGGCTAATTCCAGCAGATCACAATCTTCTTCGCCTTCTTCTTCGGCAGGATGGGTTGGATTGTCGAAGTCATACAGAGGTGTAACCGAATTGTTATCAATGAGATTAGGAGGATAGTCACTTTTGAGGTCGGAACAAGGCAAATCAAAAGGAAAGAAAAATGAAAATAAACATTGCCATTTTTATTTTATTTATTTTTTGAAACTGCAAAAAGAAATGAAAGACAGGGAGCACCGCTTTTAATCACAAAAACATCCATTTATTAATGATGCAAAATGTTGCAAAATGAAACACATGAGGTGGCCCTTACAATGGACCATTACGTTTCGGGCAAAACGTATGGCTTTCATGCAAACAAAATTTGAAAAACAGAAATACTACTCTTCAGGATGAGTGACAGTGATGATCTTTGAGGCCTTCCAGTTCCCTGGTACGCACGATTTTATCCACGAGTCAAGCTCACAGTCACTGTTAATCTCTTCACCCACTGTACAGGCGTGACCTGGATCCAACATTCCGGCACTGACGAATGTGAACGGTTGACGACGTCCTCTATTTTTCCTAGATGAGCCTTGGTCTGGCTGGTAGCCAATCCCGAACATATCCGCTTTCACCACAATGTCTATGATCTTTCCCCAACCTAGGGCTTCTCTGTTCTTCACCACTTCCATGGCCTGTTTGTAAGAAGAAATGGACAGCTTCTTCTCTTTCTCAGCTAGAATGGCATCCTCTACCTTGACGGTTTCAACTGCCTGACTTGGTGTTTCAAATTTTTCACCTTCCATTTCTACTTCCATCATTCTCTGGATCGTTTCCCCCATCACTACACACCCCTTTGTGGCGACGGCCGCACAACAATTATCAACACTAGGGAAAGCTCCACTCTTCATCAGATGTTTTGGGACCATAGACATTGGAGTTTTTAACTGATCCCCCTCAGTCACCTCTATTCCTCTCTTGTCCTTTGACATCACCTTCACCCCCACGGGACCTGGCCCGGGGTTAGCGTTAACATTCAGTGTTGGCGCCAAACTGATGGCCTTAGAATCCACCATGTCCTGGACGGCATGCTTAAAAGCTCTACAACCCTCAATGTTATGTCCTGGTGCTCCAGAATGGAACTCGCACCTGGCATTCTCATCGTAGTTTGCAGGCCTCCGATGCAGTTCTACAGGAACCAATATCCTCGGCCGAACTAACCCAAGATCCCTCAATCTCTTGAACAGAAGGGTATAAGTCACGGGTGGCTTATCAAACTGACGATCCGTCGTCCCCTTCTTCACTTGGCCCTTAGCTTTCGGTGCCTTCTGTTGAGGTGGTGGTTGTTGCTGTGGTACAGATGGATTACCAGCAGGAGTGGTTACAGTGGCAGCATAAGGGTGGTAACGATCCTGACCGCGTTCTTTTTTTGCCTGCACCCCACCTGATTCAACCTCCTTCTTGAGCTGACCATTGCCAGAGGGCTTCTTTACTACGGATGACGGAGCCTTTCCCTGAACTTTCTCCTTTATCATCCAGCTTTCAATCCTCTCCAACCTCTCAGCAATTGCTTTCTGCCCCAAGGCGAGCCCCTGCACGACTTTGAACAGCTCTCTCATCATCTCTTTCAATTCGAGAATGTCGGTGTTGGGTGGATCCATCAGTCTGAGATATCTGAACGGAATAGCTATGCGCACCAGTTAGATACTGACACCTACAAAACAGCAAACAGGTTAATATGACTCACACATGCAATGTCTATACGTATGAGGAATATTCTGTCCTTTGATTCTGGCTTCCTTGAGACGGATAATAATTTGACGATAACATTCTGACATTCTGACATCAGGATGTCTCTCAACCAGAATCTCAGTCACAAAATGGACCTTGAGTACGGATAGACATGGGTTAAATGCAGATGGATGCGAAATGGGAATGATGCAAATGCATGCAGGCAGGTCACTGTGCCATCTTCCAAGTCAACTGAGGATCAACTGTACTGGACCGGTCTCTGAACTGATCACAATCATCTGAGGGCCCGAGTAACCATAAATCCAACTTGGGAGGTTCCGAAATAAACGGAACCGGGGGATATATCACTATCATCACAAGAAATCCACTGAACGGATGACAACCAGATCCTCTGAACAAGTATCCTCAAATTCAACCCGGGAATCCGAAATAAACGGAACCCGCTGATAGATATCACAGACAGAATTCCGGCGTTTCAGAGATAGATATCCATAGGTCCATCTGAACCATAGTCACCATCTGTACCTGCAAATGATTCAATCCCGCCCCACTCACGGGTGTCATCTAGGCCAGGGTAAGGTCGAGAGAAACGCAGGATAAACAATCCTTTCAAGAATATCACCATATACACACCAGATGTATGCAACGATAATACCCCATCAGGATTTGAATTGCTCGTGATACCATGTTCCGCTAAGTGGCGCTATACCACCCGCTTCCCATGAAGCACTCTATTCCTAGGTGTTCTAAAGTTCACTCATAGCCTGGGTATTGGGCCTTTTACCTCTTTTAACTCCCACCCCACAGAGAGACAGACACACAGCCAGCATAATGAATATATGATGCATGCAAACATAAATGCAAACATAAATGCAAACATAAATGCAAACATAAATGCAAACATAAACAATCACATCATAATCATAAGTGCAATAAATAAAGCAGTAAAAGCAACCAAACTATCCTAAAGAGCGCTAGGATTGACTCGCTTAGGGAAGATGGACCAACAAGAGGTCAACTTCTCGGGATAGTCCCCAGTGAAGTCGCCAGCTGTCGCATTATGCGAAAAACCGGCGGGAAAGCGAAACAGAGCCGCCACCGTGCGTTATTTATCCCAAAGGCGGGAAAGGAAACGCTCGAAGTAAACCTTGAAAGGAAATGGTCTTGCGACCAGAGATTGATAGAATCGGGAGTCGGTTATGCGAAGGGAAGGTATTAGCACCCCTACGCATCCATCGTACTCGATGGGATCCACGCTCAGAAAGAATAGAAGAAAGGTTGCTAAAGAAACTGCTCAAAGAATGCACAAAACTGGACTGAAACACAGATGAAAGACGGAAGAAGCGGACTCGGCATGATATCGCATCTTGGGCCTACGTAGTTTGTCAGACACAAACATCAGAGTCGACGTAGTTCGGGGGGACGAGAAACGTGCTCGCTAGGATATCGCATCCTATGCATACGTATCTTCTCTAACCAGAGAAAGAATCAGAGCACTCGTAGTTCGGCTAACGCACGCCAAACAAAACACAAACAGGAATCGGAATGCCAATCGTTGGTCTTACATCCAACTCCAGACACACAGGCAAACATGGAAACCGAATGCCAATCGCTGGACTTACATCAGACTCCGAACCAACAAACACACACAGGAAACCTACTGCCAATCGTTGGACTTATGTCAGACTCCAAACAAAGAAACACAGAGTTGAAAAAAAAAGGGCGCCCGGAGAGATCTGCTCATCTCCTGCCTACGTACCTCATCTGGTATGAGGACCAGGGCGACGTAGTTCCCCTTAACAGGGAAAGAACTTCTAACCTAACCAGAGACTAGGGAGACAACAGACTACTAGGGAGACTATGACTTGAGCCTAGAAGTTGTCATGCATACGATCCCTATGTTGAGGTCTCTACCCTAACTTGCACAGGAAACAAGCTAGCCTAAACACAGCACAATAGCAAACACAAGCACAAGAGAGCAAGCACACACACTATATGCAAACAAGTGGCTCATACAAGGCTAGGCTTTAGTCAAGGGGTCAAATCAACCTCGACAAATAAGCCAACTAGAAAGGGGTGTTTTGAGCTCTTAACCCTAACATTGAGAGTTAAGGTGAAGCAGATGAAATGGAGATGAGGGTTAGACCTCATAGCTCTTATCCCTGGCCTGGGAGAGCTTCAAACAATGAAAGTGTGGGAGTTCAGAATGAAGGAACTCTTCTCCATATGACTGACACAACAAGATCTTGGGTTCTTATTCAAAGTGCATCAACACATGGTGTGAGCAAAGTGAATGACACAACTGAATAGCAGGGGATAGGTTGCACATCCCTTTTATCTGCCAATTGCCTCTTAAGAGGACTTAACCTGCTTGGCACAAAATTAAACAACCACAAACATTGCCTCTTAAGGAGGGCTTCAGACAGGTGCCTGCCAAAGTAACATGGCAGGTCTTCCAGACTACATGAAGATTAAGGGATTATACCTTAGTGGTATGCCAATCACAAGCAAAGCAAAGCAAAGTTCAAATGAACTTAAAGCAACTTAGGTACCTGTGGAAACAACTAAACCAATCAGTATAGAATTCAGACAACAGTCAACAGTCAATATCAACAGACAGACAAATCCAACATGCACAATGAGTAAGCCATAAGGCAAACACAAGTGAACTATCATCAAAGCCTACAAAACAAACAAATGTTAGCCAACAACAATAAATGACCAAGCTCAAGTGAAGGAGCCACATCAATCATGCGGATGCATACTTGAACCTGAAATTCACAACTCAAAGGTAAGTCCAAACTACTAGGTCAAAGCCTAGGGTCAAAAGTGAATTAAAAAGCCAAAACAGAACTTGATATTCAACATGAATCATATTTAATCAATCAAGAACAAGTCCTAAAAAGGACCAAACCAAAATCAATAAGCAAGTTCATTTTATGTGCAAAGGAAGTCAAAGACCAATTCAAGGCATACATTTGATCATCATGAATGAAAACTCCAAATCAAAACAGAAATGATTCAAATAATTCTGGAAAAATTCATGAGCATTCACCACATCTAACATGATCATCACACAAAAAATCAGAAGCATTAGAGGTCATTTGATATGGAAATTAAATTGCACAAGTTGATCAACCACATGTGTGACACAAATTGTCACACCATGCAAACATGTCCATAAAACAGAAATGGCAAATGAGAAAAATGCACCATCAAGCCTCAAAGGTTCAGCAACATGTCAAGAATACTCATGCAAAATTTCAAGCAATTTGGATTAATATCAAGCATTTCATGATAGAAAGAGCAAGGCAAGGTCATAAAAGCACATATGTTCACATACTCTAACACAAACCAAAACCCCGCCATGCACAACTTTTGAAATCATCATCATAAAAAACTAGACAAACAGAGGATCATTTTGCAAAAAATTTGGGAGTGCAAAAAACTAGACAACTATGAGCCTATCAATTCGCTTGCAAGGCAAAAACGTGGACCAACAGGATACAAGCCCTAGGCCACCGTGGAAATAACCAGGGTGGACGCTAAACCGGTAGCGACGGACTGGTATGAAGATCTTCATCTTCTTCATGAACATGAAGATGAACACCATGAATGTTCATACGTATTTTCCAGATTTTTCCAAAAAATTTCCAGAATCATGAAATGAATATACCAAATGATTCCTCATGCAACGTAGATCATAGATCAAGCATTAATTCAGTCTAAATCAACACCAATAACAAGAATCGATCAAAAGAAGTTTGGTGCGCAAAACATGAATCACACATATCTCATTCAATAATGCACTATTTCATGTGATTTTTAGCTCAGAATCATCAGTGTGAAGAGATCTACACAAACATACACATGGATTTGAGAATTGTGAATGTCGAAAAACTCACCTCTTGAAGAGCAGATTCTGGTTTTGCAAGATCCAAAGCTCTAAATGATCCAAAGCTGCTCCAGAATGCTTGTAGTGATGATTGATGAAGAATTTGAGGCTTAGAAACGTGTAGATCTAGCTTAATAATCAACTTCCATGGCAAGGTTCTTGAACTTCAAGTGCTCGAAAATGGCTCCAAATCTTCAAACAATTGATGAATTCACACTCAATTACACTCACTGATCATGAATCTTCAACAAAAACAAGGTGTTATGTTGAAGAATTTTGAAATTTGATTATGAGAAATTTTTGGAGGGAGAGAAAAATGTGAGATCTAGATCCAGAATTCTCTTCAAATCTGTTATGATTAGGAATATATATGCTCCACTGATTCACTCTTAATCCAAATTAGGCATGGCTTAGTTCAAATTAAACAAGATAAGGTGTTATGACCAAAACTTGAAAATTGGAGGGTGCATGGCTATTTCCACGTGAACAGTACCATGTAGCTGATAATTTTCACTCAAAATCACTTTTCAAACACAATGGCAATGGTGGAAAGCTCTCATGATGCATCAATTTTAAATTTCCAATTTTCCCTCCAAAATTGACTTGGATATGCAAATGATCATGTGATAACATTTTATGCAATGTAATGATTGATTTAGAAACTTCATAACATGAGGAGAAAAATGCAAAAAGAGGCACCAAATTTGGAGTCTTGGTTCAAAAGATATGGCCATTTGAAGTTTCAAGCACACTTTGCAATGATTTGATAATAACTCTTTAACCATTCATCATAAATTCATGATCTTGGACCTTTTGGAAATGGGAGAGGGAGATCTTCAATTTTCATGTGGGACAAAAGATCATTTGAAGCTTCTTTGTTGTTGGAAATTTGAGTTGAAGTTGGTCCAAAAACTTGCCATTTTTGGAAACTTTCAAATTACAGGTCACTTTCCATTTTTGGAAACTTTTGATCTGGCTTCAAAATCTTCAATGTAGATGTTTGGCATGTTGAACAAACCTCTTTTGGACATGAATGAAGTGTCTCAAACCATTTTTTCCATCTCCTAGCCCTCAGTTGACTTTCAGTTGACTTTTATGGGCCCCAGATGACCTGAAACTGCACTGTGGACTTTGAGCCTTCAACACTTGGCCAAATTGCATCAAAATGATCCTTGATTCATAAAAACCCTCTAGAACAAAGATAGGGCCTTCATCTCATGGAAATGCTTGGTCTCTTGCACAGTTGAATCCTCCTAACTAGTTTTGCCTGATGAAATGCAATGTTAATGCAATGTTAATGACCTAAAAATGAAATGAATGTACAAATGGGAGGTGCAAATTTTGAGGTGCTACAGGCTTTCGAAAAGATAAAAGAGTATTTGCAGAATCCTCCAATCCTTATGCCTCCAGTCCCAGGGAGACCGCTGATTATGTATTTGACAGTAGTTGATAATTCCATGGGTTGTGTTCTCGGTCAACACGACGAGACAGGTAGGAAAGAGCATGCCATTTACTACCTAAGTAAAAAATTCACAGATTGCGAGTCGAGATACTCAATGCTTGAAAAGACATGTTGTGCACTTGCATGGGCTGCTAAGCGCTTGAGACAATACATGCTGACTCACACAACCTTACTGATCTCCAAAATGGATCCAGTCAAGTATATATTTGAGAATCCAGCTCTCACCGGAAGGGTTGCTCGTTGGCAAATGGTACTGAAAGAGTACGACATCCAGTATATATCCTAGAAAGCCATCAAAGGGAGTATTCTATCAGACTATCTTGCTCAACAGCCGATTGATGATTATGAGTCGATGAAGTTTGATTTCCCGGATGAAGACATCATGTTCCTCAAGATGAAAGACTGTGAAGAGCCAGTTGTTGAGGAGGGACCTGATCCAGATGAAAAGTGGACTTTAATGTTTGATGGGGTCGTCAATGCCAAAGGAAGTGGAATTGGTGTTGTCATTGCCACTCCGAAAGGTGCCCACATGCCTTTCACCGCTCGTCTGACTTTTGAGTGCACCAATAATGAAGCTGAGTATGAGGCCTGTATCTTGGGTATTGAGCAAGCCATTGATTTGAGAATCCAGACTCTGGATATTTTCGGAGATTCAGCTCTAGTGATCAATCAAGTGAATGGTAATTGGAATACTCTCCAGTCTAATCTGGTCCCTTACAGAGATTACACGAGAAGACTGTTAACTTTCTTCACAACAGTAAAGCTGTATCATATACCTCGTGATGAGAACCAGATGGCAGATGCTCTTGCTACTCTATCCTCCATGATCAAGGTGATTCGATGGAACTATGTTCCCAAGATCGATGTTATGCGCCTCGATAGGGCCGCGTTTGTGTTTGTTGCTGAACTGATAGTTGATAACAAGCCCTGGTATCACGACATCAAATGCTTTCTGAATAATCAAGAGTACCCTGCAGGGGCATCCAACAATGATAGAAAGACATATGTTCACATACTCTAACACAAACCAAAAACCAGCCATGCACAACTTTTGAAATCATCATCATAAAAAACTAGACAAACAGAGGATCATTTTGCAAAAAATTGGGAGTGATTTGAGTCATTTTTCAATTTGTTATGATTTTTCTAAGTTAGCATAAAAAATGAAAATCAAAATGGACATGGCATATGAAATAAGGAGGGAAAATGGTAATTGATGAATGGATTTGAAATATTGGAACCAGCAGGACTCGAACCCGATAGCCATTTGAATGAGACGCGCGCTTCACAATGAAACGCACTGTTTCATTAATGCGCTGGCATGGTCAGCGCTTACTTGGCCCGGTCAAACAACTATGAGCCTATCAATTCGCTTGCAAGGCAAAAACGTGGACCAACAGGATACAAGCCCTAGGCCAGCGTGGAAATAACCAGGGTGGACGCTAAACCGGTAGCGACGGACTGGTATGAAGATCTTCATCTTCTTCATGAAGATGAAGATGAACACCATGAATGTTCATACGTATTTTCCAGATTTTTCCAAAAAATTTCCAGAATCATGAAATGAATATACCAAATGATTCCTCATGCAACGTAGATCGTAGATCAAGCACTAATTCAGTCTAAATCAACACCAATAACAAGAATCGATCAAAAGAAGTTTGGTGCGCAAAACATGAATCACACATATCTCATTCAATAATGCACTATTTCATGTGATTTTTAGCTCAGAATCATCAGTGTGAAGAGATCTACACAAACATACACATGGATTTGAGAATTGTGAATGTCGAAAAACTCACCTCTTGAAGAGCAGATTCTGGTTTTGCACGATCCAAAGCTCTAAATGATCCAAAGCTGCTCCAGAATGCTTGTAGTGATGATTGATGAAGAATTTGAGGCTTAGAAACGTGTAGATCTAGCTTAATAATCAACTTCCATGGCAAGGTTCTTGAACTTCAAGTGCTCGAAAATGGCTCCAAATCTTCAAACAATTGATGAATTCACACTCAATTACACTCACTGATCATGAATCTTCAACAAAAACAAGGTGTTATGTTGAAGAATTTTGAAATTTGATTATGAGAAATTTTTGGAGAGAGAGAAAAATGTGATATCTAGATCCAGAATTCTCTTCAAATCTGTTATGATTAGGAATATATATGCTCCACTAATTCACTCTTAATCCAAATTAGGCATGGCTTAGTTCAAATTAAACAAGATAAGGTGTTATGACCAAAACTTGAAAATTGGAGGGTGCATGGCTATTTCCACGTGAACAGTACCATGTAGCTGATAATTTTCACTTAAAATCACTTTTCAAACACAATGGCAATGGTGGAAAGCTCTCATGATGCATCAATTTTAAATTTCCAATTTTCCCTCCAAAATTGACTTGGATATGTAAATGATCATGTGATAACATTTTATGCAATGTAATGATTGATTTAGAAACTTCATAACATGAGGAGAAAAATGCAAAAAGAGGCACCAAATTTGGAGTCTTGGTTCAAAAGATATGGCCATTTGAAGTTTCAAGCACACTTTGCAATGATTTGATCATAACTCTTTAACCATTCATCATAAATTCATGATCTTGGACCTTTTGGAAATGGGAGAGGGAGATCTTCAACTTTCATGTTGGACAAAAATTCATTTGAAGCTTCTTTGTTGTTGGAAATTTGAGTTGAAGTTGGTCCAAAAACTTGCCATTTTTGGAAACTTTCAAATTACAGGTCACTTTCCATTTTTGGAAACTTTTGATCTGGCTTCAAAATCTTCAATGTAGATGTTTGGCATGTTGAACAAACCTCTTTTGGACATGAATGAAGTGTCTCAAACCATTTCTCCATCTCCTAGCCCTCAGTTGACTTTTATGGGCCCCAGATGACCTGAAACTGCACTGTGGACTTTGAGCCTTCAACACTTGGCCAAATTGCATCAAAATGATCCTTGATTCATACAAACCCTCTAGAACAACCATAGGGCCTTCATCTCATGGAAATGCTTGGTCTCTTGCACAGTTGAATCCTCCTAACCAGTTTTGCCTGATGAAATGCAATGTGATATGCAATGTTAATGCAATGTTAATGACCTAAAAATGAAATGAATGTACAAATGGGAGGTGCAAATTTTGAGGTGCTACAGGCCTTCGAAAAGATAAAAGAGTATTTGCAGAATCCTCCAATCCTTATGCCTCCAGTCCCAGGGAGACCGCTGATTATGTATTTGACAGTAGTTGATAATTCCATGGGTTGTGTTCTCGGTCAACACGACGAGACTGGTAGGAAAGAGCATGCCATTTACTACCTAAGTAAAAAATTCACAGATTGCGAGTCGAGATACTCAATGCTTGAAAAGACATGTTGTTCACTTGCATGGGCTGCTAAGCGCTTGAGACAATACATGCTAACTCACACAACCTTACTGATCTCCAAAATGGATCCAGTCAAGTATATATTTGAGAATCCAGCTCTCACCGGAAGGGTTGCTCGTTGGCAAATGGTACTGACAGAGTACGACATCCAGTATATATCCCAGAAAGCCATCAAAGGGAGTATTCTGTCAGACTATCTTGCTCAACAGCCGATTGATGATTATGAGCCGATGAAGTTTGATTTCCCGGATGAAGACATCATGTTCCTCAAGATGAAAGACTGTGAAGAGCCAGTTGTTGAGGAGGGACCTGATCTAGATGAAAAGTGGACTTTAATGTTTGATGGGGCCGTCAATGCCAAAGGAAGTGGAATTGGTGTTGTCATTGCCACTCCGAAAGGTGCCCACATGCCTTTCACCGCTCGTCTGACTTTTGAGTGCACCAATAATGAAGCTGAGTATGAGGCCTGTATCTTGGGTATTGAGCAAGCCATTGATTTGAGAATCAAGACTCTGGATATTTTCAGAGATTCAGCTCTAGTGATCAATCAAGTGAATGGTGATTGGAATACTCTCCAGTCTAATCTGGTCCCCTACAGAGATTATACGAGAAGACTGTTGACTTTCTTCACAACAGTAAAGCTGTATCATATACCTCGTGATGAGAACCAGATGGCAGATGCTCTTGCTACTCTATCCTCCATGATCAAGGTGATTCGATGGAACTATGTTTCCAAGATCGATGTTATGCGCCTCGATAGGGCCGCGTTTGTGTTTGTTGCTGAACTGATAGTTGATAACAAGCCATGGTATCACGACATCAAATGCTTTCTGAAGAATCAAGAGTACCCTGCAGGGGCATCCAACAATGATAGAAAGACTTTAAGAAGATTGGCAGGCAGTTTCTTCTTGAACAAAGACGACGTGTTGTATAAGAGGAACTTCAACATGGTTTTGCTCAGATGCGTGGATAGACACAAAGCAAACATGTTAATGCAGGAAGTTCATGAAGGCTCCTTTGGTACTCATGTCGGTGGACATGCAATGGCTAAGAAATTGTTGAGAGCGGGTTATTACTAGATGACCATGGAATCTGATTGTTTCAAATATGCTCGGAAGTGTCATAAATGCCAGATTTATGCTGATAAGGTGCATGTGCCGCCAAATCCTCTAAATGTGATGTCTTCGCTGTGGCCGTTTGCTATGTGGGGCATTGATATGATTGGAAAGATTGAGCCGACTGCTTCCAATGGGCATCGCTTCATCCTTGTTGCCATCGACTATTCCACCAAGTGGGTCGAAGCAGCGTCATTTGCGAAGGTCACCAGACATGTGGTTGCCCGATTCATTAATAGAGAAATCATTTGTTGTTATGGGATTCCCAAAAGAATCATTACTGATAATGGTTCTAATCTCAATAACAAAATGATGAAGGAGTTGTGCAAGAACTTCAACATTCAGCATCACAATTCTTCCCCTTATCGTCCTAAGATGAAAGGTGTTGTCGAGGCAGCAAATAAGAACATAAAGAAGATTGTGCAGAAGATGGTCGTTACGTATAGAGATTGGCATGAGATGTTACCCTTCGCCTTGCATGGGTACCGTACTTCAGTATGTAAATTGACCGGGGCAACCCCTTACTCCCTCGTGTATGGTATAGAAGCAGTCCTACCTGTTGAAGTGGAGATTCCTTCTCTAAGAATCTTGATGGACGTCAAGTTAGACGAAGCTGAATGGATTCAGACAAGGTTCAATGAGTTGAGTCTTATCGAAGAGAAACGAATGGAAGCCATTTTTCATGGGCAGTTGTATCAAAGTCGGATGAAGAGAGCCTTTGATCAGAAAGTGCGTCCTCGATGCTTCCAAGTCGGAGATTTAGTGTTGAAAAGGATCCTTCCTCCTCAGACAGATCACAGGGGCAAGTGGACTCCTAACTATGATGGACCATATATTGTCACCAAGATTTTTGATGGTGGAGCCTTAATGCTTGCAACTATGGATGGTGAAGACTTCACTTACCCTGTGAACTCAGACGCAGTTAAAAAATACTTCGTATAAAATAGACCCGCTGGACAATAAAAAGAATAGTCCAGGCAAAAAATGGGCATCCCAGCAAACCAAGAAAATGAAAAAGGTTCGGGCAAAAGTTAGGGATTAAAAATGAAAAGATTGTACACCCGGTAAGTTGAAAACCTGAAAAGGCAACTTAGGCAAAAATGGGTATCCCGGTGGATTGAAAACCCGAAAGGGCGATCCAGGCAAAAGTTAGGGATTAAGCGAATGACTGCGTTCTGAGTAGTTCTGAATCTCATCTTGTGTCGATAACTGGAAACTTTCGAAGGATAGGAAACAGTCCAATCACCTTTTTCAGAAAGCTGATCATCTGGAGGATCTTGAAGACGAGCGAGTCATAGCAGGATTGGAACCCGATAGAAATCCATTCCACATTGCCATTAGATCAATTTCTGTTTTTATCTTTTGTGCAATTACCTCTTTCCAGGGATTGCTTCCTGATATAAATGCCTATTCAGAGGCCATTCAATCAATAAAATCATGTTATTCAGTATATCTCTGTGTTCATTTTCATTTTACTGTTTTGTTTGCAAAAATGACGTCCGAATTTTTTGATAAACATTGCATCATGGAACATAAGAGCTTTACAGGTACTTGCTTAATAAACATTTAGAATTGCTATAAATTTTAAGTGCTTTGGATCGTCTATTCAGAACAGGTACACTCGGGGCATTTCCTTAAGGTTCCCAGCAGATGATCACAGATGTTTTTCCTCAACAGTTGGTAGTTGGTACCTTACCCCTGCAGAGCTGATCCAAGCATTGGATTCTTCAATCCCCAGCAGGTTCCCACTACTGTACTTCCCCAAGCGTTTGTTTCAGGCTATACATTCCCCAGTAGAGTTGACAGTGTCAGACTGTATATCCCCAGCGGAGTCGACAGTGTCAGACTGTATCTTCCCAGCAGAAGCGGCTACTCCTCAGAGTTCGATGCCAGATCGATGATCTCGACACTAGATCCATGGTCTCTTTCCTTGAAGCAGAATATCGGTACCATATCGGTGTTTGCTTTCCCTGCTGAGTCGTCTTTCTCGCAGGTTGTGGTTGTTATAACCATTGTCGTCTTCCTCAGCAACAAGCTTTCAGTGCCATTCTCTCCCCAGTCAGAGTCTCGGTATCTTGTTATTTCCAGAACACCGCGTGGTTGTTCATTTCTGTCATACCCCAATTTTAGATCCATCTGCATTCATCCACTATGCATCATGCATTCGTTTTAGTATAAACACTAATTCACGTCTGAGGTCAATCGTTGACTTTCTGGTCAATTAGTTGACCAAAGTCAACCGTCCATTCCCAAATCCATATTGTCTCTATTTTGATAAACATTGGTCATTATCTAGGCCTTTTCGATCATGGTGCTTTTAATTACAAAATGGATTCTAATTATTTGACTTTTTAATTTTCAATTTGATTTTAATTTCAAACTAAGTCTAATTCCAAATTTCAATTTAATCTTAATTGTTTTTTTTACTAATGATTCAAACTCTAATTGATTTTAATTTTCAAATAAATGTTAGAATTGATATCAAAGTAATTTTAACAAATTATAGATTAATTTGATTTTAATTGGTTTTATTGGTTTTTTGATTTTAAATTGACATTTAGATTAGTCTTGGATTATTTCTAAAATCCATATCCATTTTTATAACCAAATATCCATTTCCATAAACCAAGTTACAACCATTCTTATTCTTTACAATCACTTCAATCAAGTTCAAACTACAACCATAACCATACAATTCATTCAAACTTTCAAACTTTCATTCAATATATCCAATTCCATTCAATACAATTCAATAAACATGCATTGCATGATCCCATTCATTCAATTAACTTTCAATACACAATCTAACAATTCAATACGTTTCCAACCCAATCCCATAAGAATTCCAAAATAACCCCGCCATCCAATGCGCTTCGTAGCCGCATCCAAGCCGAAATTCCCACGCTGACCAATAACCTTCAGACTTTCTATTCATTCCTAAAGCAAATATGTCCAAAATTCTGCAGTAATTAACCAATTATGCATCACACCTGCAAGTGCAAACCAAAGGATCCTGCACAAACATCAACGGCCAATAACCTGTATCAGTCCCAGGCATATTCACATTAATCCAAGCTGCAGCAGCCAACAAATAATAAGACATCAAGTAATCCCATCCTAAACTTATAACAACTCCAAAACAGTTCTCCAATAAGCGATGACGGCGACGCCTTTCGTTCCATAACAGGAATTGAATGATGAAGCTTCAGAGTTGCCATCATCAAAAGCTACCCCACCATCATGTTCTTCATCAAAGAAAAGCAGAGTTGCAGAGTTTCATAATTTATCTGAAAAGAGAAGGAGGAGTAAGATTAATGAGAAATTGAAAGCTTTGCAGAATTTAATTCTGAATTCTAATAAGACAGACAAAGCTTCAATGCTTGATGAGGCTATAGATTATTTAAAGCAGCTTCAACTTCAAGTGCAATGTTGGTGATCATTTATGCAGATGTTAATGATAAGAAATGGTTATAGCCTGCATCCGGTGTCTCTATCAGGAGGATCGCGACCTACGACGTTTTCTCAAACCGATTTATTCAATCTTGATGAGGGTAATATTGGATTTCACAATTCTGTCAACGCAATTGCCTCATCTGCAAATGATGAATGTTTTGCGCCGCCTAGTTTTAGTTTTCTAGAACAAGGCAGCATCTCGAATCAAACTGTCACGGCAAATATAGCTAATTTCGACCCCTCATCAAGTTTTCAACCCTCTATTAAGGCTTTACTCCTGCAACAGCACACCACAGGGAATTAACAAGCTTCAAAACATTCAATACGACTACACCACAGAGGATAACAAGTTCTAACTTACGGTAACTAACCTCTAACCTTTTTCAGAACCAAGGCAACCTGTTTTCACTTTTCATTCACTGCTACGGATTTGGCTTCACCATAATGGCCAAAGAGAACCCAACATGCACTACCATAACAGCAACATAACGAATTCATCTGCAACGAATTCATAATGGAGTCGCACCATCAAGGCCATGAAAACCGAAGCTACCCATGAATGTTCCAATTTTCACTGCAGTGAAAGCAAGGTAAATCAGCGAGGCAGTAAAATTTCAAGAAATACCCCAAAACGAAATTGAGACAAAGTTAGAGCGAGAAAGGGTAGGTTCACATTACCGTTCCAGAACAAGCATCAAACAAGGCAATCCAAACTGAGCACACCGAAAGGGTTTCGCAGAGATACCTGTTTCGATCTCCATAAGCCAACCTAAAACCCTAATTGCTGAATATAAAAGGGAAGGTGAGATTGAGAAGAGGGAGGACGAAAAAATCAGAGGCGACCAAGAGAAACAAAAACCCTAACTCGAAAACAACAGAAACGCTAAACACCACAAAGGAAAAAACCTAATTTCAATCGACAGTGTGAAGAACTTAGCAAAGAGAGGAAGGTCAAGCTCACCGTCACCGCCGAAGGTGAGCTGTCTTGTTCGATTTTCTCTTGGAAACCATGGCTTCTTTTTCTTTTCGCGTTTAGGTTGAGAGATAACGGTTGGGAGATGATGAGAGATTCGGGGTTTGAGAGTTGATAGCAAGCGAGAGATGGAGAGATGGAGAGATGACGAGTGAGAGTGCCTGAGATTCTTCGTGAGGAAGATCTTTGGTTTTCTGGGTTCGCTAGGTATTCCTCTCACGTTCCCAATAATCCTCTTTTATTTA
Source organism: Lathyrus oleraceus (assembly GCF_024323335.1). Lineage (NCBI taxonomy): Eukaryota > Viridiplantae > Streptophyta > Magnoliopsida > Fabales > Fabaceae > Lathyrus > Lathyrus oleraceus. The sequence goes on along the minus strand of NC_066583.1, from coordinate 536,712,504 downwards.
TTTTTAAAAAACAAGCACTTAAGTATTTTAAAACTTAAGGCGTTTAGTTTTCCTTGTACCTTCTATTAATTAGTGTTTATTAATACTGTTTAATGTTCCAAATCCATAATCTTTTGGAAACCCAACAGCCAGGCGGCTAGGGTTATCCTTTGGGATTCCTCCATTGTTTTAATTAGTTAACAGTAGCCCATCTCTTCTAATTAGTTTTTATTCTAAATTATTTTCACCTATTCTGGTTTATATATTCCAGTTATTATTAAAATAATAAATAATCATAAGTGGTCTAGTGGAGAGAGAGCAGTGTCACTTGCTTTAGTGGGATGAGTTCGATACTTGGGAGTAGCATATCTCCATATTTGTTTTTAATGCGTATTATTTAATATATTTTTTTCATAACTTCTTGCTATTTATTTTACCTTTATATTTTTATCAATTTAATTTAATCGTTATTTAGTTGTTTATATTTTTAAATGTTTACCTTTTAGATTTAATTAATGGTTGAATTTCCGATATTGTTTTTTTATTCGATTAGTCGATTTTTGTGTGTTGATTAATTTAGTTAGGTTATTAGTACTCATGCTCATACTTTTACATACATAAATAATCACATTCAAATTCACTAAATTTTCGGTTTAAATTTCACTAACTTTCTATAGTTTCAACATTCAATTTCATTTCCTCATCACTTTCAAATACAATTTCAAGCCTTTCTTCCGTTAACACTCCAATATTCACATCTTTTTCTAAATAAAATGTGAAGAAAAATATTATCCTGGATGGAATATCCAGTTATAATCCCGAATATTAGGCTCAAGCTGTAAGGGCTTGCAAGCCGTAAATATTCGTCTTCTCTTCCACACTTCAATATTTAGATCTTTTTCTAAATAAAATGTGAAGAAAAAGATTATCCTGGATGGAATATCCAATTATAATCCCGAATATTAGGCTCAAGCTGTAAGGGCTTGCAAGCCGTAAATATTCGTCTTCTCTTCCACACTCCAATATTCAAAAAAAAATTCTAAATAAAACGTGAAGAAAAAGATTATCCTGGATGGAATATCCAGTTATAATCCCGAATATTAGGCTCAAGCTGTAAGAGTTTGCAAGCCGTAAATATTCGTCTTCCCTCCAAAACATTCGTAAATATTCGAATCATTTTCTTAGCAATATTGGAAAGAAACGGACTACCTGGGTGGAATGTCCAGACGTAGTCCCGAGTGTTAGACCCAAACTGTAAGAGTTTGCAAGTCATAAGTACTCGTCATTCAAACTCGAAAACACTTGATTCCTACCTTAATACTTTTTTCAATAAAGATGGAAATGGAACATGGTGTATACCGTGCACTCCTGAGATTAAGATTCAAGGTGGATGCCTTGCCTATCTTAGCTCTCGTCATCGACTAAAATTGCCGATGCGGTTTCTTCAAACCCCTTTCACAATCAAACCTAAAAATACTTAATCTCTATTAAACACTTTTGCCAATAAAGATGAAAATGGAACATGGTGTATACCGTGCGCTCCTGAGACTAGGTTCGAGATGCATATCTCGCTCATCCAAGTTCTCGCCATTACTCAAAATACATCCAACCAATCAAACTCTTTTTTTCCGCCGTGCGACTAATCAAAGAACCTTTTTCATAAATGAAAGATATATTGTCTTAAGGTGATGCAAAATAATGTTTCGGCCATGATTGTTGAGTCGAGATAAGTGACGATTTTCCGAATGTAGATTTATAAATCCATTCGATGTGTGGTATGCGTCCACTCCTCGTCTGTTTTGGGTAAAACAATGTTTTCGTCGATTAATACAGTATAGCTTTCGCTAAAATCGACCAACAAACAAACATTTTTCTACCCAGAACTACGTAAGCCTCGATTTCTCTTTTGAGATACGTAGGAGCAGGATTCGTAAATCTTGTCAGGCCCACTAATAAAAAACTTAGGTTTAGTCCTTCGTCAAAAATCCAAAAACATTCTCTTCTCATCTTTTCTTTCTTTCCCACCAAATAATTCGAAAAGCCGAACATTTCAACTAACACTAACGCACACAACTAACCCAATGGTTCCCGTTGAGTACAACGGACGTGAGGGGTGCTAATACCTTCCCCTTGGGTAATCGACTCCCGAACCCTGATATTGGTTGCAATGACCATATCTTATCCTTTCTTTTAGACATTTTATCGATATTTCCCCTTTCCTTTTTAGGAATAAATAAAGTTCGGTGGCGACTTTGTTCAGTCCATCATTGCGAGCGTGCGTTCGCGCTTCGCTTTAAAGTCGTATCCCCATTTTTCGAGGTGCGACAGATGGCGACTCTGTTGGGGACTATCAATCCCTAAGTGAGTCAAGCCTAGTTAGGTCGTTTGTGTGCCTTTGTTTGTTTACCTATGTGGCTTTTCTTTATTATTTTTACTATCTCTATTGTCATATTGATATGAATCTGTTGTATTGGTTCGATTATGGTTTGGTACTTGGATACTCTGATTGCAAACCTTGTGGGAAAGACTTTTTACTCGAGTCTCGAGTAAAAACATAAGATAGGACGAGGTTGAGTAGTGCGGGTTCGTGAGATGTATTTCTCGTTGGGTCGGGACGAGAACCTTACTTAGAGTAGATTCTTGAGAGGATGTTGTCGCTCGGCAAGTAAGTTGCCGTAAGCTTCAATATTTTCTTTAGGATCCATGACTCTGAGAACCATTTGTAGAACCTTAGTTCTTTGTCCAACTAGGAAAGATGGTTGCGTAGTGTGGGTCTGCGAGATGAATTTCTCGTTGGATCGATGCGAGAACCTCACTTAGAGTAGATTCTTTAGATGGAGTTGATGCCCGGCAAGTAAGTTGCTGCAGGTAGCAAACAGTCTAATGGATCCATGACTCTAGGAACTTTTTTTTCATACCTGGTGAGAACCTTGTTCTATATAAAGCAATCAGACTTATCCACGCCTTAAGCCTATTGAACCTATATAAAAAAAAATGCATCACATTCATACATTGCATCAACATCATAAAAAGCAAGCTCTTAGTTGTCTCTTATTTGTTTCAGGAATTGAGAACTTGAAAATGACAACTTCAAGGAGACACACTTTCACGCTTAAGTACAAGGAACCTAAGTTGGACAGTCTGACGGGTTTGATCTCTGATTTAACTTTCAGCAGACGTGATGAGTTCGGAAAAAACTATGGGAAAATTTTGAGTTCGGAAACAAGGAACCTAAGAAAGTTGATTATGGAATTATCGGCTCTTTGGCACAATATTATGATCCACCTCTACGCTGTTTCACATTCGCTGATTTCCAGCTAGCTCCTACTTTGGAAGAAGTTGAGAGAATCGTGGGTCTCAAATTGAAATATTTTAATCCATTTCCAAAGCTCGAAGAAGATATGTGCCCAAAGAAGATAGCTTCAGCCCTAAGTATCAATGTCCCGACTGTTCGAGACAATTGGGTTGAAAAAGGGGGTTGCGAAGGTTTTGCCGCGATGTTTTTGGAAGATTTAGCTCTAAAGTTCAAGAAAAATGGAAATTGGAATGCATTCTATGTTGTGTTGGCTTTATTGATCCATGGGATTGTGCTCTTCCCAAATGTTGAAAAATTTGTGGATCAAGTAGCCGTAGAAGTCTTTCTCTCTGGCAATCCAGTACCATTTCTCTTAGCTGACATTTACCATGCCCTTCACGCTCGACATGAAAAGAGGGGTGGAACTTTGTTGTGTTGTGCTCCTTTGCTTTACACTTGGTTCATGCAACACATGCCCGAAGAAGGTCCTTTTGTGGCAAAAGAACTTAAGTCTCCTCAAAAATTAGCTTCTCTCACCGCAAGTTCCATCAGATGGTATATCCGAGAGTGGGAAACCCCAGACATTATAGTCAGCTGTGGGGAATTTCCTAATGTACCGTTGTTGGGTACCAAGGGTTGCATCAATTATAACCCTATGTTATCTCGAATGCAACACGGTTACTCCATGGATGGTCCTCCTGACGCAAAGGACTTACAACCATTTGTGCTCTCTGACATCCAAGCAAGCAATCCTGATGTAAGAGCAGTACGAAAGGCTTGGTTAAAGGTTGTAAGGAAGGGTAAAGAGTTAGGAAAAAGAAACATTCTCGCCAAAGAACCTTACACTCAATGGGTGAAAGAAAGAGTTGGGGAAATCCATTTGCCATTTATCTTAAAGGCTTCAGCTTTTCCTAAAACTCCTGAGCCCAAGCCCATACTCCCTGAGGACATGGAGAAACTCGCTACTAAGGTTAAGGAGCTCGAATTGGAGAATACTGAATTACGGATTCAGATGAACCGAGTTATCTTGGAAAATCAGAATTTGAAAGAGGAACGTAAGGGAAAAGCCCAAGAACTTGAGGATAGTAACAAGAGAGCCAGGCTATTAGAAGACCAAAAAGATGATCTTGATCATATCCTTATAGGTTCCACATCAGTGATCCGAACCAGGAAGGAAAAGCTCAAGAAAGCTGAGTATAGGATCTGTGAGTTAGGGAGAATGTTGGATAAATCTCTTATGGATAAAAAAGAAATTAAGCTCGACTTTGAGGCACAGATCCGCGAATTGAGGGACACTCTGAAGAAATGCGAGGAAAAGTTGTCTCGCGAGATACTCCAAAAGGAAGAAGCTGAAAGAAACTGTCACCATCTCAGGTACCAGTTGGAAGAAGCTACTAGGAGGTTTGCAGTTTTGGAGAGCCAAGAAGGTGATGCAGCCTACTTACTCCTAAAGAATGATTGTGTGTACTGGAAAAGGTTGTATAGAGAGGCTAGAGCAACCTTAGATGAAGTCATGGATATACTACAGGTCATCAGGGCAAAGTTAGACACCCAAACGACAATCGTTTCAGAAATCGCCGGTCCCACGATTGAACCCCAACCTGCAAGGATAGTACCAACCACTTGGCCAGCCTATGGTTTACCTCCTGGTTTCACACCTCCAGTTGAAGGCGCCCCTGGTTTTGCACAATCCACTCAGCAGATGGCTCCTCTACCAACCATCAATGAAAATCATCCAGTGGTCCACACGTTCGCACCACCTCTCATTCGTGCACATGTGCAACCTTATTTTGAGGATCAACAACATGCTCCGAACTTTTCAGACGAAGATGATGAAAGGCAGGAAGACATAAGAGGGATGAAGGAGAATTTCCAGATTCTTGAGAAAAGGTTAAGGGCAATGGAAGGTGACCAAGTTTTTGGTGCTACTGCTAAGGTGATGTGCTTAGTGTCAGGTCTTGTGATTCCTACAAAGTTCAAGACCCCAGATTTCGATAGGTATGATGGCCACTCGTGTCCTAAAAGTCACTTTATTATGTACTATCGAAAAATGGTTGCGCACATGGAGGATGATAAACTTATGATGCATTGCTTCCAAGACAGCTTGAGGGGTGCTCCCTCTAAGTGGTACTTAAGCCTTAATCAAAGTAGGATTCGTTGTTTCCGGGACTTATCTGATGCTTTCATCCAACATTATAAGTATAACATGGATATGGCCCCAGATAGGAGGCAATTGCTCAGCATGTCCCAGAAAGATAATGAGTCTTTTAAGGAATATGCACAACGATTGAGGGAAGTGGCCTCGCAAGTCGAACCACCCCTTGCTGAGAAGGAGTTAGCAGAGTGGTTCATGGATACAGTCAAACCTATGTTCTATGAAAGAATGGTGAGTAGTGTATCTGCAAGCTTCTCTGACCTGGTCGCTGTGGGCATAAAGGTTGAGCTTGGATTAAAGAATGGAAAAATGATGACCACCTCTGAAACATCTGGTAATAATGCCAAAAAGTTTCCCGGAGGTTTTTAAAGAAAGAAAGAGGGTGAAACAAATGCAGTGTCAACCAGTCAACGAAGGAGTCATTCATGGAAGAAGCAACATCAATTTGCTCGACAACAACCAACTTATCCAGTACAATATGTTCAACAACCGTATGTGGCAGCAGTCACACCAAATTTCAACCAGTCACAAGCTCCTGTCTATCAACCTATTCAACAAGCACCAGTATACCAGCAAGCGCCCGCGCCACCTGCTTATCAACAGCCAAGGGCACAGGCTCCCCGTCCACAGAATCCTCCAAATCCAAATAGGGTACAAAGGGGTAGACTTCTGTTTGCTTCAATCCCTATGACATACACTGAATTGTACCCATCGTTACTACGAAAAGGGTTGGTGACTCCTAGATCTTTGGGTCCTCCACCAAATCCTTTAACTCCATGGTACAATCTAGATGCCCATTGTCCTTTTCATGGGGGTGCCCCTGGACATGATTTAGAGGGATGTTATGCTTTAAAGCATATTGTGCGAGACCTGGTTGAGAAGAATATTCTTTCATTTTGAGATGTCGGACCCAACGTAAAAAGTAACCCTCTGTCAGCGCATGGTGATGTTAATGCCATCGAGGATGCTTCTGATGTGTGTATAATCAAAAACGTGGAAAATGTTAAAACTCCATTGCTAGCACTTCATGCAAGATTGGTGGGGGCTAGTTTGATTGATACACGCCACGATAATTGTGAAGAATGTGTCATTCATCCGAGAGGATGTAAAGTGGTACGAAATGACATTCAGAACTTGATGGATCAAGGTGTTCTACAAATTTGCGGTCCTACAACAAATGAGGAAGTTTCAGTCATTGAACCCGTTTTCAATTTACCAGAACCGTTTGAGATAACTTATCATAGAAAAGATGTTGTTCATCCATCACCCGTGGTAGTTTGTATGCCTACCCCCTTTCCTTTTGAAAGCACTAAAGCAGTACCCTGGAAGTACGACATAACAGTGGTAGATGGAGTGGTAGATGGAAAACCCAAAGCTGCTGAAAGTAAGAAAGGTTTGGAGAATGTTGACACCGACATCACTAACATCGCAGGGACGAGCAGGATGACCCGCAGCGGTCGGATTTATACTCCCAATATTAATATAAACCCTCAAGAACCAAAAAGGGAAGCTGCAAATGCAAATCCTACCCCAGAGCATGGAGGGGCACAACCGACAGTGCAAGCAGATGAACCAAGTGAGTTCCTAAGGATAATAAATAAATCTGACTACAAGATAGTTGATCAGTTACATCAAACACCATCAAAAATATCTATCTTGTCTTTGCTTCTGAATTCTGAAGCTCATAGGGAGGCTCTACTGAAAGTGCTTGCTCAGGCTCATGTTACCCAAGATATAACGGTCGGCCAATTCGATGGGGTGGTCGCCAATATCACAGCCTGCAACACTCTAAGTTTCAGCAATGAAGAGCTACCCAAGGAGGGGAAGAATCACAACCGCACCTTGCATGTATCCATAAAGTGCCAAGAAGATGCTCTGGCCAGAGTTTTAGTTGACACTGGATCATCCCTCAATGTTCTACCAAAGAGGGCACTTGATAAATTGTCTTACCAAGGTTCGGAATTGAAACCTAGTGCACTTGTGGTAAAAGCATTCGATGGTTCTCGAAGGATAGTAGTTGGGGAGGTAGAACTACCAATACAGATCGGACCGGATGTATTCCCCATCAATTTCCAAGTCATGGTCATAAATCCCGCTTACAGCTGCCTTTTGGGACGCCCATGGATACATGTTGCTGGGGCAGTAACTTCTACTCTGCATCAAAAGATGAAGTTTGTTGTCGATGACAAGCTCGTCATTGTCTCGGGTGAAGAAGATTTGATCATCAGTCAACTCTCCTCTTTCCGTTATATTGAGGCTGATGAGGATGCCTTAGAGACCTCTTTCCAAGCACTTGAAATATCCAATGCCACACTTGAAGAGGTTAAGGATCCTATTGAGAAAACCAGTTTGTCGTTCGCCTCTTTGAAGAGTACAAGATCAGCAGTTGAAAGTGGAGGCCCTGCAGGTTAGGGGCAAGTCATCAATGTCAGTGAGAAAAATGATCGTTTTGGTTTGGAGTACAAGCCTTCTACTAATGGAGGAGCCCTGGTCCCTGCAAAGGACCGTGTGCGGAGCATACAAGAAGTTTTCCTAAGCACCGGTTTTATCCATGGAGATCAGGTTGGTGCAGTTGAAGATGACACTAAAGATGGAGAAACATCAAACCTGATATACCGGTGTGAGGCAGCCCTAACAAATTGGGAAGCGGTTGAGATTCCAGAAATTTTTCCCGTGTCAAAGTAATTGTGTTTTCCTTTGTGTTTTTGAAAATCCTTAGCTTTGTCCAAGGCTAATGGATCATTTGTAGGGGCCCTTTTAAATTTCAAAAATCATTATGACAAATAAAGAGCATTTTGTTCAAATTCTTGTCGTTCATTTATTTGTTTTTCTTTCCTTAAAATGGCAATCCTTTCAAAAACTACAAAAATATTATTTATTTCTTTTGCATTTTACTTCCATTTTTCTAAAAAACCATCATTAAAAAACGTGCAGAATAATCAATAAACCAGTTGAATTCGATGACCCCACTACTTCCTATAATTTTGAACTCCCCATCTACCAAGCGGAGGAGGAGAGTGAGGAAGATTGTGATTTCCCTAAAGAATTAGAAAGGATGCTCGAGCACGAGTCAAAGGCCCTTCAGCCACATCAAGAACCAGTGGAAACAATCAACCTTGGCACCGAGGAAGGCAAGAAAGAGGTCAAAGTTGGGACTACACTTGGGGCAAGCATCAAAGAAAGATTGATCGAGTTGCTACAAGAATATGTAGATGTATTTGCTTGGTCGTATCAGGATATGCCAGGTTTAGACACTGATATTGTTGTCCACAAGCTACCGCTACAGCCAGATTGCCCGCCAGTAAAGCAGAAGCTCCGAAGAGCAAGACCCGACATGGCTCTGAAGATTTGTGACGAGGTGAAACGTCAATTTGATGTCGGTTTTCTAGCAGTTGCAAAGTACCCCCAATGGGTAGCTAATATAGTACCTGTACCCAAAAAGGATGGCAAGGTCAGGATGTGTGTTGATTACAGAGATCTAAACAAAGCTAGTCCAAAGGACGATTTCCCCCTGTCACATATTGACACTCTGGTAGACAACACTGCTAAGTTCGCATTCTTCTCCTTTATGGACGGATTCTCGGGTTATAATCAAATTAAGATGGATCCAGAAGACATGGAAAAGACCACATTCATCACCCCTTGGGGAACATTTTGCTACAAGGTAATGCCATTTGGTCTCAAAAATGCTGGGGCAACTTACCAAAGAGCAATGGTCACTCTTTTCCATGACATGATGCATAAGGAAATTGAGGTTTACGTGGATGACATGATAGTGAAATCCTAGAGTGAAGAGGTTCATATAGACCACTTGCAAAAGCTATTTGAGCGTCTTCGGAAATTTCGACTACGGCTGAATCCTGCTAAATGCACCTTCGGTGTCTGATCTGGAAAGTTGCTTGGTTTCATCGTCAATCAACGAGGAATTGAGGTAGATCCAGACAAGGTTAGGGGAATACAAGAAATGCCTGCTCCACGTACATAGAAAGAAGTTAGAGGATTCCTGGGACGTTTGAACTATATCTCCAGGTTTATATCTCATATGACTACTACGTGGGAACCTATATTCAAGTTGCTCAGAAAAAGATCAAGCAGTTGAATGGAACTCTGACTGCCAAATGGCTTTTGAGAAAATCGGACAATACCTGCAAGAGCCCCCTATTCTAATTCCACCTGTTCAGGGGAAACCACTCTTTATGTACCTAACTGTGCTTGAAAAGTCAATGGGATGTGTGCTGGGACAACATGATGAAACTGGCCGAAAAGAGCATGCTATCTACTATCTAAGTAAGAGATTTACCGATTGTGAAACCCGATATTCACTCTTGTAGAAAACTTGTTGTGCTTTAGCATGGGCTGCTCGTCGTCTAAGACAATACATGATTTGCCACACTACTTTGTTGATCTCAAAAATGGATCCAATAAAGTATATCTTTGAAAAGCCTGCTTTGACTGGAAGACTCGCCCGTTGACAGATGTTACTATCTGAGTATGACATCCAATATGTATCTCAGAAAGCCATTAAGGGAAGCGTGTTGTCTGATTACCTGGAAAACCATCCCGTTGAAGACTACCAGCCGTTGAAGTTTGACTTCCCAAATGAGGACATTATGGTAGTAAAAGATTGTGAAACCCCAGGACTTGATGAAGGACCTGAACCCGGATCTCGGTGGAAGCTCATGTTCGATGGTTCCTCCAATTACATGGGGCATGGTGTAGGAGCTATTCTATTAAATCTGAATGGTGGATACACTCCTTTCACAGCAAGGTTGTGTTTTGATTGTACAAATAATATAGCAGAATATGAGGCGTGCATCCTAGGCATTGAAGCAGCAATTGATCTCCGAATCAAAATCCTCGAAGTATGTGGAGACTCAGCCTTGGTGATATACCAAGTCAAGGGCGAATGGGAAACCCGTGATACCAAGTTGATCCCATATCGTGCCTATCTCATGGAACTAATAAAATACTTTGATGAAATCACTTTCTGTCATATTCCGAGAACTGAGAATCAAATTGCTAATGCTTTAGCTATGTTGGCTTCAATGTACCAAGTCAGATTCCATAATGAAGCACCTCTCATTCAGATCGAGCGGAAAGTTGAGCCTGCCTACTGCCAGTCAGTTGAAGAGGAAGCCGATGGTAAACCCTGGTTTCACGACATCAAATGCTTTTTGAAAAATCAAGAATATCCAACAAATGCAACAACCCTTGACAAGAAAACATTGAGGAAGTTAGCATCCAAGTTCTTCTTAAGCAATGGCGTGTTATACAAGAGGAACCATGACATGATTCTGCTCAGATGCGTGGATGGACGTGAAGCAGACCTGTTGATCAAGGAGATTCATGAAGGATCCTTTGGAACTCATGCCAATGGGCATGCCATGGCCAAGAATATTTTGAGAGCTGGTTATTACTGGTTGACCATGGAATCCGATTGCTTCAATTATGCTAGAAAATGTCATAAATGCCAAATCTATGCCGACAAGGTACACGTGCCTCCGACCCTACTAAATGTTTTGACGTTACCTTGGCCTTTCTCAATGTGGGGCATCGACATGATTGGCGCCATCGAGCCTAAAGCTTCCAATGGTCACCGCTTCATCCTAGTTGCCATTGATTACTTTACCAAATGGGTAGAAGCCGCCTCTTACGCTAATGTGACAAAACAAGTGGTTGCACGGTTTCTCAAGAAAGAGATCATTTGCCGTTATGGAATTCCAAGTCGGATCATCATAGATAATGGGACGAATCTGAACAATAAGACCATGAAAGAATTATGCGAGAGCTTCAAGATTGAGCACCATAACTCTTCACCATATCGTCCAAAAATGAATGGCGTTGTTGAAGCCGCTAATAAAAACATCAAGAAAATCCTGCAAAAAATGGTGAAAACCTATAAGGATTGGCACGAAATGCTACCCTTCGCACTGCATGGATACCGGACTTCCGTCCGCACTTCAACAAGGGAAACCCCGTTCTCTTTGGTATATGGGATGGAAGAGGTTCTCCCAGTTGAAGTAGAGATACCTTCAATGAGAATCTTGATGGAGACCAAGCTAGAAGAGGCTGAGTGGATTCAAAACAGATTTGATCAGTTAAACCTCAAAGATGAGAAGCGAATGACTTCTTTGTGCCATGGACAATTATACCAAAAATGGCTTAAAAGGGCCTTTGACAAGAAAGTACGTGTTCGGGAATTCAGAGAAGGAGACCTCGTGCTTAAGAAGATCTTGCCAATACACAAGGACTCACGTGGGAAGTGGACTCCCAATTATGAAGGCCCATATGTTGTGAAGAAAGCTTTCTCCGGAGGCGCCTTGATTCTCACAACTATGGATGATGAAGAGCTCTCACACCCCGTGAACTCTGATGCAGTTAAAAAATACTATGCCTAATAAAAACCCGCTAAATCGAAAACCTGAAAGGGCGATTTAGGCAAAAAAAGGGTATCCCGGTGGGCTGAAAACCCGAAAGGACGGTCCAGGAAAAAGTTAGGGATGAATTAAAAAAATGGTAGCTCGCTAAGTTGAAAACCTGAAAAGGCGACTTAGGAAAAAAGGAGCGTCCCGGTGGATTGAAAACCCGAAAGGGCGATCCAGACAAAAGTTAGGGGCACAAGGCATAAACTGCATCAGTTGTTACTGATTAACACCCAAGAATCTGAGGCGGAAGATTAATCCAGTCACTCCCTTTAGAAGCAAGGTTTTGGGGTAATCATATATATTAAGGATGTTAGTGGTCACTGAATTCAACGTAAACCTTTCCTTATTTCCATTTTCCAAATTGTAATATTCCATGGAGCTACGCCATTTGTATGCTACCATTCTTGAATAAAATACAAGTTTTCCCAATCATTGTTAGTTGTGTTCGTCTACGCTTTTCTTTGTTATGTAAAGTGTCATTTATTTGTTGATAATGAAATTTTGAAACTTGAAAAAGAATTTGAAATTTAGTGAAAAGAACAAAATTACTTTGATATATGTTAAAATCAAAGGAAAATCATTTGTTTCCCCGAGAGCCTTAAGGTTGCATAAATATTCCTGGATCACCAACAAAAGTCCCCATGGAGTATAACTTATTAATCCTCTAGAAGGATGGACCTTTGGTTATTTATAATTGTCAATCATGATAGATTCTCCTCTGGATGCGCTTGTTAATTGTACGGGTTTGAGTTATCGGTGTTGAGGAATCAGAATCTCTGTAAACAGTCCCTACAAACTCCCAGTTTGCCAAGTGTCAGTATTGCATATCATGATCATTCATATATCATGCATAAAAAAAATCCAAATCATGCATAGCCAAAATGTACTTCGTGCTCATTTTGCATTGACCTAGGTCTTGTTGTTGATCCTATATCCTTTGACCTCTAATTCCGGTTTGTATTTGGTGCCCTTAAACCAACATCCGGTTTTCGCAGTCATTTCCAAGTCCTATTGTTGTTGGTAAAATCCGTTAAAAGTTGGTTATAATCCACTACTTACGGTTAAGAGTCCAATTGTTGTTGAGCTTTATCAGGTCATATATGAACTTGTTGTTGAGCTTTATTCAGGTCATATATGAACCTGTGTTGAACTTTATTCCATTATCAGGTCATATATGAACCTATTGTTCAGTGCTATTCAGGTCATATATGAACCTGTTGTTGAACTTTATTCCATTATCAGGTCATATATGAACCTGTTGTTCAGTGCTATTCGGGTCATATATGAACCTGTTGTTGAACTTTATTCCATTATCAGGTCATATATGAACCTGTTGTTCAGTGCTATTCAGGTCATATATGAACCTGTTATTGAACTTTATTCCAGTGTCAGGTCATATATGAACCTGTTGTTCAATGCTATTCAGGTCATATATGAACCTGTTATTGAACTTTATTCCAGTGTCAGGTCATATATGAACCTGTTGTTCAATGCTATTCAGGTCATATATGAACCCGTTGTTGAACTTTATTGCATTGTCAGGTCATATATGAACCTGTTGTTGAGCTTTATTCCAGTGTCAGGTCATGCATGAACCTGTTCTGAAGAGTCTTTCTCTATGATCGTTTCAGTGTTGTCAGGTCATATATGAACCTGCTGTTGAGCTTTCATTCCAGTATTACCAGGTCATATGTGAACCTGTTGATACACTCTTCTTGAATTTTTTCTGAGTTTGTTAGGTCATATCTGAACCTGCTGTCAGAACTTCTTGATATTCCCCAGCATTGTCAGGTCATATATGAACCTTTTTGTTGTGTTTTATTCCAGTATTGCCAGGTCATATATGAACCTGTTGTAGCATTTTTTTCCTTATTCGGGTTTAGTAAGTCATATGTGAACTTACTAACGAAATCTCTTGTATTCTAAGTATCGTTTATCAAATTTCACTTTGAGTACTCCCCAGTGTGTGTCTGATTCTCCAGCAGGATTTGTCTTCCCCAGCAAGTTTGTTTTTTACCATTTGTCTGTCTCCCTGTAGACTATCAGCATTCCCCACAGGTTGATCTGTCTAGTAGCATCTCCTATTAAGGGTTCATCATATCCCTAGCAGATAAAAATTTCAAAAAAAAAAGAGAATCTTGCATCGGCGCATATCATATCATATCATGTCATAGGGATTCAGGATCAAAATCCGGGTCTTCTTAGTATTTAACTATCTCCCACTATAATCATATGAAGAGTGTCCTGCTTCATATTCTCTAGTTGAAGATACTTAAATAGGGGCAACTGTCATACCCCGATTTTAGATCCATCTGCATTCATCCACTATGCATCATGCATTCATTTTAGTATAAACACTAATTCACGTCTGAGGTCAATCGTTGACTTTTTGGTCAATTAGTTGACCAAAGTCAACCGTCCATTCCCAAATCCATATTGTCTCTACTTTGATAAACATTGGTCATTATCTAGGCCTTTTCGATCATGGTGCTTTTAATTACAAAATGGATTCTAATTATTTGACTTTTTAATTTTCAATTTGATTTTAATTTCAAATAAAGTCTAATTCCAAATTTCAATTTAATCTTAATTGTTTTTTTACTAATGATTCAAACTCTAATTGATTTTAATTTTCAAATAAATGTTAGAATTGATATCAAAGTAATTTTAACAAATTATAGATTAATTTGATTTTAATTGGTTTTATTGGTTTTTTGATTTTAAATTGACATTTAGATTAGTCTTGGATTATTTCTAAAATCCATATCCATTTTTATAACCAAATATCCATTTCCATAAACCAAGTTACAACCATTCTTATTCTTTACAATCACTTCAATCAAGTTCAACCTACAACCATAACCATACAATTCATTCAAACTTTCAAACTTTCATTCAATATATCCAATTCCATTCAATACAATTCAATAAACATTCATTACATGATCCCATTCATTCAATTAACTTTCAATACACAATCTAACAATTCAATACGTTTCCAACCCAATCCCATAAGAATTCCAAAATAACCCCGCCATCCAATGCGCTTCGTAGACGTATCCAAGCCGAAATTCCCAAGCTAACCAATAACCTTCAGACTTTCTATTCATTCCTGAAGCAAATATGTCCAAAATTCTGCAGTAATTAACCAATTATGCATCACACCTGTAAGTGCAAACCAAAGGATCCTGCACAAACATCAATGGCCAATAACCTGTATCAGTCCCAGGCATATTCACATTAATCCAAGCTACAGCAGCCAACAAATAATAAGACATCAAGTAATCCCATCCTAAACTTATAACAACTCCAAATAGTTCTCCAATGAGCTATGACGGCGACGCCTTTCGTTCCATAACAGGAATTGAATGATGAAGCTTCAGAGTTGCCATTATCAAAAGTTACCCCACCATCACGTTCTTCATCAAAGAAAAGCAGAGCTGCAGAGTTTCATAATTTATCTGAAAAGAGAAGGAGGAGTAAGATTAATGAGAAATTGAAAGCTTTGCAGAATTTAATTCCGAATTCTAATAAGAAAGACAAAGCTTCAATGCTTGATGAGGCTATAGAATATTTAAAGCAGCTTCAACTTCAAGTGCAATGTTGGTGATCATTTCTGCAGATGTTAATGATAAGAAATGGTTATAGCCTGCATCCGGTGTCTCTATCAGGAGGATCGCGACCTACGATGTTTTCTCAAACCGATTTATTCAATCTTGGTGAGGGTAATATTGGATTTCACAATTCTGTCAACGCAATTGCCTCATCTGCAAATGATGAATGTTTTGCGCCGCCTAGTTTTAGTTTTCTAGAACAAGGCAGCATCTCGAATCGAACTGTCACGGCAAATATAGCTAATTTCGACCCCTCATCAAGTTTTCAACCCTCTATTAAGGCTTTACTCCTGCAACAACATACCACAAGGAATTAACAAGCTTCAAAACAATCAATACGACTACACCACAGAGGATAACAAGTTCTAACTTACGGTAACTAACCTCTAACCTTTTTCAGAACCAAGGCAACCTGTTTTCTCTTTTCATTCACTGCTACGGATTTGGCTTCACCATAATGGCCAAAGAGAGCCCAACCTGCACTGCCATAACAGCAACATAACGAATTCATCTACAACGAATTCATAATGGAGTCGCACCATCAAGGCCATGAAAACCGAAGCTACCCATGAATGTTCCAATTTTCACTGCAGTGAAAGCAAGGTAAATCAGCGAGGCAGTAAAATTTCAAGAAATATCCCAAAACGGAATTGAGACAAAGTTAGAGCGAGAAAGGGTAGGTTCACATTACTGTTCCAGAACAAGCATCAAACAGGGAAATCCAAACTGAGCACACCGAAAGGGTTTCGCAGAGATACCTGTTTCGATCTCCATAAGCCAACCTAAAACCCTAATTGCTGAATATAAAAGGGAAGGTGAGATTGAGAAGAGGGAGGACGAAAAATTCAGAGGCGACCAAGAGAAATGGAAATCCTAACTTGAAAACAACAGAAACGCTAAATACCACATGGAAAAAACCTAATTTCAATCGCCAGTGTGAAGAACTTAGTAAAGAGAGGAAGGTCAAGCTCACCGTCACCGCCGAAGGTGAGCCGTCTTGTTCGATTTTCTCTTGGAAACCATGGCTTCTTTTTCTTTTCGCGTTTAGGTTGAGAGATAACGGTTGGGAGATGATGAGAGATTCGGGGTTTGAAAGTTGATAGCAAGCGAGAGATGGAGAGATGGAGAGATGGCGAGTGAGAGTGCCTGAGATTCTTCGTGAGGAAGATCTTTGGTTTTCTGGGTTCGCTAGGTATTCCTCTCACGTTCCCAATAATCCTCTTTTATTTATTTTTAAAAAACAAGCACTTAAGCATTTTAAAACTTAAGGCATTTAGTTTTCCTTGTACCTTCTATTAATTAGTGTTTGTTAATACTGTTTAATGTTCCCAATCCATAATCTTTTGGAAACCCAACAGTCAGGCGGCTAGGGTTATCCTTTGGGATTCCTCCATTGTTTTAATTAGTTAACAGTTGCCCACCTCTTCTAATTAGTTTTTATTCTAAATTATTTTCACCTATTCTGGTTTATATATTCCAGTTATTATCAAAATAATAAATAATCATAAGTGGCATAGTGGAGAGAGAGTAGTTTCACTTGCTTTAGTGGGACGAGTTCGATACTTTGGAGTAGCATATCTCTATATTTGTTTTTAATGCGTATTATTTAATTTATTTATTTCATAACTTCTTGCTATTTATTTTACCTTTATATTTTTATTCGATTAATCGATTTTTGTGTGTTGATTAATTTAGTTAGGTTATTAGTACTCATGCTCATAGTTTTACATACATAAATAATCACATTCAAATTCACTAAATTTTCGATTTAAATTTCACTAACTTTACATAGTTTCATCATTCAATTTCATTTCCTCATCACCTTCAAATACACGTTCAAGCCTTTCTTCCGTTAACACTCCAATATTCAGATCTTTTTCTAAATAAAATATGAAGAAAAAGATTATCCAGGATGGAATATCCAGTTATAATCCCGAATATTAGGCTCAAGCTGTAAGGGCTTGCAAGCCGTAAATATTCGTCTTCTCTTCCACACTCCAATATTCAGATCTTTTTCTAAATAAAATATGAAGAAAAAGATTATCCTGGATGGAATATCCAGTTATAATCCCCAATATTAGGCTCAAGCTATAAAGGCTTGCAAGCCGTAAATATTCGTCTTCTCTTCCACACTCCAATATTTAAAAAAAAAATTCTAAATAAAACGTGAAGAAAAAGATTATCCTGGATGGAATATCCAGTTATAATCCCGAATATTAGGCTCAAGCTGTAAGAGCTTGCAAGCCGTAAATATTCGTCTTCCCTCCAAAACATTCGTAAATATTCGAATCATTTTCTTAGCAATATTGGAAAGAAACAGATTGCCTGGGTGGAATGTCCAGACGTAGTCCCGAGTGTTAGACCCAGGCTGTAAGAGTTTGCAAGTCATAAGTACTCGTCATTCAAACTCGAAAACACTTGATTCCTACCTTAATACTTTTTTCAATAAAGATGGAAATGAAACATGGTGTATATCGTGCACTCCTGAGATTAAGATTCAAGGTGGATGCCTTGCCTATCTTAGCTCTCGTCATCGACTAAAATTGTCAATGCGGTTTCTTCAAACCCCTTTCTCAATCAAACCTAAAAATACTTAATCTCTATTAAACACTTTTGCCAATAAAGATGAAAATGGAACATGGTGTATACCGTGCGCTCCTGAGACTAGGATTCGAGATGGATATCTCACTCATCCAAGTTCTCGCCATTACTCAAAATACACCCAACCAATCAAACTCTTTTTCGCCACCGTGCGACTAATCAAAGACCCTTTTTCATAAATGAAATATATATTGTCTTAAGGTGATGCAAAACAATGTTTCGGCCATGATTGTTGAGTCGAGATAAGTGACGCTTTTCCAAATGTAGATTTATAAATCCGTTCGATGTGTGGTATGCGTCCACTCCTCATCTGTTTTGGGTAAAACAATGTTTTCGTCGATTAATACAGTATAGCTTTCGCTAAAATCGACCAACAAACAAACATTTTTCTACCCAGAACTACGTAAGCCTTGATTTCTCTTTTGAGATATGTAGGAGCAGGATTCGTAAATCTTGCCAGGCCCACTAATAAAAAACTTAGGTTTAGTCCTTCGTCAAAAATCCAAAAACATTCTCTTCTCATCTTTTCTTTCTTTCCCACCTAATAATTCGAAAAGCCTAACATTTCAACTAACACTAACGCACACAACTAACCTAATGGTTCCCGTTGAGTACAACGGACGTGAGGGGTGCTAATACCTTCCCCTTGCGTAATCGACTCCCGAACCCTGATATTGGTTGCGATGACCATATCTTATCCTTTCTTTTAGAGGTTTTATCGATATTTCCCCTTTCCTTTTTAGGAATAAATAAAGTTCGGTGGCGACTCTGTTCAATCCATCATTGCGAGCGTGCGATCGCGCTTCTCTTTAAAGTCGTATCCCCATTTTTCGAGGTGTGACAATTTCCCCACAGAGTTCATTGTGCTGTGTATCTCCGACAGCATTGCCAGGGTCCAGAAGATTGTGGTCATTCCCCCAGCAGAATTCCTTGCCTCGGCTTGGCATTCTCTCTAGCCTAGCATTTCACATCCCTGCATGTAGAATCATATTGCATTGCGTCCTCCCAAATCGCATAGCATTTCCATTTTCATGGAGCATTACGCCATCGAAACATTCAAACATACGCATGTAAAGCATAAGACATTCTTGGTATCCCAAGTGATAAGCCATAAGTTTGTTTCCAGTACTCAGACTGAAGATTGTTCATAACTTATTCTTTATCATTCCCAGCAGGGGTCGTTGGCCCACACGCCGCCTCAATTATCATCACTCTCCTATTTTCTGCTGATGTTGACAGGCATGAAAGTTTCCGGTATTCAGACCGAAGTGGCATTCAGGCTAGTTTTCCGGTATTCAAACCGAAGTGGCATTCAGGCCAATTTTCCGATGTTCAGATCGAAGAAGTTTCCGACGTTCAGGTCGACGCAACTTGTGGCATTCAGGCCAGTTTCCGGTATTCAGACCGAAGTGGCATTCAGGCCAATTTTCCGATGTTCAGATCAAAGAAGTTTCCGACGTTCAGGTCGACGCAACTTGTGGCATTCAGGCCAGTTTCCGGTATCCAGACCGAAGTGGCATTCAGGCCAGTTTCCGATATTCATACCGAAGTGGCACTTAGGCCAGTTTCCCGATGTTCAGACCGATGTTGATAATCTAATATCTTTCGATGCTCAGATCGAAGTCATTTCCAATATTCAGATTGACAAGCGGCATTCAGGCCATGGTCATTTCTGTGTTACCATTTATTTTGGTATTCAGGCTAACATTCCTTTTTCGGTGTTCAGACCGACTCTCACCGTACTAGACGGATTCTTTGTTTAAGACCACCTCTTTTCCGATTCTGACAGGCATCATTACTTCATTTTTCACTTCAGTGTAAATTTTCGGGCTTTTATCGTATTCAATCCCTTGATACCTCGAAAGTGCGAAAGTCGTTGCTATCTTCCTTTCGGGTCTCAAGTTGATTGAATAGGGGCAGCTGTAATACCCCAAAATTTACCCTTCAATTTTCTTGGAAGCATGGGATTATGTTTCACACTTCATTAGTGTCATATTAGGTCATACTCATTGCATAGTGCATTAGTGACTAGGAAATCAGGTTTTGATTGATCACTCCTTAACAGAAGGAGCCCACACAAAGCAAGATTGAGAATTGGACTTCATTTTGTAAATATACAAGTCTCAAGGGTCTCAGGGGGTTCCAAGTATCTTATTGTGGTCCTCGGTTCATCAGTGAAGGATTCAGAGCCATCAGAGTGTTCATCTGGATTTAATCAGGAAATTAGGGTTTCATGGCTACCTGCAACAGGCAATGTTTGGTTGGAATTAGAGGGTATCATCCATTTCATGATTATAAAGGCATCTTGGCCTAGGAATATTCACAATTATCTCAGAAAGATCCATTGGCAAGCAGTGCAATCAGTTCCCGATCAATTTTGCCCTAAAACTAGGGTTTGGTATAAAATCAATTTATTTCTGATTCTTTGGGTGAAACTCTTTTCCATGGCCCTCCATATGTCCACAAGGGTCTACATACAAAAAATCAGCTCTTTATTTGAGCCAAGGGTGCTTCAATTGATCATTGGAATCGGGAATCAGACAGTTTGGGAAAAGTCAACTGTGGGGCCAGAAAAGTCAACTCCTGACTTTTTGAGAGTGGAATCTCAAAATTCATGCCTAGGGGAGCCTACATGTGAAATTTGATCAAGGTTGGATCATGGATTCATCATTTAATCAGGAATTGGAAAAGTTACTTAATTTGAAAATGGTTGACTTTCCATTTAGGGCAAGTTTTCATGATTGTTGCACTCACTTTAAGCCCATTTTCCGTCAAGATAAAAGCTCAATTTGAAAATTTCTCCAACATAAAAGTTGTTCCTCTTGTCCCAAGCTTTCTATAGATATAAAGTTTGCTCCATTTGGATTAAAATTGAGAAAGTTATGCTTAGTCAAAGTGAGACATTTTTTTAGGACACTTAGAAAAATTTCTAAGTCTCAAAATCCTCAAAGTTTGTCAAGACTTCTTGGCCAGTTTTCTTGCACTTCAAGACATCATTTGAAAATGTTTTCTTCACAACAATTGTGCCTTGCCATGTCCTCTTTCACCTCCTTTTGGAATCACCTCATTTGGATTCATGGTTTGAGAAATACATTCACCTAAAGTGGGCACCATGACTTGATTTTCTAGGCAGCATTTAGGCCAAACTGGCCCAACCAGTTTTGCATGATGAAACCTGAGCTTGAGGGCCATTTTTCACATTCTTCCATTCATCACTTAAACTTGTGCTCAACATGAAAGTTGCTATGCTCCATGAGGTCTTGCTACTGTTTACATTATTTCATCATTTGGAGACTTGATCATCAAGTTACATGGCCATAAAGTCACCACCTTGGAATGTTTTCTTGCTTGCCAAACAAGCCAAGTCATGTTGCACAAACCAGCCCACGTTTTTGGCCATGCATTGGATATTTACTCACTTAAATTTGGCCCAAAATAACACAAGCTTCACATGCCCTAATACACCTCACTTTGCACTTTTATTCTTATGGATATCATTTGTTTCAAAGCCCATTTAAACACTTGACCTACATATTTAAAAGAGGAAAACCATAAACCTAAGAAGAGGGCATTGGAATTTCGTGGCAAGGCAAGGCAAAGTCACAAGGTCAACTTCCATTCTCTCTCAACAAGCTCTTGAATTAGGGTTCTTGAAACACAAAGGAGGCATCATATTCTTCCATCATCTTCTTCTATCAAAGGGGCAGTGGACCTAACTTCCACTAGGTAAACTCTATTATTCTATCTTCCATGGCCATGTATGGATATATCCATGTTCATCATCATCATCATCATTACCATGCTCATCATTATTATCATTATTGTTCATGTGCTCATATTTTTTTCATGCTTGTTTACAATGCCAACCACATGCTTGTGTTCTTGTTATTAATTTATGCATGCTGAATTTTTTGACTTTACCCGTGTCCATGTTGACCTCTTGTGGTCAATTTTTCTCCATGATTAAGCCATTATTTTTACTAAAACAAATCACCATGATGTTCTACACATTTTGTACTTGAACTTTGGTTTTTATTTCGTGTCATTTGGTGCCCTATAGCATGCGTATTCTTGAGTGGAAGTTTGAGAAAGTCCACTGGTTTTTCACGTTTCTCTGCATGCATGGCTAGGGTTTTTGGTTTGTGAAGAAGATGATTATGTGGCGCTTCATGAGCCCTTGGATCCTTGACTTGTGTTTTAATCTGGACTGTCCATTCCTTTTTTGTCTTCTAGTCACTTAAGTGAAGTTGCCCAATTGATGTTATGTCCACATGATTTCTTAAATTAAAATGTTATTTAATCATGTCACACCTGACTTAAGTTGTTTATGGACCTTGGGCCTTCGCGTTTGCTTTTCACACCCCCACACTTCATGGCCCATTAGCACTAACATACTCTCTTTTCATTTTCCTTCTTTATTTCCATTTATTTTCTGTTTTGTTTTTAATTATTTTAAAATATTTTCTTTATTCATAAAAATATAAAAAAATATTTTTCATATTTATTAATGTCTTATTTAATTTTATTAATTTTTATTTTCGTATTCATTTAATATTAATATTTTATTTTAATTATTTATTCCAAATGGTCCATTTTAACACACTTTTTTTTCTTTTCTTTCTTGATTTTATTTTTATAACTTAAAATTACTTTTAGCATTTGATTTTTGGGATGAAGGTTGACCAATGTCCCATGGTCAACCTGACATTTTCTTGGAATTTTATTTCCCATTTTCAATTTATTTTGGATTTATTTCTAACCTAGTCTTATTGGTTGACTTTTGTTTTGACCTTTGTTTTATTTCATTTAATTCATGCACCAATTTTCATTATTTTTAAAATATTTTTGGGGGATGATGATGTCCTGACCCTACCTTACTTAGTTTAATTTTTCATAATTTTCTTGATTAATTTTCTATTTATTTCATATTTTTTAAGTTGACTTGAATTTTCAGTTGACTTCTTTATGATCGATGTTTGACTTAGGGATTGCTTATGGCAATTGAAGAGATATTTTGATCCTCCCTTGCTCATATCATATGCCATGTATTAGAGGCCTTTTATCTTGATTTTATTTGGTCCTTACCTCATTTCTTGATTTAATTATTTCAGTGAACCTTTTGTGCATCTTTTTATCTGTCTGATTCATCTGTCATTTGTTATACTTGTTTCTTTCATCCATGCTTTCTATTGCTTGATTGTTTAACATGTTCATACATCCCATGCATTGTTTAATGCTCCATTATTTCATTCTTTGATTCTTTGACTTGGTTATATACCTGTGTGCTTATCTGATTTGATTGATAATTGTTGCCTACTTGTATGATGTATGAGGCATATATTCTTATTGTTTGATTGCCATGAACAATCCCCATTCATAACAAATGTACCCCTCTCCCATGAAGTGTATAATATTTATTCTTTCATTCTTTATTCATCTGTTAATACAAGAATTAAAACGAACATCCGATAATCATTTCAAAGCAAGATCAAAAGCTCGATCCAACATCGAGTAATCATTTTCAAAACTTAACATAACTAGCATGCATTCATCCATTCTTTTGTAAGTCGATTGCTTCATGCATTGCCATTTCTCTTGTAAGTCGATTGCTTCAGGCATCTCCATCTACCTGTAAGTCGATTGCCTCAGGCATCGCCATCTACCCTTATCCGTGGTTCCTCTCCTTGCTCCATCCGTCGACTCTTGTTCCGTTTAGGTAGCACCCATTAGGTAGAACCCTTTGTATGATAACATAGGTAGAATTCCCTTATTCTTTGCATGCTAACATTAGGTAGATATTTCCCTTTGTAAATCCTAACACATAGGTCCACATTGCATGACAACTCTAGGGCAGAGCTTCCCCAGTTTTAGACCTTTCGTGCGTCTCCGATCTTGTGGCATGTCAATTTGTTCTATTGCAAAGAGGTAACTGTCTAAGACTCGATTCATCGAGTTACGACACCTATTGCTAGGATGTTGAACATATTGCCCACTTTCCTTTGACACAGCTGGTGTCCTCTTTTGTAAGTCCATGTTCAAATGGCAATCCTTAACCCCTAGTTAGCCGAACTACGGCAACTCTGATTCTCATGTTCATATGAGATACGTAGGCACGAGATGCGATGTCTTGTCGAGTTTGACTGACGACTAACAACTAATCCTTGTTTGCTTTCGCCCTTGCCGCGATTCTTTTCTCTCGCCCTCGTTGCGATTGAGACCTTCCCTTTCTCTTTCCCTAGTTGCAATCAAGACCTTTGTTCCCATAGTTAGCTGAACTACGTTTTGCTCTGATTCTCATTCTAGATGAGATACGTAGGCATAAGATGTGATGTCTTATCGAGCACACTTCTCTTTAACCCATAGGTAGCCGAGCTACGAAGACTCTGATTCTCATATTCAGATGAGATACGTAGGCAGTGGATGTGATACCCTTGCGAGTCATTTTCATTTTCTTTTGACCTTCTTTTAGCAGATAGTACATTAGATATACCTACACCCTTTAGACTAGAACAACAAGAGTGGATCCCGTAGAGCACTACGGATGTGCAGGGGTGCTAATACCTTCCCTTCACATAATCGACTCCTGAACCCAAGATTTGGTTGCGAGACCTTGTCTTTTCCTTCTCTTCAGGTTTTCTTCGATCGTTTCCTTTCCCTCCTTTGGGATAAATAACGAACGGTGACGACTCTTCTGTTTTCTTTTTCCTCGCCGGTTGTTTTTTTCGCACCAGTTGCGACAAATACTAGAACATCTGAACAAGTTTGATTCCAAAGCACAAAAAGGTATTATGTTAGGATACTCAGAACTCTCTAAAGGATACAGAGTATACAATACAGAAACCAAAATTGTGGAAGAATCAATTCATGTCAGATTTGATTATAAGCTTGACCCTGAAAAGTCAAAGCTAGTTGAGAAACTTGCAGATCTGGAGATTACTCTTGCAGGTTCTGACGAGAAGATTAAAGCTCTTGAATCAACTACCACTCAAACCTCAGAAGGAACTAAATCCCCAGCAATCCCAAAGAAAGCTAAAAGTCGCTTCAACATATCTGAAGAGTTGATTCTGGGAAACAAGGACGAACCTATCCGAACTAGGTCTACCTTCAAGACACCTGAAGAAACTCCTCTGGGACTAGTATCTCTGATCGAGCCTACTTC
Organism: Lathyrus oleraceus; assembly: GCF_024323335.1. Lineage (NCBI taxonomy): Eukaryota > Viridiplantae > Streptophyta > Magnoliopsida > Fabales > Fabaceae > Lathyrus > Lathyrus oleraceus. The sequence goes on along the minus strand of NC_066583.1, from coordinate 536,687,276 downwards.
CTGTGATGAGGCACTTCAAGATAGCGATTGGGTTCTAGCCATGCAAGAAGAACTAGATCAATTCACAAAGAATGATGTCTGGGATCTTGTTCCTAAACCAAAAGGCACTCACATTATCGGAACCAGATGGGTGTTCAGAAACAAGCTGAATGAGAAAGGAGAAGTTGTCAGAAACAAAGCTCGACTGGTGGCTCAAGGTTACAGTCAACAAGAAGGCATTGACTACAATGAAACCTTTGCCCCAGTCGCCAGGTTAGAATCTATTCGCTTACTTGTCTCATTCGTTATAAATCATTCTATCAAACTGTATCAAATGGATGTCAAAAGCGCATTTGTCATACGGTGAACTGGACTTTTTTGTGGTTTTAATCGCAATGTCGCGGTTAGCAAGAGTCGCCACCGACTTTTCTTTTATCCAATAAGGAAAGGTGGAAAAGAACAGGAAAAACCTTAATTTAGATTTTGGGTTCGGGAGGTACATTATACAAAGGGAAGGTGTTAGCACCCTTTTGTATCCATGGTTATCCATGGGCTCTTAATTGCTCGATCACTTATATTATTTTTGTCTAAAAAAAAGTGTTTGTGAATTGTTTAGAAAAATTGTTTTGAAAAGAGAATTTAACTTTGTAATGATTCTTGTATGAATGTATACAAAGTGATTATCTCGTTTAGTTTTGAAAATTGTTTAGAAAAATATAACTCGGTAATGATTCTAGTATGAATGTATACCAAGTGGTGATTTTCTGAAGGTATTTTGAAAGGTGTGAGGTGTGAAAAAATGTTTTAGGTTGTGAGCCAGCAATTAAGAGTTATACCGACCCAAGGTCTTTATGAGTATTTCCTATCCTTATGAGGGTAAAACTGTCCTTATTATTGAGAAATAAGTAGTTTTATCCTTTGGATGTAAAAGGGTCATCGTAGGGTCATCGATTGGTCATTGAAGGCAACAGTTACGAGGATACCTTAGCATTCGAAGGGACTATCATCTTTTAACCGTAGGCAACATCGGAGGGTCATCGAGGGACAAAGTTGTATATTCGAAGGCAACATCCGAGGGACTATAATTTATTTTATGATGATTTAACCGAAGGGTCTTTGCTAAGGGTATCCCCACGTTCGCGGGACATGACCGTAATATCGTAATCGTAAGGCAACAAAGAGAGGTCCAAGATCACTTATTCAAAGGCAAAGTTTTACAATTAATTATATAATTAGGATGAAACTCCACATTAAAATTATTAAAAATAATATATTAAAAAATTAATACATTAGAAATTAATACATTAAAAATTAATTTAGGGTGAAACTCCACAAGGGTATCCCACAAATAAAGTGGAATACCTAGCCAATAACCTTTTCCTGGGATATGTGAACCTTTACGAAACTCAAAAAAAGAAACATGTCAGAACACCAAATCAGGGTGCAATCGAAGATTACACCGGAGAAATATCACAACAATAAATAGGATAGGATGAATAATGCATGGCTATGATAAAAACATAAAAAAAACAGAATAGGCCACGGATTTTGAATTTGAAAACAGCCCCACGTTAGGAACTTTGAATTTTATGGCATTTTATCACAGGAATAACATGATCAAACATTCAGGGTATTCAGGCATATTTAGATTCCCATACGAAAGCAAATTATATATCAACATTTAATCATGATACATTATATATGTAGATATGGCCAATTGAAAGTATAAACAATAGAGATACGCAAACCTGTTTGCCAATTCAAGGTTGAAGGGATTGACCACTTGTAGTATCGGAATAAGTTAGGCAGCGGGAATTGGACGGCGATGGCTTCGGTGCAGATGGGCTGCCTTCAGGGTTTCTTTACTCTGAATTCTCCGGGTAGGCAGGGTTCCTATGCCAAAGTTTCTATCCGTCCTTCTCTGTTCTCTCTCTTTCTTTTTCCTCAAGGTTTTGTTCCAAGGAAACCTCAGAGTGTTTTGCTTCTCTTCCTTCTTTCTCCAGTGAATCTCCCAGTGTAAACTCCAAGTGTAACTCCCCTACTGAAACTTCAGTATTTATAGACTAATTTCGTGGGTAATGGGCTTGAAATGAGGGAGACCCAAGTCCAAAATAATTTGTTATATTTTATTTATATATTTATTCTAATTATTTAATTAATTAATTAATTAATTAATTAATTAATTAATTAAAAAAAAAAAATTTCTTTTTTTTTTCGTTTTTTTTTTTTTTTTTTTTTTTTTTTTTTTTTAGGAAAAATGATGGGTAATTTTTGGGGTATGACAGCTGCCCCTGTTCAATATTCTTGGACCGAGAGAGTTAGAATGGTGTATACGCCATTCGTGGTCTGGAGGTGGAAGATTATTGAACACTAGAATGCCCCAAAAATTTGCACTTGAGAATCGACAGTTGGTCTTGATGGAGATGGGCTTAAAGATGCCATCTGGGAGGTTTGATGACGAAAGCTTCAGATCGCGCCGTATATTAGGCCAATTTGAAGACATGGGTGCCACACTGGGTCGTACGTTAGACCGTATAATGAGTCATCCATTAGGCTGCCGACTTCGCTGGGGAGTCGGAGTGTGTCATATGCTGTTGGGGATAAAGGATCAGAATGGACCATACGCTAGATCGTATCTGAGTTGCAGAATGAGCCGTACGTTAGGCTGAATCTGATGACGAAAGGGGTAGTCGTACGTTAGACTACACTTCAGAAATGTACCGTATGTTAGGTAGGATCTGATGATGAAAGGGGTAGTCGTACGTTAGACTACACTTCAGAAATGTACCGTATGTTAGGTAGCATCTGAGGGGATGGACATCCGAACGGGTCGTACGTTAGACCGTCGCAGAATGAGTCGTCTGTTAGGCCGCATCTGATGATGAAAGCGGTAGTCGTACGCCAGACTACACTTCAGAAATGTACCGTACGTTAGGTAGCATCTGAGGGTTGTAAGATCCAAACGGGTCGTACGTTAGACCGCGTTGGGGTTGTTGAAGTTCAGAATGGATCGTACGTTAGATCGTATCCGAGTTGTAGAATGAGCCGTCCGTTAGGCTGCATCTGAAAAAGAAAGTAGTCGTACGCTAGACTACACCCCTGAATGTACCGTACGCTAGGCAGCATCTGAGGATTTGAAGGTCCAAATGGGTCGTACGTTAGACCGCATTGGAGTTGCTGAAGAAGTCATATGTTGGGCTGAATCAGAATGAACCGTACGTTAGGCTGTATCTGATAACCTGTATATGTTGTACTTGCAATAAATGTCTGGGATGGGCTTAGAGATGCCATCGTTAGGAGTGTAGCACCTCAAATTTGCACCTATCATTATACATACATTTTCATATTAGGTCATAGCATGTCATGATCCATTGCATAGCATTTGCATTGTTCCTCAGTTGCCTCAAGTGCAAGCAGTCAAGAATTAGGTCAAACTAATCTCCTGATCAGTCAACCAAGCAAGCAAAGGAATTTCTCATTGAATCAAGGCCTTGAGGTTTGTCCAACAAGCTCACATGACTTGGGGATCCATTTGAAGTGTTCAAGTCAAGGGTTGAAGGCTCAGAGGTCAGTAGTTCATACACAGACAGTCAAAAACCCTAAGAAAGTCAACTGTCAGTCAAAGCAATGGATGGTGGTCATTCTTGTGGAATTTGGGCACCATGGTCAATAATCAAGAGTTCATACAACTTGGGACATCATTTGAAGTCAAGTTCTCAAGGAATTAGGGTTTGGAATTCATCAGTCAATGCATAATCAGACAAAAACCCTAATAGTCAACTGTTGGTCAACTGTCCGTTTAATCAGAGATTTGATGATTGGAATTGGTTTGTGGGAGTTCATTCATGTCCAAATAGTCATCATATATCATGCCAAACACCATCATGGAAGAATTTGAAGCCAGATCATGAATTTCCCAAAACGGAAACTGGGCCTGTAACTGAAACTTACCAAAAATGGAAAGTTTTGATCCTCAAACTTACATTGTGATACAAGCCTCAAATGAATTTTTGCCCAACATGAAAGTTGAAGATCTTGTTCTCCCATTTCCAAAAAGTCCTAGAACTCTCAATTCCCATGTGTGGTTGGCAAGTTATGATCGAATCGATTTCAGAAAATCTTGAACTTCAGAAGGCCATATCTCCCAAACCGTTTGGCCAAATTTGGTGGGGTTTTTTCCTACAAACCACATTTTTCATCCTCTTTCCAAAAATATAAATTTCATGACCTAAAACCTTACCAATCAAAATGGCATTTTTGGACCTTTTTCATTTAAATTCAAAGTTTGACCAAGAGTTGACTTTTTGACTCAAGCATTTTTTCAACATTTGGCCAATTGGAACAGCTCATAAATGTCATTTAGAATGTGTTTGCAAAGTCAAAATATGCAGTACTTGCACTCATCATGAATCCATACTTGGTTGCTTGATTTGTAAGGAAAGTACAAATTCAACCATGCTTGTCCATATATCCCACCATACCATGATCTGTACTATGGAAACAGAAATTTAAACCACCATTTGCTGTCATTTTGAAGCTCCATTTAGCAGCATAAAACCACAAAAATAAAGCCTTGCTAGCTGACTTAAACATTGGCCAAAGTACATGTTTACAACAACCATATCCCACATGGCCATACTTTGCACCATGACAGCAAAATCATCACCATTTTCTGTCAAAATCACACAGCAACAGCATGGCATTTTTGTTTGTGATGAGTAGCAGCAGATCACCCTCTCTCTCAAAGCCTCACCCTGCTGTGCAACTAAAAGAACAACTATACCATGCCATGTACTGCAGCAGAATTGAGGCCATTCCTCCTGTCATGACAGTAGCAGCAATTAGCAGCATGGCACAAAAACCACTTGGTCAAGGCAAAGGAGGCAAGGGCATGCTGATTCAAAAAAAAGATTTTGCAACAAGAGAACCCGGTCATGAAACTAGCAGCAAGCACAACTTTTGGCAATTGCTCAAAAACCTAACCCTGCTGCAGCAGCCTTACCACAAGACCAAACCCCTTTGGCATTTCTCCTAAAAAGTCCTGTCACCATACTGCAGAAGAGGAGGAAACCTTTGGCATTTTTCTATCATACACACACATAGGACAATAAAAAAAAACTGCTGCAGCAGCCCAAAACCAACCTGGCTTTGCACTTTTCTTTTTCTGGCCATAAACTTCCAAGGTGACTTAAAAAACTTCATCTTATTTTTCAATGATACTGCAGCAGGGAGAGGACTTTGGCCCTTGCTCAAAACCACATCCCTGCACTGCATCTCAAATGAGGCTGTCAAGACACTGCAGGACAACAGCATCCATGAAGAAAATAGGATACATTGGCATTGGCTTTTGAGGCTGCTGAGATCAAAAGAAGAAGAATCCTGCTGGCCAACACAAGCTTCCAACCAAGACCTTGCCTTGCTTGTGCATTTTCTGCTAAAACCTGGCCCTCACTCGCATTCACTGTCACTTGTATTTTTTTTTTCTGTCCAACCAACACACATCATTTGGTCCAATCACTTCACTTGCATTTTTTCAACCAACCAACCAACAAACCTTACCAACATCAACCAACATCCTGCAGCATCAAAAAGACAGCATCCTGCAGATTCCAACCTTGTTGAAAATTGACAAAAGAAATGAAAAAGCCCTGCATCCATTTTTCTTCACAACCAAGTAAGCTTTTGAATCATTTCCATTGCAATTGCTGTGCTCTGCTTGTTTGAAACTCTATGAACATGCTCAGAAATCCACCTTGATTCATATTGTGTTTGTATGTGTTGAATGCTGTTTGCTTATTTCATTTGGTTACATGCTGATGAATGCATGCCATTCTGCTGTTATGAAATGAACATGCCATTCTGCTGTTATGCTATATCATGCTGCTAAAACCATGTTGTTGTCTTGAACTTGCCCATGAAAATCCATATGTCTTGCGCTGCCATGCTGATTAAACATTGCTTGCTATTGTCCTATGCTGCATAAACCATACTGCTATGCTTGAACCTTATTTCTGTCCAGAAATTCCTCATGCTTATGTTGTCTTGCTATTAGCTAGGTTTGATTGTTGATAAATGCTCATGGCCATGTTTCATTGTGGTTTTGTTATTCATGAGTTAATGATTGATGCTTGAATTTGAAGATGAATGCTGTTAGGTTTGAGAATCCTAAGTTCATTTCCAGAAATTTAAGGTTCTTTTTGTTTGGATGGTGATTGCATGAGTATCATTTGCTTCACTGTATGCTAGTTGGAGTTAGTTGAATTTTGATGATGAACTTGGATCATGAACATACTATAAATTTGCTTGGTCTTACTGTTGTCTTTTTGTTGTGTGAACATCATCATGAATACTATGCTGTTGTGTTTGAAACCATGAACATTGCCATGTGAAGCATTAATGTCCTGCTGTTTGAGTGATTTTGTTGGATTCTATTCTTGGTTGATTACATGATGAATGCATCTTTGCTGTTGTTTAAACCTGTTGTTCTATCCAAACAATTCCCATGATCATGTTGTTTTGCTGTTAATTTTCATGGCTATGCTCAATTGTTTGATGCTGGATGTTTTTTTTGCTCATGTCAATGGATGATCTTGTTTGAAAATGAATGCTGTTGGTTTGCTATGCCATGCTGTAGTTTGTTTGGTCGAATGACGGTGATGATGAACACATGATGCTGCAGTTACACCCTAAGTTTCCAAAACCCTAACAGCATTTTTTTTTCAAAAAAACTTGGATTTCAATTGGTGTTTGTTTTGAATTTTCTGCATAATTACTGTTTGATTGGCTGGGAGCCAATCAAAACATTTCATTTTGAATGCCCAAAACGCGTAGCTTAAGTTAGTGGCATGCATATTTACCAGTTTGCCATCCGTTGACTTGTGTTGACCATATGCCTTGCTAGTTTGTTCATGTTTTGCCCAATATTTCATCCAACTTCACAAATTTATTTCTCATTCAATTTTCACCAAAAAATTATGAAATTTTTTACACATGATCACAAATGAGTCTAGAATTTAATTGTGAATTTTAATTAATTTTCCATTGGGTGGTTTTTAATTGACAATTATTTTCTCAACATGTGTGCATGAATGATACCCTGGGCCATTTCAATTGTGAAATAATGATGTTGTGCCCAATGGCTCTCAAATTTTTTGTGATGAAACTAGACACTTTGACCTTTGTCTCCATATAGACTTTGTGCATTTATCATTTGTGGATTGAGAGTTATGATTTTTTGAAGTCATGTGTTACATTTGTTGCTATACCATGATCATGCATTTTCCCAAATTTTGTTCACATACTTCCTTATCTCCAAATGACTTGGTTTTTTGCATGAATGATCCTTTGTGTGTCTAGTTGACATGTGAATTTTCTTGGATTTAATTGAACTATTTCCCATTTGTTTGAGATTTTTCTCCCCTGCCTAGTCAAATGTTGACTTTGTGTGACACATGTTCCCATTTCATTTGTGAAATTCTCATACTTTATTAGATGGACATGAAATTTGATATGTGATAACTAGACATCTCAAGCTTGGCATTGGTGTTAATCTCATTCATTTCTCATCTGTTTTCAATTTGATATGATTTTTTGAAGTTGACCCATGCTTGTTGACTTTCTTTGAGCATGTTCAAATGTGCTTTGACTTTCTGATTTTCATTGACTGCCTTCCACTTGACCAAATGGGATGAAATTTGACATGCTTACCATGCTATGTGTTAGGTTTGATCATGATTTATTTGGTGATTTTTGGAAAATGTTTAGATTGCTTTTTATGCAAGTCTTGCTGTTGACTTCTATGAGCTTCTGTTTGCCCTGTTTTAACCTAAATGGTTCATGAAATGATGATGATGATTGATATGAGTGTGAATCCAATTGGTTTTGTTTCCTAATTGTTTGAACATGATTTTGGATACTTACCCCTTGCTGTTTGGACTTTCTCATTCACTTTTGACCCTAGGCTTGCCCTAGTGGTCCTGCTACTCACCTTTGAGTTTGTAATTTCAGGTTGACCATCAAATGGCCATTAAGACCAATTCTTTTTGAGCTTATCCAAGCATCATTTCCTAACCTCTTTGTTTTGTAGGTGGCTTGGCTCACATGCCATAAGCCTTGTGCCTTGCACATCCATGTGCCTCCAATTGACTGTTGGTTTCTGTTTCTGTTTGTCTTGTTTGAAGTTGCATACTAACATCTGCTTGACTGTTTCAGGTGCTTTAGTTGCTTAGTTCCTTGTGAATTTTTTGCTTTGCTTTGCTTGTACAAGCAAATTGCATTGAGGTATGCCCCCTTTACTTCATGTAGTCTGGAAGACCTGGTCTGTTACTTGGCCAGGCAACTGTCTGAAGTCCTCCTTAAGAGGCAATGTTTGTGGATGTTTACTTTTGTCCCTGCATAGAGTCAAAGACCTCCTAAGTGAAGAGGCAATTGGTGGAAGGTAGGGATATGCAATCTATCCCCCACTATTCAGTGTGTCATCTGCCTTGCTCACACCACTGTGTTGATGCATTGCAGATACAAACCCAAGATCTTGTACAACTGTACAGTTGAGTCAGTCTTAAATGTGTAGAAGGGTTCCCACTTTCTGAACCCACACATTCTTGTCTTGAGCTCTCCCAGGCCAGGGATAAGAGCTGTGAGGTCTCATCCTCACTTCATCCTTTCATCTGCTTCACCTTAGCCCCTCAATGGCAAGGTTAAGAGCAACATTCACCCAGTTCCAGAGGTTTGTTTGTCGAGGTTGATATGACCCCTTGACTAAAACCTAACCCTTGTTTGAGCCACTTGTTTGTGTATAGCGTGTGCTATCTGTGCTTGTAGGATAGTTTGACTTGCTTCCTGTGCAAGTTAGGATAGTTTGACTTGCTTCCTGTGCAAGTTAGGTTTAGTTTAGACTTGCTTCCTGTGCAAGTTAGGTTTTGCTTGGCTCGCTTCCTGTGCGAGTTAAGTGTGTGTGTGGCTTGCTTCCTGTGTGAGCCATACTTAGGATAGGTTGGCCCTCGTGCCATTTAGCTAGAAACCATAACTTAGGGTTGATTTTGCATGACAACATCTAGGCTCGAGTCGTAGTCTCCCTAGTTGTGTCTCCCTCTGTTATCTGGTTAGGCTAGATCCTTTGTCCCTGCGTAGGGGAACTACATCGCCCTGATCTTCATACCAGATGAAGTATGTAGGCAGGAGATTGAGCTGATCTCTCCGGGCGCCCTTTCTTTCTTTTGTGTGTGTTGTCTGACAGTTGCTAGGCTCGAGTGCCTGACTCCTTAGCATTTGCTGTCTGTCTGTTTGTGTGTGCTTGACAGTTATAGGCTCGAGTCCCCGACTCTCTATTAACCTGTTGTGTTGTTGTGTGCTTGGAAGCTGATGTAAGTCCATCGAGTGGCATTTGGGTTCCAGTGTGCGTGCGTTTGGTTCGGATGCTGATGTAAGTCCAGTGATTGGCATTCAGGCTCCGCGTTTGCCTCTTTGTGTGAGTTTAGGTTCGGATGCTGACATAAGTCCAGTGATTGGCAGTCGGGCTCCACGTTTGCCTATTTGTGTTTGTCTGTGTGCGTGTCAGCCGAGCTACGAATGCTCTGATTCTTCTCTCGTCCGAGAAGATACGTATGCATAGGATGCGACATCCTAGCGAGCATGTGTCGTTTCCCCAGTCCGAACTACTTGGACTCTGATGTCTGTGCCTGATAGACTAAGTAGGCCCAGGATGCGACATCCTGCCGAGTTCAGTTTCAGTCAGTCTCTTTCGTTTCCTTCAGCCAGTATGTGTGAGTATTTGAGCAGTGTTTAGCAACCATTTATCCTTTCTAGTGTGCGTGGATCCCGTAGAGTACTACGGATGCGTAGGGGTGCTAATACCTTCCCTTCGCATAACCGACTCCCGAACCCATTCTCTTTGGTCGCGAGACCATGTTCTTTCCCAGGTTTACTCTGAGCGTTTCCTTTCCCTCTTTTGGGATAAATAACGCACGGTGGCGGCTCTGTTGTTCTTTCTTTTCCCGCCGGTTTTTCGCGCGATGCAACAACTGGCGACTCTGCTGGGGATATAGAGAAGTTGACCTATGCTGGTCCATCTTCCCTGAGCGAGTCTCTCCTAGCGCTCTTTAGGTTAGGGTTTTGGTTGCTTTATGCTGTGTTTATTTATTGCATTCATTATTTACTGTTTGCATTCATTGTCTATTGTTTGCATTTATGTTTGCATTAATGTTTGCATTGATTCATCTGTTCACCTGGCTGGTTGTTTGTTTCTCTCTGTGTGGGGGGAAGAGTCAGTTGAGGTAAAAGGTCCAATACCCAGACCGTGAGTGCAATCTAGGATACCTAGGAATAGAGTGATTCATGGGAAGCGGGTGGTATGGCGCCACTTAGCGGAACATTGGTATCACGAGCAGTTCAGACCCTGGTGGGATGCTGTCGTTACATACTTCGGGTGTGTATATGACAGTATTCTGCGAAAGGTTATTTATGCTGCGTTTCTCTCAAGCTTTACCCTGGCCTAGACTACACCCGTGAGTGGGGAAGGGTTATTCATTATTACAGGTACCGTTGGTGACTCGGTTCTGTTGGTGACTTGGTTCTGATGGTGACTTCGTGTTCAGACAGTGTTCAGTTGACCTTAAGTTGGATTTATGTTCTGATTTTGACTGAAGCTTCGACCTAGTAATCAGAGATTGCACAACCAGCCAGTCGTGTCTGCATCATGTGCATCATCGCATATTTATTTTTCAAAAGAAACGCATTGAAAAAAAAAAGAAAATGAAAAAAAATCAAAAAATCAAAAAAAAAAAAGAAAAAAACTAATCCCTGCATGCATATCATTTCTCAGGTACATTCCCGAGCTTGTCTACTGATAGAGATGGCAACGGTCCCCGAGCCGAAGCGAAAGACCTGTTCCTACAGTTTCCACCGTGAGCCGTTGACTCCGCTATTTGAGTTGGGTAGCCTCGTGACAGACGATCGACTGAAGAGTTTTGTTGGGCGGTACGGAGATATCTTGACAGTGTTGAAGACGATAGTGGATCCAGTACCGCTGCAGACACTACTTCAGTTCTATGATCCAGAGCTCAGATGCTTCACATTCCAGGATTACCAGCTTGCACCTACTCTCGAAGAGTATTCCATCCTGTTGAGTATCCCTGTTCAGCATCAGATTCCCTTCTTGGACGTTCCCAAGGAGGTCGACTTTAGATTGATTGCCAGAGCTCTCCGGTTGAGTGTTGAGGAGGTTGGTAAGAATTGGAAGCCCTGTGGGGAAGTTGTTGGTCTGCCATTGAAATTTCTGTTGAGGGTAGCCGGAGATGAAGCAGAGAAGGGGAATTGGGAAGTTTTTCACGCACAGTTAGCTGCCATGATCTATGGGATCGTCCTATTTCCGAGTATGCCAAATTTCATTGACTTCACTGCAATCAGCATTTTCATCAGAGGGAATCCAGTCCCAACCCTTTTAGCAGATACTTACTATGCTATTCACAGTAGGCATGGTAAGGGTGGAGCCATCAGGTGTTGCCTACCTCTTCTGTTCAAATGGTTCATGTCTCTTCTGCCAGCCAGTGGACCGTTTGTGGATACCCAGAGCACTCTTAAGTGGACTCAGAGGATCATGTCGCTCACATCTTATGACATCAGATGGCAATCTTACCGGATGAATGTGAAGAATGTTATTATGAGCTGTGGAGAATTCCGGAATGTGCCACTCGTGGGGACCAAGGGTTGTATAAATTATAACCCAGTTCTTTCTCTTCGCCAGTTAGGTTTTGTTATGAGTAGAAGACCACGTGAAGCTGAGATAGCCGAGAGTGTGTACTTTGAGAAGAAGGATGACCCTGTTAGGTTGGAGCAGATTGGGAGAGCTTGGAAGTCTATTGGTGTGAAGGATGGATCTGTCTTAGGGAAGAAGTTTGCCGTTGCTATGCCCGATTACACTGAGTGGGTCAAGAAGAGAGTGGAAACTTTGCTGCTACCCTATGATAGGATGGAGCCGTTGCAGGAGCAACCACCCTTGATCCTTGCTGATAGTGTACCTGTTGAGCACTATAAGCAAGCCCTGATGGAGAATCGTCGTTTGAGAGAGAAGGAGCAAGACACTCAGATGGAGCTGTACAAAGCCAAAGCTGATAAGCTGCACTTGGCCCATCAACTCAGGGAGGTGCAAGGAGAGGATGCTAGCAGAGCAAGAGGTAAGAAGAGATCCTACGAGGAGATGGAGAGTATGCTAGATGCAGAACACCGGGAGCGCTTGAGGCTGCAGAGGGCAGAAGCCAGTTATCAGAAGAAGATCAGAGACTTGGAGAAGCAACTCAGAGATAAAGACATCCAGTTGAAGAAGGAGGTAGACTTGAGACAGAAGTCAGAGGATTATCTTGAAGGAGAAGTCTTGGAGCTGAGAAGACAGTTGGAAGAGAGGATCACTCCTTTACCAGATTGTTCAGAATGCTCGCTGTTGATAGACCAGTGCCATTACCTGAAGACCCTCATTCCGGAAGACCGTCTGTCTTAGTTTGTATCTCTGATTGTATTTTGTTGAATCACCTCCAGGCTTGTTGGATGGGATTCATTTGCGTGTAAGCCATCTCTTGGATCTTTTGTTAAGAATCACCTCCAGGCTTGTTGGATGGGATTCTTTCTCTTTGTACGTTGTTTATTAAGATATTCTGTCGACATTGGTTGTATGCCTTTTTACCCTTATGTATGTCAGCATTTCCCTGTATCTGTTTGTCCTCTTGTTGCTGCAAGTCGCCATCTTTTCAGAATGGGTCAGGCTCTTTGAATGCCTGAGAAATGAGCATATCATGTGCATCATGCATATCATTAGCATCATACTCATATCATTTTGCATAACAGGTGCTCTTGATCGTGACTTCTCACTCTTGGTTCCTGTTCAGGCAGGATAGCTGATCAACGTCCGCACCGCTACTCAACAAGACTGAATCAACAGAGAAGTATGGATCAATTTCAAGCAGAGTTGGCTGAGATGAAGGCTAGCATGGCCCAGTTTATGAATATGATGCAAGGGGTTGCGCAAGGTCAAGAAGAACTTCGAGCTATGGTTCAGAGACAAGAGGCTGCAAATCCACCGGTCAACCATGGTCCGCCAGAGGGAGGCCCAGTCGATGATAACAATATTGCTGCTGCTGTACCCGTCAACAACTATGCTGTAGGTGATGAGTTGGGGGGTATTCGAATCAACGGTCAACCTATTGTTCCAGACGCTGCTAATGCCAGAGTAGTCCGTGCTCCGGCCCGTAATCATGCTCCGATTGTTGACAGACAAGAGGATATGTTCAATCTGATCAGTGACGACGAAGACATCTTGGATAGGGTTGATGAGAGAGACCGCAAAGTTGAGGCTCTTGCTGAGAAGATCCGTGCTATGGAATGTCAGAATTCTCTTGGTTTTGATGTTACCAATATGGGGTTGGTTGAAGGTTTGAGAGTCCCTCACAAGTTCAAAGCACCGTCCTTCGACAAATACAACGGTACTTCTTGCCCTCGCACCCATGTGCAGGCTTATTATCGAAAAATCTCTGCGTATACCGATGATGAAAAGATGTGGATGTATTTTTTCCAAGATAGTTTATCTGGGGCTTCTTTGGACTGGTACATGGAATTGAAGAGAGATTCGATCCGATGCTGGAGAGATCTGGGTGAAGCGTTCCTCAGACAGTATAAGCACAACATGGACATGGCGCCTAGCCGGACTCAGCTGCAGAGTCTTTGTCAGAAATCCAATGAAAGCTTCAAGGAGTATGCCCAGAGGTGGCGTGAACTGGCTGCTAGAGTTCAACCCCCTATGCTGGAGAGGGAGTTGACAGATATGTTCATCGGTACTCTTCAAGGTGTGTTTATGGATCGGATGGGGAGCTGTCCATTCGGTAGTTTTTCTGATGTTGTCATTTGTGGAGAGAGGACTGAGAGTCTAATCAAAGCTGGTAGGATCCACGATGCTGGTTCCTCGTCTTCATTAAAGAAACCCTTCTCTGGGGCACCTCGCCGTAGAGAAGGAGAGACCAATGCTGTACAGCACAGAGGGGGTGTGTACAGAACAAATGCTAATAGAGATCAGTATCGTCCAGTAGCTGCAGTGACTATTCCGGCACCTCAACCTCGTCAACAACAACAACCAAGAGTTCAACAACCGCAACAACAACAACAACAGCAACGTCCTTATCAGCCCAGACAGAAGTTGCAGGCTGATAGAAGATTTGATCCTCTGCCCATGTCTTACACGGAGTTATTACCCGAACTACTCAAGTTGGGAATGATTGAGTTGCGTACAATGGCTCCGCCTACGGTGCTGCCTCCTGGCTATGATGCTAATGTTAGATGTGACTTTCATTCTGGGGCACCAGGCCACCATACTGAGAAGTGTCGAGCTCTCCAGCACAAGGTTCAAGATTTGATCGATGCCAAGGCAATCAACTTCGCTCCAATGCCTAACGTCGTGAACAACCCTATGCCTCAGCATGGTGGGCATAGAGTGAACAATATTGAGGGGAAAGAAGATGAAGATCTGGTTGTTAATGTTGATGATGTTCAGACTTCTCTGCTAGTTGTGAAGGGTCGTCTACTGAATGGGGGTGTCTACCCGGGCTGTGATGAAGGTTGTTTGGGCTGTGCAGAATCTGAGAATGGTTGCGACCAGTTAAGGACCGGTATCCAGGGTATGATGGATGAAGGTTGTTTACAATTCAGTAGGGCTGTAAAAGATCATGGAACAGCATCAACTATCACCATTTACTTTAAACCGTCTGAAGAACGTGGACAAAGGATCGTCAGTGCACCTGCAGCCAATGGTACACCAGTTACCATTCCCGTGCCTGTAACCATCAGTGTTCCAACTACTATCGTTGCGTCTGGAAGAAGGGCTGTTGAGAATAGTAAAGTCGTGCCGTGGAAGTATGATAATGCTCACCGCAATTACAGAAGGGCTGAAAGTCAGACCAGACCAGTGAATCAAACTCCAGTGACAATTGGTTTACCGAATAGAGTTCCTGCAACTGTTGGTCCGGCCGTGGATAATGTAGGGGGTCCAGGAGGTTTTACCAGAAGCGGTCGTCTGTTCGCACCGCAGCCTTTGAGGGACAATAATGCTGAAGCTCTCGCCAAAGCAAAGGGGAAGCAAGCTGTGGTTGAGGAAGAACCTGTTCAGAAAGAAGCGCCCGAGGGGTCATTTGAGAAGGACGTGGAGGAGTTTATGAAGATAATCAAGAAGAGTGACTACAAGATTGTGGATCAGTTGAATCAGACTCCGTCCAAGATTTCTATACTTTCACTGTTGATGTGCTCTGAAGCACACCGTAATGCCTTGCTGAAGATGTTGAATCTGGCTTACGTGCCTCAAGAGATTTCTGTCAATCAACTGGAGGGTGTGATGGCCAATGTGAGCACCAGACATGGTGTAGGTTTCACCAACTTGGATTTACCACCTGAAGGGCGAAACCATAACAAAGCCTTGCACATTACCATGGAGTGCAAGGGGGCAGTGTTGTCTCATGTATTGGTAGACACCGGGTCGTCGTTGAATGTGTTGCCTAAGCAGATTCTGAGGAAGATTGATGCGGAAGGGTTTGTGCTTAATCCCAGTGACCTGATCGTTCGTGCTTTCGACGGATCCAAACGTTCTGTATGTGGAGAAGTTACCTTGCCTGTGAAGATAGGTCCGGAGGTTTTCGATATTATCTTCTATGTTATGGACATCCAGCCTGCCTATAGTTGTTTGTTGGGGCGCCCATGGATTCATGCAGCAGGGGCAGTCTCGTCGACTCTCCATCAAAAGCTCAAGTATGTCTGGAACGGTCAGATTGTAACTGTGTGTGGTGAAGAAGAGATTCTGGTGAGTCATCTATCCTCGTTCAAATATGTTGAGGTGGATGGCGAGATCCACGAAACCTTATGTCAGGCGTTTGAGACTGTGGCTCTTGAGAAAGTGGCGTACGCTGAGCAGAGGAAGCCGGGTGTTTCAATTACTTCTTACAAGCAGGCTAAGGAGGTTGTTGATTCTGGCAAAGCTGAAGGCTGGGGCAAGATGGTGGATTTGCCGGTTAAAGAAGACAAATTTGGTGTTGGTTATGAGCCTCTCCGAGCAGAGCAGAATGGTCAAGCGGGTCCGAGTACCTTTACCAGCGCTGGGCTGATGAATCATGGCGACGTCTCTGCAACCAGTAGTGAAGACTGTGACAGTGACTGTGATCTGGATAACTGGGTTCGCCCGTGTGCACCAGGGGGGTCTATCAACAACTGGACGGCTGAAGAAGTGGTTCAAGTTACTCTTCTGACAGAGTAATTTTCTGTTGTTTTGTCATTTTGCATGAAAATCCTACGTTCTGCCCAAGGCGTAGTGATTCATTTTTGTAGGGCCTCATCATGTTTTAATGATTATCATTAATGAAGGACATTTTTTGAACAAACTTTGTGATCCTTGTCTTTCTATTTTTGTTTTCATTTCACTTTTTTTTTTTTTTTTTTTTTCAAAACAATAAAAATGGCAATGTTTTTTTTGTTGTTTTTGTGACTTTATTGAACTCTTTTTCTAAAACAAAGCATCGAACATGCAGAAGCGATCTTATGGCATTCACTATGAACAGTTCTGTTATGGCTCAGTATGATTTCGATAATCCCATTTACCAAGCTGAAGAGGAGAGTGAGGAAGACTGTGAACTCCCTGCAGAATTGGCCAGGTTACTGAAGCAGGAGGAAAGAGTCATCCAACCTCATCAGGAGGAGTTGGAAACTGTTAATCTGGGTACTGAGGACGACAAAAGAGAAGTCCAGATTGGGGCTACTTTAGAGGACTCTGTCAAGAGGAGGCTGATTGAGATGCTGAGAGAATATGTGGAGGTGTTCGCCTGGTCGTATCAAGATATGCCTGGTTTAGATACAGACATTGTGATGCATCGATTACCTCTTAGAGAAGGATGTCCTTCGGTCAAGCAGAAGCTTCGTAGAACGAGTCCTGACATGGCAACTAAGATCAAGGAAGAGGTTCAGAAGCAGTGGGATGCAGGTTTTCTGGCTGTTACAAGTTATCCGCCGTGGGTGGCCAACATCGTTCCTGTGCCGAAGAAGGATGGTAAAGTCAGAATGTGTGTCGATTACCGGGATTTGAATAGAGCGAGTCCGAAAGATGATTTCCCATTACCTCACATTGATGTATTGGTTGATAATACGGCTCAATCTTCGGTATTCTCTTTCATGGATGGTTTCTCCGGATATAATCAGATCAAGATGGCGCCAGAGGACATGGAAAAGACGACATTCATTACACCTTGGGGCACGTTCTGCTATAAGGTGATGCCATTTGGGCTGAAGAATGCCGGTGCTACCTATCAGAGGGCAATGACAACTCTTTTTCATGACATGATGCACAAAGAAATTGAAGTATACGTAGATGATATGATTGCGAAGTCGCAGACAGAAGAGGAGCACCTGGTTAATTTGCAGAAGTTGTTTGACAGACTGGTCAAGTTCAAACTGAGGCTGAATCCGAACAAGTGTACGTTTGGGGTGAGATCAGGGAAGCTGCTAGGCTTCATTGTCAGTGAGAAAGGGATTGAGGTTGATCCAGCGAAAGTCAAAGCTATTCAAGAGATGCCTGAACCGAAAACGGAGAAGCAAGTCCGTGGGTTTTTAGGGAGGTTGAACTACATTGCAAGGTTCATATCTGATCTAACTGCTACATGTGAACCAATTTTCAAACTGCTTAGAAAGAATCAAGCGATCAAGTGGAATGATGATTGTCAGAAAGCTTTTGACAAAATCAAGGAGTATTTACAGAAACCTCCAATCCTTATACCTCCAGTTCCAGGGAGACCTCTGATAATGTACCTGTCAGTGACTGAGAACTCGATGGGGTGTGTATTGGGACAGCATGACGAGTCTGGTCGAAAAGAGCATGCCATATACTACCTTAGCAAAAAGTTTACCGACTGTGAAACAAGATATTCACTGCTCGAGAAAACTTGCTGTGCTTTGGCCTGGGCTGCTCGCCGACTAAGACAGTATATGTTGAACCATACTACCTTATTGATTTCTAAGATGGATCCAGTAAAATACATCTTTGAGAAACCAGCTCTCACCGGACGTGTTTCCCGTTGGCAGATGATCTTAACAGAGTATGACATTCAGTACACGTCACGGAAGGCCATCAAAGGTAGTATTCTGTCAGACTACCTTGCCGAACAACCAATTGAAGACTATCAGCCTATGATGTTTGAATTCCCTGATGAAGATATCATGTATCTTAAGATGAAAGATCGCGAAGAACCTCTCGTCGAGGAAGGACCGGACCCGGATGACAAATGGACACTGATGTTTGATGGGGCTGTGAATATGAACGGTAACGGTGTTGGGGCAGTATTGATCAATCCCAAAGGTGCTCATATACCTTTTTCTGCCAGATTGACGTTTGACGTCACCAACAACGAAGCTGAGTATGAGGCTTGTATCATGGGAATAGAAGAAGCCATTGATCTAAGGATCAAGACTCTCGATATATTTGGAGATTCCGCTCTAGTGGTCAATCAAGTCAATGGAGATTGGAATACGAACCAGCCGCATTTGATTCCGTATAGAGATTATACCAGAAGAATACTGACGTTCTTCAAGAAAGTGAAGTTGTATCATGTCCCCCGGGACGAGAATCAGATGGCTGATGCCTTGGCTACTTTGTCGTCTATGATCAAAGTTCATTGGTGGAATCATGTGCCACATGTTGCGGTGAATCGACTTGAGAGACCTGCGTATGTGTTTGCAGCCGAGTCCGTTAATGCTATTGATGATAAGCCGTGGTATTATGACATCAAGAACTTCCTCAAGACTCAAGAGTATCCTGAGGGTGCGTCGAAGAATGATAAGAAGACCCTGAGGAGGCTAGCTGGAAGCTTCTATTTGAATCAGGATGATGTGCTATACAAAAGGAACTTTGACATGGTCTTGCTCAGATGCGTGGATAGACACGAAGCAGACATGTTATTGCAAGAAGTGCACGAGGGTTCGTTTGGTACCCATGCTGGTGGTCATGCAATGTCGAAGAAATTGCTGAGAGCTGGTTATTACTGGATGACTATGGAATCCGACTGTTTCAAGTATGCTCGGAAGTGCCATAAGTGTCAAATCTATGCCGATAAGGTGCATGTACCACCAAGCCCTCTGAATATCATGAATTCGCCTTGGCCGTTTGCCATGTGGGGCATTGATATGATTGGGAAGATCGAGCCCACTGCTTCGAATGGACATCGCTTCATCTTGGTTGCGATTGACTACTTCACCAAATGGGTGGAAGCAGCTTCCTACGCTAACGTTACCAAACAAGTGGTTACCCGGTTCATCAAGAAAGAAATCATATGTCGTTATGGAGTTCCTGAGAGAATCATCACTGACAATGGTTCGAATCTCAACAACAAGATGATGAAAGAGCTTTGTAAAGATTTCAAGATCGAACATCACAATTCTTCTCCTTACAGACCAAAGATGAATGGTGCTGTGGAAGCGGCGAACAAGAACATCAAGAAGATTGTGCAGAAGATGGTCGTTACGTACAAGGATTGGCATGAGATGCTGCCTTTCGCTTTGCATGGGTACCGTACCTCAGTACGTACGTCGACCGGGGCAACCCCTTACTCCCTTGTGTATGGTATGGAAGCTGTTCTACCTGTTGAAGTGGAGATTCCTTCTCTGAGAGTTTTATTGGATGTCAAGTTAGACGAAGCCGAATGGATTCGAACAAGGTTTAACGAGTTAAGCCTTATCGAGGAGAGACGGTTAGCAGCTGTATGCCATGGACAGTTGTATCAGCGAAGGATGAAGCGAGCCTTTGATCAGAAAGTGCGTCCTCGGACATTTCAGATCGGTGATTTAGTTTTGAAGAGGATCCTTCCTCCCGGTGCAGACAACAGGGGCAAGTGGACTCCTAACTATGAAGGTCCGTATGTTGTGAAGAAGGTCTTCTCCGGTGGAGCCTTGATGCTTACAACTATGGATGGTGAAGATTTTCCGTCCCCTGTCAACTCAGATGTAGTCAAAAAATACTTCGCATAAATTGACCCACTGGACAAAAAGAATAAAAGAGTCCAGGCAAAAAAAAAAAAAAGGCATCCCGGCGAACCAAAAGAAACAGAAAGAAAAGGTTCGGGCAAAAATTAGGGATAAAAATGAAAAATTCGTACACCCGGTAAGTCGAAAACCCGCAAGGGCGGCTTAGGCAAAAATGGGTATCCCGGTGGATTGAAAACCTGAAAGGGCGATCCAGGCAAAAATTAGGGATTAAAGCGAAGACTACAGTCTGAGTTGTCTGTGCTTCATCGAGCTTTGTCGTCTGCCATCTCGAAAGATGTGATCTGTCCAGTCATTCTTCTCAGAAAGCAAGAAGTTGGGAGGAAAACTGATGATCTGTGAGTTATAACAGAATTGGGAAATAGTGGATGCCGTGTTCACATTGCCATTAGGATAGATTCTTCCTTTTGTACGCAATTACCTCTTTCTAGGAATTGCTTCCCCAATGTATTTTGCCTCTTCAGGCACATTTTCAATCAATAAAAGTCGTTATTCAGATAAATAGCTCTCTTGTTTTTATTTTTACTGTTTTGTTTGCAAAATGTCCGAATTTTTGATAAGCATTGCATGTAAAAAACATGAAGGCTACACAACAATGTGCAGAATGATAAAACATTTGAAAATCATTCTGAATGTTGAGGACACTTGAGCGTATCTTGTCCATACGTCCCCTGGGGGCAGTTTGTTGTGCTGTTTTTCAGATTAGCATCTGTGAGGACGTTCCCTCAGCAGATTTTTTCCCCAAGCAAGTTTGGAGGCCATCAGAGCTATGTTCCCCTGCAAAGACGTCTGTGGATAGTGCCTTCTGTTCCCCAACAGATCTGAGGATTGCCTATCCCCAGCAA
Source organism: Lathyrus oleraceus (assembly GCF_024323335.1). Classification (NCBI taxonomy): domain Eukaryota; kingdom Viridiplantae; phylum Streptophyta; class Magnoliopsida; order Fabales; family Fabaceae; genus Lathyrus; species Lathyrus oleraceus. The sequence goes on along the minus strand of NC_066583.1, from coordinate 536,666,409 downwards.
GCCTGTATTTGCCGATTTCCTCCCCGAGTGAGGCAGGTTCATTGGATTTATCTCCTGCATTTATCCTACCTGTGGACTGGAGGATATCCCCAGCGGAGTTTATCTTTTCCCAGCAGCAGTACTGTTCTTCAAACATGAGTGTGAAGTCGCTTTACCATTCCTCAAGCAGAGTTCCCCGCAGATTACTCCCCCAAGAGGAGTCTCCCCACAGAGTCAGAGTGTCTGATCATTTCGGCTTCCTAGCCAGGGTTCATTTGCATTTTGCATGTAGTAATCATTGCATCCTCAAAAATTGCGTAGCATTCCCATTCAATATGGAGCATTACGCCATAGAAAAATTCAAACATACGCATTCATGTGTTAACTTCACCAGACCGTATCCCCGGCAGAGGCGGATCATTTCATTCAACATCAGCACAGCAAGACTGCTACAGTTGCTCTTGACAGCATTCAGATTTGTTTATTCCCCACAGAGGTTTATTTCCTCACCCGATGGTGACAGAGGTTTATTTCCTCACCCGATGGTGACAGAAAGTTTGTTTCTCCCCAGTGAGACCCTCCAGCAAGTGATCAACCTTGCCTTGACATATCTCAGACGTCATTCTTGTGATACCAGTAAGTGTCATGCTAGCACCCGCGTGTGTTTCTTTGTTTGGTGTCGGTAAACACCATTGTTTCGGTGTCTGTAAACATCGAATTTCTCATTCCCAGTCATCAGTAAATGTCTGGTCATCATTTTTGGTGTCGGTAAACACCATTGTTTCGGTGTCTGTAAACATCGAGTATTTTCTCCAGTCATCAGTAAATGTCTGGTCATCATTTTTGGTGTCGGTAAACACCATTATTTCGGTGTCTGTAAACATCGAGTATTTCCACCCAGTCATCGGTAAATGTCTGGTCATTTTTGATGTCGGTAAACATCATCCTTCGATGTCGGTAAACATCGAGTCTTTTCCTCAGTCATCGGTAAATGTCTGATAATCCCCGGCTAAAAATCCCCACTAGAGTCATCTGTAAATGTCCTATCTGGTTTCCAGTTGCAAATATTTGTATCTCCCCAATAAAATTCTCATCCCAGTCATCGGTAAATGTCTGGTCGTGAAATCAAGATCCCCGGAAGTCGTCGGTAAATGTCTTGTCTGGTATTCCACAAAGATTTTGTCCCTCTCCAAGTGGAGATGCCATCGGTAAATGGCCCAGTTTGCTTCGATATCGGTAAATATCGGACCCCCAGTTGCAGTAGCCATCGGTAAATGGCCAAGTTGAAGTTGACATCGGTAAATGTCAAGGTTCTTTGAAGCCACCATCGGTAAATGGTTTTGCTTCCTTTCTGCATCAAAATCTGTTTTCCCAGCAGCCATCGGTAAATGGTCTGGCTGAAGTTGATATCGGTAAATATCAAAGTTCTAACCATCGGTAAATGGTTTCGTTTCTCAGAAGTTTGTTTTCCCCATCCGCCATCGGTAAATGGTCGTGCTGCAGTTGATATCGGTAAATATCAAGTTTCCAGTTCTCCAACCATCGGTAAATGGTTTTGCTTTTCTGAAGCTGTCATGCAGTTTGTCATCGGTAAATGACGTGGTTCTTTTGTATTATATCCAGTCTGTGCAAATTCTACGGTTCTTTGGTATTCAATCCCTGTTTACCCTGAAAGTCTGACAGCCATCGCTATCATCCATTCGGGTTCCCAGCTGATTGAATAGGGGCAGCTGTAGCACCTCAAATTTGCACCTATCATTATACATACATTTTCATATTAGGTCATAGCATGTCATGATCCATTGCATAGCATTTGCATTGTTCCTCAGTTGCCTCAAGTGCAAGCAGTCAAGAATTAGGTCAAACTAATCTCCTGATCAGTCAACCAAGCAAGCAAAGGAATTTCTCATTGAATCAAGGCCTTGAGGTTTGTCCAACAAGCTCACATGACTTGGGGATCCATTTGAAGTGTTCAAGTCAAGGGTTGAAGGCTCAGAGGTCAGTAGTTCATACACAGACAGTCAAAAACCCTAAGAAAGTCAACTGTCAGTCAAAGCAATGGATGGTGGTCATTCTTGTGGAATTTGGGCACCATGGTCAATAATCAAGAGTTCATACAACTTGGGACATCATTTGAAGTCAAGTTCTCAAGGAATTAGGGTTTGGAATTCATCAGTCAATGCATAATCAGACAAAAACCCTAATAGTCAACTGTTGGTCAACTGTCCGTTTAATCAGAGATTTGATGATTGGAATTGGTTTGTGGGAGTTCATTCATGTCCAAATAGTCATCATATATCATGCCAAACACCATCATGGAAGAATTTGAAGCCAGATCATGAATTTCCCAAAACGGAAACTGGGCCTGTAACTGAAACTTACCAAAAATGGAAAGTTTTGATCCTCAAACTTACATTGTGATACAAGCCTCAAATGAATTTTTGCCCAACATGAAAGTTGAAGATCTTGTTCTCCCATTTCCAAAAAGTCCTAGAACTCTCAATTCCCATGTGTGGTTGGCAAGTTATGATCGAATCGATTTCAGAAAATCTTGAACTTCAGAAGGCCATATCTCCCAAACCGTTTGGCCAAATTTGGTGGGGTTTTTTCCTACAAACCACATTTTTCATCCTCTTTCCAAAAATATAAATTTCATGACCTAAAACCTTACCAATCAAAATGGCATTTTTGGACCTTTTTCATTTAAATTCAAAGTTTGACCAAGAGTTGACTTTTTGACTCAAGCATTTTTTCAACATTTGGCCAATTGGAACAGCTCATAAATGTCATTTAGAATGTGTTTGCAAAGTCAAAATATGCAGTACTTGCACTCATCATGAATCCATACTTGGTTGCTTGATTTGTAAGGAAAGTACAAATTCAACCATGCTTGTCCATATATCCCACCATACCATGATCTGTACTATGGAAACAGAAATTTAAACCACCATTTGCTGTCATTTTGAAGCTCCATTTAGCAGCATAAAACCACAAAAATAAAGCCTTGCTAGCTGACTTAAACATTGGCCAAAGTACATGTTTACAACAACCATATCCCACATGGCCATACTTTGCACCATGACAGCAAAATCATCACCATTTTCTGTCAAAATCACACAGCAACAGCATGGCATTTTTGTTTGTGATGAGTAGCAGCAGATCACCCTCTCTCTCAAAGCCTCACCCTGCTGTGCAACTAAAAGAACAACTATACCATGCCATGTACTGCAGCAGAATTGAGGCCATTCCTCCTGTCATGACAGTAGCAGCAATTAGCAGCATGGCACAAAAACCACTTGGTCAAGGCAAAGGAGGCAAGGGCATGCTGATTCAAAAAAAAGATTTTGCAACAAGAGAACCCGGTCATGAAACTAGCAGCAAGCACAACTTTTGGCAATTGCTCAAAAACCTAACCCTGCTGCAGCAGCCTTACCACAAGACCAAACCCCTTTGGCATTTCTCCTAAAAAGTCCTGTCACCATACTGCAGAAGAGGAGGAAACCTTTGGCATTTTTCTATCATACACACACATAGGACAATAAAAAAAAACTGCTGCAGCAGCCCAAAACCAACCTGGCTTTGCACTTTTCTTTTTCTGGCCATAAACTTCCAAGGTGACTTAAAAAACTTCATCTTATTTTTCAATGATACTGCAGCAGGGAGAGGACTTTGGCCCTTGCTCAAAACCACATCCCTGCACTGCATCTCAAATGAGGCTGTCAAGACACTGCAGGACAACAGCATCCATGAAGAAAATAGGATACATTGGCATTGGCTTTTGAGGCTGCTGAGATCAAAAGAAGAAGAATCCTGCTGGCCAACACAAGCTTCCAACCAAGACCTTGCCTTGCTTGTGCATTTTCTGCTAAAACCTGGCCCTCACTCGCATTCACTGTCACTTGTATTTTTTTTTTCTGTCCAACCAACACACATCATTTGGTCCAATCACTTCACTTGCATTTTTTCAACCAACCAACCAACAAACCTTACCAACATCAACCAACATCCTGCAGCATCAAAAAGACAGCATCCTGCAGATTCCAACCTTGTTGAAAATTGACAAAAGAAATGAAAAAGCCCTGCATCCATTTTTCTTCACAACCAAGTAAGCTTTTGAATCATTTCCATTGCAATTGCTGTGCTCTGCTTGTTTGAAACTCTATGAACATGCTCAGAAATCCACCTTGATTCATATTGTGTTTGTATGTGTTGAATGCTGTTTGCTTATTTCATTTGGTTACATGCTGATGAATGCATGCCATTCTGCTGTTATGAAATGAACATGCCATTCTGCTGTTATGCTATATCATGCTGCTAAAACCATGTTGTTGTCTTGAACTTGCCCATGAAAATCCATATGTCTTGCGCTGCCATGCTGATTAAACATTGCTTGCTATTGTCCTATGCTGCATAAACCATACTGCTATGCTTGAACCTTATTTCTGTCCAGAAATTCCTCATGCTTATGTTGTCTTGCTATTAGCTAGGTTTGATTGTTGATAAATGCTCATGGCCATGTTTCATTGTGGTTTTGTTATTCATGAGTTAATGATTGATGCTTGAATTTGAAGATGAATGCTGTTAGGTTTGAGAATCCTAAGTTCATTTCCAGAAATTTAAGGTTCTTTTTGTTTGGATGGTGATTGCATGAGTATCATTTGCTTCACTGTATGCTAGTTGGAGTTAGTTGAATTTTGATGATGAACTTGGATCATGAACATACTATAAATTTGCTTGGTCTTACTGTTGTCTTTTTGTTGTGTGAACATCATCATGAATACTATGCTGTTGTGTTTGAAACCATGAACATTGCCATGTGAAGCATTAATGTCCTGCTGTTTGAGTGATTTTGTTGGATTCTATTCTTGGTTGATTACATGATGAATGCATCTTTGCTGTTGTTTAAACCTGTTGTTCTATCCAAACAATTCCCATGATCATGTTGTTTTGCTGTTAATTTTCATGGCTATGCTCAATTGTTTGATGCTGGATGTTTTTTTTGCTCATGTCAATGGATGATCTTGTTTGAAAATGAATGTTGTTGGTTTGCTATGCCATGCTGTAGTTTGTTTGGTCGAATGACGGTGATGATGAACACATGATGCTGCAGTTACACCCTAAGTTTCCAAAACCCTAACAGCATTTTTTTTTCAAAAAAACTTGGATTTCAATTGGTGTTTGTTTTGAATTTTCTGCATAATTACTGTTTGATTGGCTGGGAGCCAATCAAAACATTTCATTTTGAATGCCCAAAACGCGTAGCTTAAGTTAGTGGCATGCATATTTACCAGTTTGCCATCCGTTGACTTGTGTTGACCATATGCCTTGCTAGTTTGTTCATGTTTTGCCCAATATTTCATCCAACTTCACAAATTTATTTCTCATTCAATTTTCACCAAAAAATTATGAAATTTTTTACACATGATCACAAATGAGTCTAGAATTTAATTGTGAATTTTAATTAATTTTCCATTGGGTGGTTTTTAATTGACAATTATTTTCTCAACATGTGTGCATGAATGATACCCTGGGCCATTTCAATTGTGAAATAATGATGTTGTGCCCAATGGCTCTCAAATTTTTTGTGATGAAACTAGACACTTTGACCTTTGTCTCCATATAGACTTTGTGCATTTATCATTTGTGGATTGAGAGTTATGATTTTTTGAAGTCATGTGTTACATTTGTTGCTATACCATGATCATGCATTTTCCCAAATTTTGTTCACATACTTCCTTATCTCCAAATGACTTGGTTTTTTGCATGAATGATCCTTTGTGTGTCTAGTTGACATGTGAATTTTCTTGGATTTAATTGAACTATTTCCCATTTGTTTGAGATTTTTCTCCCCTGCCTAGTCAAATGTTGACTTTGTGTGACACATGTTCCCATTTCATTTGTGAAATTCTCATACTTTATTAGATGGACATGAAATTTGATATGTGATAACTAGACATCTCAAGCTTGGCATTGGTGTTAATCTCATTCATTTCTCATCTGTTTTCAATTTGATATGATTTTTTGAAGTTGACCCATGCTTGTTGACTTTCTTTGAGCATGTTCAAATGTGCTTTGACTTTCTGATTTTCATTGACTGCCTTCCACTTGACCAAATGGGATGAAATTTGACATGCTTACCATGCTATGTGTTAGGTTTGATCATGATTTATTTGGTGATTTTTGGAAAATGTTTAGATTGCTTTTTATGCAAGTCTTGCTGTTGACTTCTATGAGCTTCTGTTTGCCCTGTTTTAACCTAAATGGTTCATGAAATGATGATGATGATTGATATGAGTGTGAATCCAATTGGTTTTGTTTCCTAATTGTTTGAACATGATTTTGGATACTTACCCCTTGCTGTTTGGACTTTCTCATTCACTTTTGACCCTAGGCTTGCCCTAGTGGTCCTGCTACTCACCTTTGAGTTTGTAATTTCAGGTTGACCATCAAATGGCCATTAAGACCAATTCTTTTTGAGCTTATCCAAGCATCATTGCCTAACCTCTTTGTTTTGTAGGTGGCTTGGCTCACATGCCATAAGCCTTGTGCCTTGCACATCCATGTGCCTCCAATTGACTGTTGGTTTCTGTTTCTGTTTGTCTTGTTTGAAGTTGCATACTAACATCTGCTTGACTGTTTCAGGTGCTTTAGTTGCTTAGTTCCTTGTGAATTTTTTGCTTTGCTTTGCTTGTACAAGCAAATTGCATTGAGGTATGCCCCCTTTACTTCATGTAGTCTGGAAGACCTGGTCTGTTACTTGGCCAGGCAACTGTCTGAAGTCCTCCTTAAGAGGCAATGTTTGTGGATGTTTACTTTTGTCCCTGCATAGAGTCAAAGACCTCCTAAGTGAAGAGGCAATTGGTGGAAGGTAGGGATATGCAATCTATCCCCCACTATTCAGTGTGTCATCTGCCTTGCTCACACCACTGTGTTGATGCATTGCAGATACAAACCCAAGATCTTGTACAACTGTACAGTTGAGTCAGTCTTAAATGTGTAGAAGGGTTCCCACTTTCTGAACCCACACATTCTTGTCTTGAGCTCTCCCAGGCCAGGGATAAGAGCTGTGAGGTCTCATCCTCACTTCATCCTTTCATCTGCTTCACCTTAGCCCCTCAATGGCAAGGTTAAGAGCAACATTCACCCAGTTCCAGAGGTTTGTTTGTCGAGGTTGATATGACCCCTTGACTAAAACCTAACCCTTGTTTGAGCCACTTGTTTGTGTATAGCGTGTGCTATCTGTGCTTGTAGGATAGTTTGACTTGCTTCCTGTGCAAGTTAGGATAGTTTGACTTGCTTCCTGTGCAAGTTAGGTTTAGTTTAGACTTGCTTCCTGTGCAAGTTAGGTTTTGCTTGGCTCGCTTCCTGTGCGAGTTAAGTGTGTGTGTGGCTTGCTTCCTGTGTGAGCCATACTTAGGATAGGTTGGCCCTCGTGCCATTTAGCTAGAAACCATAACTTAGGGTTGATTTTGCATGACAACATCTAGGCTCGAGTCGTAGTCTCCCTAGTTGTGTCTCCCTCTGTTATCTGGTTAGGCTAGATCCTTTGTCCCTGCGTAGGGGAACTACATCGCCCTGATCTTCATACCAGATGAAGTATGTAGGCAGGAGATTGAGCTGATCTCTCCGGGCGCCCTTTCTTTCTTTTGTGTGTGTTGTCTGACAGTTGCTAGGCTCGAGTGCCTGACTCCTTAGCATTTGCTGTCTGTCTGTTTGTGTGTGCTTGACAGTTATAGGCTCGAGTCCCCGACTCTCTATTAACCTGTTGTGTTGTTGTGTGCTTGGAAGCTGATGTAAGTCCATCGAGTGGCATTTGGGTTCCAGTGTGCGTGCGTTTGGTTCGGATGCTGATGTAAGTCCAGTGATTGGCATTCAGGCTCCGCGTTTGCCTCTTTGTGTGAGTTTAGGTTCGGATGCTGACATAAGTCCAGTGATTGGCAGTCGGGCTCCACGTTTGCCTATTTGTGTTTGTCTGTGTGCGTGTCAGCCGAGCTACGAATGCTCTGATTCTTCTCTCGTCCGAGAAGATACGTATGCATAGGATGCGACATCCTAGCGAGCATGTGTCGTTTCCCCAGTCCGAACTACTTGGACTCTGATGTCTGTGCCTGATAGACTAAGTAGGCCCAGGATGCGACATCCTGCCGAGTTCAGTTTCAGTCAGTCTCTTTCGTTTCCTTCAGCCAGTATGTGTGAGTATTTGAGCAGTGTTTAGCAACCATTTATCCTTTCTAGTGTGCGTGGATCCCGTAGAGTACTACGGATGCGTAGGGGTGCTAATACCTTCCCTTCGCATAACCGACTCCCGAACCCATTCTCTTTGGTCGCGAGACCATGTTCTTTCCCAGGTTTACTCTGAGCGTTTCCTTTCCCTCTTTTGGGATAAATAACGCACGGTGGCGGCTCTGTTGTTCTTTCTTTTCCCGCCGGTTTTTCGCGCGATGCAACAAGGAGGATATCGAAGTGTTGTCAGAATGAATGTTCCCATGAACTGTATTTGAAATATGTATCTGAATCTTGAATGTGATTGATAAAGGTGTCTGTCTGAATGAACCTTCTACTTTGACTATATCAGGAGGATAATTAACCTGCAAAGAAAAAGTTAGCTTCATGCTATGTCATGATGCATGAGATGTTTCGTGTTATGCTAAAATAAATGTGAATGTTGTATGCATGCGTATGCTGTGAAAGGATGTAATGAATGAGTTATGCGTATGAGAAGTTCTGCTTGGGGACTCTACTGGGGAAAATAAATCCCCATCTACTGATTGGAGATATTTGTAACGATGACCCTTTCTCGGCAGGGGGTTCTTGATTCTGTCTGATGGTAGAAATATTCCACAGATCTTGGCTGAGGATGGATGAGATGATCAATCTGTCTGATGATGCCGACCTCTGTTGGGGAGTAACTGGCTGTGCCGGGGAATACTGCTAATTTCTTCTGAGGAATAACAGACTTGCTGGGGGAATAGAATTGGTAGCGGATTCATTGGAAGCATGGTTAGACCTTCTCCTCGATCCTGAAGTCGGGTAGTAATTGCTATTGCTATTCTACGCATATATTTTGGTAAACATTTATCATATTCAAATGCACATATTAATTCAAATTAAATCAATGGACATTTACGCAACCAAAACAGAAAAGTAAAAACAAAAGCATCTTTTTTTTGAAAGAGGGTTGTATTGATTTTGAAAGGAGGCCTATAAACAGGCAATTTGTGTACAAGGAGACAGAAATCCTAGTAAGAGGAAATTGTCGAAAACAAAGAGAAAGCTATGTGGAAGAAGTCCTATTGATTTTAAGCCTACTACTGTCATTATGTCTTCGAGCATCTCATCCCTTGCTGTCGGATAGAAGTGATTGGCTTGGTCAGTCCCTCGAACTTGGATGAAAGTTGACTGAGAACGGGACATAGTCATACGCTTTAATCCCTAATTTTTGCCTGGACCGCCTTTTCAGGTTTTCAGTCCACCAGGATACCCTTTTTTGCCCAAGCCGCCTTTTCAGGTTTTCGACTTGCCGGGTGTACATTTTTTTTATATATCCCTAATTTTTGCCCGAACCCTTTTGGTTCGCCGGGATGCCCTTACTTTTGCCTAGATACGTCGATCTAGCGGGTCTCTTTTATGCGTAGTATTTTTTAACTATGTCCGCGTTCACGGGATGTGGGAAGTCTTCACCATCCATAGTAGCGAGTATCATGGCTTCACCAGAGAATACCTTCTTAACCACAAATGGCCCTTCGTATGTGGGAGTCCATTTGCCTCTGGGATCACCTTGTGGTAGAATGATACGCTTGATCACCAAGTCGCCAAGTTGGTACACATGTCTCTTAACTCTTTTGTTAAATGCCTGGGTCATGCATTTCTGATATATCTGCCCATGACAAACAGCCGCAAGTCTCTTCTCATCAATCAGATTTATCTGATCGAGTCGAGTCTGAATCCATTCATCTTCATCTAAGCCCGCCTTTTTCATGATTCTTAGAGAGGGAATCTGAACTTCCACTAGTAAGATGGCTTCCATTCCGTAGACTAAAGAGAAAGGAGTTGCCCCTGTCGTAGTGCGCACTGAAGTGCGATAACCGTAAAGAGTAAAGGGTAACATCTCATGCCAGTCTTTGTATGTTACTGTCATTTCTTGCATGACCTTCTTGATATTGTTAGCAGTCCCCACGGCGCCGTTCATCTTTGGCCGGTACGGAGAAGAGTTATGGTGTTTTATTTTGAACTGCGTGCAGAGTTCAGTAATCATCTTGTTGTTCAAATTAGTACCATTGTCAGTGATAACTCTTTCAGGAGACAGCAGGTTTCTCAAATAGGTATTTGATAGAATCCATCTTAGAAGTCAATAAGGTGGTATGATTCAACATATACTGTCTTAGTCGGCGAGCAGCCCAGGCCAAAGCACAGCAAGCTTTCTCGGGCTGTGAGTATCTTGTTTCACAGTCGGTACCTTTTGCTAAGGCAGTATATGGCATGCTCTTTTCGACCAGACTCGTCATGTTGCCCCAACACACCTCATTGAATTTTCTAACACGGTCAAATACGTAATTAAAGGTCTTCCTTCAACTGGTGGCATCGGAACTGGAGGTTCTTGGCGATATTTCCTGATTTTGTCATAAGCTTCTTGGCATTCATCATTCCATACCATCTCTTGATTTTGTCTCAGTAATTTGAAGATGGGTTTGCAGGTAGCAGTCAAGTGTGGAATGAATCGGGCAATGTAATTCGAGTGCCCCAAGAAACCTCTGACTTCTTTCTTGTTTATTTCAGTACCCACATTTACAATTTCAATTGATTCCTCATGCGGCTGTATAGTCTTTTCTTCTTGCAGTAGTCGGGCAAGTTCTCCAGGGACTTCACAATCTTCCTCGCTTCCATCCTCGGCTTGGTAGATCGGATTTTCAAAGTCATAATGAACAGTAGCAGAGTCATTACCAACAGGATCCAGAGTGGATATGGATCGGCAAATTGTTACGTGAGTGTGTGCAAGAAACATAGCTTGTTTGAAAAATGACAGGAAAGATAAAGAGCGCAATATTTGAATGCAAAAAGTCCATTGATCTATTGAATATGAATATGCTTATGAAAATGACAAACCCCTAACAAATTAGCCATTGTGCCTCGGGCATAGACACAATGCTTTAAGAAGTTTGATTGTAAAAGAAAATTAAAATTTGCAATTCTAGAATAAACCATAACAATTACTCCTGACTAAAGGAAATCGGGATAATGTCTTCAGTCTTCCAATTGTTGAGTCCGTCACCGATTGTTGGGAAAATCCAGCTATCTAAGTCGCAATCACTATCAGCATCTTCCATAGCATTAATCTGATTTTTGACTATCTTTCCAGAGTTAAACCCCAGGCCAGCTTTATCAGACTTGTACGGTACATTGATCAGTTGACCCCAACCAGCACGATCACCATTTTCAATCGCGGCTTGAGCATCTTTCAGAGAGATCATGACAGGGGGAGCACGAACAACCTTGGGCATAAGGGGAGTTGGCTTAAGGACAGGACTGGGTGGAGGAACCACTTCAAATGACTGAGAAGGAGTCTCAAAGAATTCACCATCCATCTCGACGTATTTGAAGGCTTGCACACTACTGACAATATACTCTTCTTCTCCACATACAGTGACAACCATGCCTGCTATTGGATACTTCAGCTTTTGATGAAGCGACGAAGCTACCGCACCTGCCCCATGGATCCAAGGGCGCCCCAACAAGCAGGAGTAGGCGGGACGAATGTCCATCACGTGAAAGGTAGTGTTGAAGACTTGAGGTCCTATCTTGATAGGGAGAACCACTTCACCATAGACAACACTCTTCGCACCATCGTAAGCACGCACCACAACATCACTAGGTTTCAGTTCAATGCCTTTGTAGTCAAATTTATCGAGTACAGCTTTCGGGAGCACATTCAAGGAAGAGCCGTTGTCGATCAACACGTGAGCCAGGGTGATCCCCTCACACTCGATGGAGATATGCAGAGCTTTATTGTGATTCTTTCCTGCTGGCGTCAGGTCAGCATCGGAAAAGCCTAGGCCATTGTCAACAGTCAAATTAGCAACATAATGTTCGAATTGATCGACGGATGTTTCTTGAGGCACATGAGCGGTCTTCAAGAATTTCATCAATGCATTGGCATGGGATTCAGAGGATAACAACAAGGACAACATTGAGATTTTAGACGGAGTATGCCCCAATTGTTCCACTACATCAAAATCGCTCTTACGGATGATTTTCAGCATCTCTTCCATTTCCTGTTTGGCAACATCTTCAGAAGTAACTTCGACCGATGTCTCTGACTGAGGAGGATTGACTGGTCTTTTTCCTCGAATTTCGGGAGCGGGAGGTGAGATTTCTGGGGAGTAGATCCTTCCACTTCGAGTAACTTTACTAGTCCCCACAATATCATTAGGATTAGCAGAACTACCAACTTGCTTTATGCCATGGATGTAAACGTCGCCTCCATAGTTCCACGGAATAGCTTTGCTGGAGGAATATGGCACGGGGCCAGGTGCGGTAATAATCAGGGGAGCCACTTTGGGCTCAGCGGTAATCTTCACAGGCACTCTAGTAGCGGTAATCTTCACTGGAGCTTTGGACCTAGCAATCACAGATACCTCTTCAATAGAGTTGTCCACCTTAGGAACCCTTTCAAATAGAATTGTACGATCATCCATCAGCCGTTGAATGCCGTTCTTCAACTTCAAACAATCATTGGGTCGGAGTACACAGAGATCGCAATCTTCAGCACAACCTGGAAATAAACCAGCTCGCAATAAATTCTTCTTAACGATCAGGAGAGGAGATGCTAAATCAGCAACGTCAGTAACGTGAGAATTGTCGTCCACAACATTAACATTCTGGTCATGATTAGGCATAGGTGCTGTGATGACATTGGGGGTCGCCGGAGGATCAAATTCAATTTCTCCAGCGTCGATCATATCCTGAATCTTGTTCTTCAACAACCAGCAATCATTCGTATCATGCCCGGGGCTATCGGAGTGATAGGCACACCTGGCGTTGGGATTATAACGAGGAGAAGTAGTGTTGGGATTTGCAGGAGGGCCTCTGAGGGTAATCAAATTGGCCTTTAACATACTCTGCAGTGCTTGGGTTAAAGTCATATTGATCTTGGTAAACTGTCTTCTCGACCTGTCTTGTCTGTGTTGGAAGTTCTGAGATGGCGGTGCGGCAATTGTAACTGCCCCAACAGTATGGTCACGATTCTTCTTGTTATGCTTCCTCTCACTGTACACAGCATTTGATTCATTCTGAATTATACTGGTAGTGCTTGTAGAAAGCTGTTGCTAAATCAGTCCATGTGCGGATGTTAGAGCTCTCAAGCTGATAATACCACTCTAACTGTGTGCCAGACAGACTCTCTTGGAAGAAATGGATCCACAGTTTCTTATCAGTAGTGTGCGGCTGAATCTTTCTCACATAAGCCCTTAGATGCATCTGAGGACAAGAGGCACCATCATACTTAGTGAAAATGGGAACCTTGAATTTGCGGGGAATTACCACATCAGAGACCAGACCCAAGTTTTCGAAATCCAGACCGGGCACTTTCTGCCCCTCCATAGCTAGCATACGTTCTTCCAGCAACTTGTACTTATCATCCTTCGGAGAGTACTGTTCATGTTCATAATCTTCATCGTCGTCCTCAGAATTGACGAGATTAGGATTCTCATCTTCCGAATCATTCTCGGTCTCTTCTTCTGAATCCTTCGGAATTCTAATCTTGACTCCTGTAACCTGTCCCTTAAGCCTTCTCCCCGGGTTGATGTAACCCACAGGTTTCTGGTCCTTCTTCTTCTCCATCAAAAGAGCTTTCAGTTCTTCCTGCCCCTTAGATAAGCTCAGCATCATTTCCTGGAATTGAGCATTCTGGGCCTGGAGATCTTTGACAGTTTGTTCGAGAGCCATTGTTCAATCTGTTTGAATCTGCTGGAATCTGTTTGATAGGAAAATCGTGAGAACACTGATCCTTTAGAATACCTGTTATGCGATGCAATGCAATGTATGAAATGTTTTCAAGGACTTTCGGGATTTAACTTTGCATAAACTAACAAAAAGAGCTTTTTTTTTCTTTTCTCTTTTGTTTTGCTTTTGTTTTTGTTTTTTTTGTTTTTTTTTTTAGCAGAGTTAAATCCCTAAATCCTTGAAATGGTTAGTACAATGCCATGATGTTATGATGTTATGTTGTTATGATGTCATGTTGTTAGATAAATAACAAGCACAAGCAAGTCACACAACAATCATTCCTAGGTTTTAAGGCTTGCGTGAGTTCCATAGGTAAATACCCTCCCCACTGAAGTTTGGTTGGTTCAACCTGTCTTAGAATAGTAACCGGGTTCTAGAAGGATCTCAAATCATTGACCTTTCCTTAAGTCCACTTCAGTGCAACACCAAGTGGTTGACCGAAGCTTCCCTAAAGTCCAATCTCAAAGAGTGTAGTATCGAGTCTCAACCAACTCCAGTCGGAACCGAAGCCAGTTATCTCACTACTTTCTAATGGCCAGGATGAGTCAATTAGGGTTCTAAAGGTCTGGTTAATGCTTTTATGACACCACGCGAATGCCAAATATTTCCTCAACTAACATGAGGAACATCAGGACATCCAAAGTGCCACATTAACCGTAGCCATCATTTTGACCATTCCAGTATACGCCGGACAGTCGCGATGATCTCTTGCTACTTACCTAAGGTACACTAGATCCGGGTGTAGGATCTTTCACTCAAGCATAACATACCCAAGCAATCCCTTAAAAATAAATCAGACAAATTGAATAAGTGATCTTGTTTTTAAGGTAACCTCTCTTTTTAAATATTTAGGCGTCCCCAGCAGAGTCGCCAGTTCTGTCATACGGTGAACTGGACTTTTTTGTGGTTTTAATCGCAATGTCGCGGTTAGCAAGAGTCGCCACCGACTTTTCTTTTATCCAATAAGGAAAGGTGGAAAAGAACAGGAAAAACCTTAATTTAGATTTTGGGTTCGGGAGGTACATTATACAAAGGGAAGGTGTTAGCACCCTTTTGTATCCATGGTTATCCATGGGCTCTTAATTGCTCGATCACTTATATTATTTTTGTCTAAAAAAAAGTGTTTGTGAATTGTTTAGAAAAATTGTTTTGAAAAGAGAATTTAACTTTGTAATGATTCTTGTATGAATGTATACAAAGTGATTATCTCGTTTAGTTTTGAAAATTGTTTAGAAAAATATAACTCGGTAATGATTCTAGTATGAATGTATACCAAGTGGTGATTTTCTGAAGGTATTTTGAAAGGTGTGAGGTGTGAAAAAATGTTTTAGGTTGTGAGCCAGCAATTAAGAGTTATACCGACCCAAGGTCTTTATGAGTATTTCCTATCCTTATGAGGGTAAAACTGTCCTTATTATTGAGAAATAAGTAGTTTTATCCTTTGGATGTAAAAGGGTCATCGTAGGGTCATCGATTGGTCATTGAAGGCAACAGTTACGAGGATACCTTAGCATTCGAAGGGACTATCATCTTTTAACCGTAGGCAACATCGGAGGGTCATCGAGGGACAAAGTTGTATATTCGAAGGCAACATCCGAGGGACTATAATTTATTTTATGATGATTTAACCGAAGGGTCTTTGCTAAGGGTATCCCCACGTTCGCGGGACATGACCGTAATATCGTAATCGTAAGGCAACAAAGAGAGGTCCAAGATCACTTATTCAAAGGCAAAGTTTTACAATTAATTATATAATTAGGATGAAACTCCACATTAAAATTATTAAAAATAATATATTAAAAAATTAATACATTAGAAATTAATACATTAAAAATTAATTTAGGGTGAAACTCCACAAGGGTATCCCACAAATAAAGTGGAATACCTAGCCAATAACCTTTTCCTGGGATATGTGAACCTTTACGAAACTCAAAAAAAGAAACATGTCAGAACACCAAATCAGGGTGCAATCGAAGATTACACCGGAGAAATATCACAACAATAAATAGGATAGGATGAATAATGCATGGCTATGATAAAAACATAAAAAAAACAGAATAGGCCACGGATTTTGAATTTGAAAACAGCCCCACGTTAGGAACTTTGAATTTTATGGCATTTTATCACAGGAATAACATGATCAAACATTCAGGGTATTCAGGCATATTTAGATTCCCATACGAAAGCAAATTATATATCAACATTTAATCATGATACATTATATATGTAGATATGGCCAATTGAAAGTATAAACAATAGAGATACGCAAACCTGTTTGCCAATTCAAGGTTGAAGGGATTGACCACTTGTAGTATCGGAATAAGTTAGGCAGCGGGAATTGGACGGCGATGGCTTCGGTGCAGATGGGCTGCCTTCAGGGTTTCTTTACTCTGAATTCTCCGGGTAGGCAGGGTTCCTATGCCAAAGTTTCTATCCGTCCTTCTCTGTTCTCTCTCTTTCTTTTTCCTCAAGGTTTTGTTCCAAGGAAACCTCAGAGTGTTTTGCTTCTCTTCCTTCTTTCTCCAGTGAATCTCTCAGTGTAAACTCCAAGTGTAACTCCCCTACTGAAACTTCAGTATTTATAGACTAATTTCGTGGGTAATGGGCTTGAAATGAGGGAGACCCAAGTCCAAAATAATTTGTTATATTTTATTTATATATTTATTTTAATTATTTAATTAATTAATTAATTAATTAATTAATTAATTAATTAAAAAAAAATTCTTTTTTTTTTCTTTTTTTTTTTTTCGTTTTTTTTTCGTTTTCTTTTTTTTTTTTTTTTTTTTTTTTTTTAGGAAAAATGATGGGTAATTTTTGGGGTATGACAGCATTCCTTAATGGTTATATATCAAAAGAAGTGTATGTCAACCAACCCCCAGGTTTTGAAAATTCAAATTGTCCAGAACACGTTTTTAAACTTAAGAAATCTTTATATGGACTAAAACAAGCTCCCAGAGCTTGGTATGAAAGATTAAGTAATTTTCTTCTGGAACATGATTTTACCAGAGGGAAAGTTGACTCTACACTCTTCTGTAAAAACATTAATAATGATCTTATGATATGTCAGATATACGTTGATGATATCATTTCTGGTTTAGCTAACGCCTCTGTATGTCAAGAATTCTCTGAGCTAATGCAGGCAGAATTCGAAATGAGCTTAATGCAAGAACTAAAGTTCTTTCTAGGAATTCAGATTAATCAAACTTCAGAAGTCACCTACGTTCATCAAAGTAAATACATAAAATACATTCTGAAGAAATTTGAAATGGCCGAATGCAAACCTGCCAAGACACCCATGCATCCAACTTGCATTCTTGAAAAGAAAGAAGTTAGTCAAAAGGTTTGTCAGAAGCTCTATCGTGGTATGATAGGCTTTCTCCTCTATTTGACTGCCACTTGTCCTGATATTCTATTTAGTGTTTGTCTCTGTGCCAGATTCCAATCAGATCCGAGAGAATCTCATTTAATAGCAGTTAAGAGAATACTTAGATATCTAAAAGGAACTCCTAACCTGGGCCTGATGTATGAGAAAACATCAGAGTATAGACTATCTGGTTTTTGTGATGCAAATTATGCAGGAGACAGAATGGAAAGAAAAAGTACATCTGGAAACTGTCAGCTCTTGGGAAAGAATCTGATATCCTGGGCCAGCAAAAGACAATCAACCATAGCCTTGTCTACTGCAGAAGCGGAATACATTTATGCATCACTATGCACTACTCATATGCTCTGGATGAAGAATCAATTAGAGGATCTGCAAATCTTTGAGAGTAACATTCCTATCTTCTGTGACAATACTGCTGCCATTTGTTTAAGCAAGAATCCTATTTTACACTCCAGAGCTAAGAACATAGAAATAAAACATCATTTCATTAGAGACTATGTTCAGAAAGGGGTAGTACTATTGAAATTCATTGATACAGATCATCAATGGGATGACATCTTTACTAAACCCTTAGCTGAAGATCGATTCCTCTTTATCTTAAAGAATCTGAACATTCAAAATTGCCCTGAATAAAATGTGCCTCTGAGTTTGAAAAATAAGATTCTGATGTAAACAAAGTGGATTCTGCCTCTGACTCTGATACTCTTACCAAGTTAGAAGTCATCTGAGTTAGAAATCTCCAGGAGCCAATCCTTTGGTATTCCTGAAGATCAGGTAGAGCAAACACGTGGAGTACCTTGCCTCTGACCTTGGAACATCTAGACAGCTGTCTAGCAGTAAACAAGGAACAGTCTCTTGAGATCTCCTCGAGCAGTGTACTGACTGTTGGGATTAGACATCATTTATAAGTTGTAATCATTTTCCCTCTAACGTGCATACTTGGTTTTTGTGCTAAACTTTGTTTTGTGTGTCGTTTTGCATACACCCTAATTTGGGTATTTAAACACTTCTCTTCACAAATTGCACACTTTTCACTCTCACAAGCACTCTAAACCCTCTGCAAGTTCAGCTCTCCCTCAAGGCATTCCTGTAGCATTTCAAGTTCTTCAACCTTCAACTCAGCTCATCAACAACATTCATGGATTCCCAACAACAATCAGTTTACAACTTCTCTCAATAAATGGATTCCAACGAACAAGCTCCAAGTTCAAGCAACCCTACTCTAGCAGTTACCGGTGTCGTCTCAACTCCCATCTACAAAGAGCCTCACATTCTTGATCGTGAGCCTCATATCAACCTTGCAACACCATTTAAGAAACTGGAGGTGCTATGTGAATCTTTGGTGGATTTTGATAACATGCACAGAAATGGTATTGACCTCACCGAAGAACTGAAGAATCAAGGTTGGGGAAACTATTTCCAACGTTTGTATGGTCCAGTGTACACAAACTTAGTGAAGGAATTCTGGAGATTCGCTGACGCTGACGATCACTACATCGTCTCCTATGTTCTGGGAGTCAAAATGGTGATCACTGAGAAGTCCATTGCTGCTATTCTGGGCATGGAAAAAGATGGAGGAAGTAGGATCTATAACATTAATCCTAGGGAAGAATATTTGTCCCATGAGATTAATCCCACTATCTTCAAACAGAATGTTGAAGGCAACCACTCCAAGAACAAGGAGCTACATCAGAACCTCCGGGTCTGGCTGAAGATCATCCTGGGCACCATCCATCATCGCCCAGCTTCAAACTCTTCAGACTACATCAACACAGACCAGAAGTGCATCTTGTACTGCATCCAAAAGGGTCTGAAGCTCTGCCTTCCAGCACTCCTTTTCAAGTACCTCAGAGACTCTGTAAGGGACACAAGAAACAACATGAAGCCCAGAAACTACATCCCTCTAGGGAGACTGATCTCTGACGTTCTGATTGAGAGCGGTCTCGTAGATTATCTGATCACCTTCAGACTCATGGACGATGTGATGATCGACACTAGAAGAGCTCTAAACGCCAAAAATCTGAAGAGCATGGGGATTCTGGATCAAGTAAGGGCCAAACCCACTCTGGACACCTCCTGGGAAGCTCTCAAAGATCAGAGGAAGATCCCAAATGGACTATATTTGTTCTCAAAGATCGACCCTCCAAAGGTAATCCTTTATTACTTAGATGATATGAGAAAACAAGGAGTAGATATCTCAGACTTCAACATAAGCCAGCTGCCAAATGAGCCTCCAAACTTCATGAAGCGACCACGTAGACCCTCTGAGAAGGCAAAGCAAGCGAAGAAAGCAAAGCTAGGAGAATCCTCCGGATCAAGACCTCCAGTACCTCTGACTGGATCTTCTGGTAAGTCTGTCTCTCTAGCTCCTTCTGTACAACTTCATCATATTGCTTCCTCTCTCCCTCAACCAACCCCTATCTATACAAATTCAGAAACTCCTCCCTCAACCACCAGACCATCTAACCAATCATCTCAAAAATTCAACCTTGCCACCACAACCTTACCTATTTCCGAAGCAGAAATGCTGAACGAAACCACCTCACCCTCTTCATCTTCTTCTCCAGAATCACCCCCCTACTACAACATTTCCATAGATACTGAACAATATAACCCTTCCTCTCCCACTCTGGCCCAACTCCAAACTCGTGCTCTAGCCTCACAATAGCCAACACAACCCCCACCTGAACCAGAAGTCACTTCATCACCTACAGAACAACCAAACCCAACCACATCTGACCCTCCACCATCTGAAACAACTCACGCTGAAACTCAACCAAACAACTCTGACACACCCCCACCAAATACATCCGCTGAACCACAAACTCCCACGCTCAACCTAAGCCCTCCCACTCCTCCATCCCCAGCCTCTGAACCAGAAAACACCCTGCCAACCCTTGAGGAATCAATTATGATGTTTGCAGAAGCCTCAGTTGACAAGGTCAAGTCTCTGACCATCAACTCTGGCATCAGTGATGATCCTTCAGAGATAAGGACACACTGAAACAGAGTTATTGGTTGGATGACCGCTGAAGCCTTCAAACTGAAGGGCCTCTCTGAGCAAGTCCGAAACGACTTCATCAGAGACGCTGAGTTACGACTACAGGAGCGCCTAGCCAGAGAAGCTGAGGAGCGAGTCCGCAAGGAAGAAGAAGAGAAAGCCAGGTAAGAAGAAATACAAAGGATCAAGGAAGCTGAAGCTAAAGCTCTAGATGAGGTTGTTGTTGTTGCTGCTGAAGCTGAAGCCAAAGCTACCGCTGAAGCTAAAGCTCGTCTCGCTGAGGAATCTGCCAACAGGGTAGAACCGGATGCTCTGACTCAGGGGGAGTCCTCCACCTTTGTCCCTCTGGTTCTCAAAACACTTGAAGATCTTCAGAAAGAGCAGAAGGAAGTCCGAGCCAGATTGGATCAACAGGATTCAGTAAACGTCAACATTCAGAATCTGCTGACTCAGCTGCTCCAGAGGATGCCTCCACCTCCAAATCCTTAGGCACCTAGGACTTGCTTTTGTGTTCTTTTGCTTGTTGATTTTCTTTCTGTTTTGTTTGCTTGTTGCTTTCTGTTGTACGTTCTCGCTTTCTGCTATTTGTTGACTATGTTTCTGGCATATGTGAATATATATATATATATATATATATATATATGTGTGTGTGTGTGTGTGCGTGTGTGTGTGTGTGTGTGTGTGTGTCTTTTTGATTCTGACAAAAAGGGGGAGAACTAAAAACAGCTCTGATGAAAACATATCTAAATCCTTTCAGTACTCTGCAAACATTGTTTATATATTGGTTCTAATCGTTTTTGACTTAGAAATTTGCAGAAGAGAATCTAGAAACATCATCTCTTGGAAGCTTCGGTAAGAACTTCTGAACTCCCAGACTTATCTCAGGGGGAGCTCACTTATATCTGATATAAAACTCTTATCCAAAAAATGTTTCATCTCTAAAATTAAGATTGTTTTGTCATCATCAAAAAGGGGGAGATTGTAAGAACAAAATTAATTCTACAATAGAATTCCAGGATTTTGATGATAACAAAGGATGAAACCAAAAATGGCACCCTAACGAAAATTCTCTAAGTGTGCGGGACTCTGAACAGTAACAAAGGAATCTGATCGTTTTATCAGATACAAACTTTGATCATATACAAAGTACTAGAAGATCAAACGCATCTAAGGAAGAAGTGCGTCCAAAGAAGTTCTGAATCTGAGCAAAGCAAGACAGTAGAAAGAACCAGAAGCTCTAAACATCCACGGGTCTTAGTTCTGATGATCTGGAAGACCAGTACTCTGAGAAGCTCTGATGTAACCTCAACGTAATCTCCTTTTGACGCAGAACTCTGAGATAACAAAGACTCTGATGAAGATTCACCAAATCCATAAAGAGTAACGGAAAGAATTTCTTCAAACGGAAAGGAAGTATTTTTAGAAAGAAATTATTCAGGGAGACAAATTGGTTATGGCAAGAAACACTGAAGTAATGACATTGAATGCTCATCAAAGACAAATATTATGTCATCACTACCAACGGTCCTTCTCACTACTATATAAAGGACAACATACCTCGTTGAGAGACACAATAACGCACAGAAAAATTCTTTACATTTTGTCTCAGTTTTTCACGAGCTGCTGCTCATACATGAAAACACTTGTTTAAATATTCTGATGTAATACTTGCTTACTCTTAGAAGCACTCTCTATTACAAATTTACTTTGCTAAATTGTTTTTGTTCCTCAAGTGACTCTGCGTAGTCTGTATACTTGAGAGGACTAAGAGATCATTCTCTTAGACGTTTGGTTGTATTAATCTTTCAAGATTAGTGGATTAAGTCCTTTTTGAAGGCGAAATCACCTTGGTCGGGTGGACTGGAGTAGCTTTGTGTTATAAGCGAACCAGTATAAAATTTTGTGTGTTCTTACTTTTGAAAAAGCTTTTAATTTCTAAAACAATTCAAACCCACACCCTTTTCTTGTTTTTCTCACCTTCAGAGGCGTGCGTTTTGAGGATTGAAGGTGAAGAGTTTGTGTTGGCGTCGAAGGAGAGAAAAGTCATTGGCGGTTTGGGGGTTGGGTCGCGGTGAGGATGGGTGGTTTGTGGCGTGCTCGTGGATGGAGCGAAGGAAGACGACGGAAAAAATGGAGAGAGGAGGTAACAGTGGGTTCGCTGGGTTTTTGTACCCTTTTTCTTTATCCTTTCTTTTTATTTTTTGGAGAGAAAGAGTATGTATCTCTTCAGGTGAGTGAGGGAGAGAACAGTTAAAGCAGAGAGAGAGAGAGAGAGAGAGAGAGAGAGAGAGTATCATTTAGAGTTTTTATTATTTTTTTCTTTTTTTTTCCTTTTTGGCTCAGAGAGAGAGACATTATTGAGGAGAGAGGTCTTTGTGTGATGTAGCTGTCCACCACTCAATAATAATTATTATTATTTTATTTATTAATTACTTACTATTAAATCCTAAATTTTGATTGGATAAACTAGGATAGGTGTGGATTGCTTAACATGGACCATTGATTAATTCGAATTGATGGTCTGGATTGAATCAAAGAAGCACACCAAGAAGCACATACTATTTAAATAAATTAAAATGCCTATAATGTTGTTTTTAGATGACTTAATCAATTTCAATCAATTGAATCAAATACAATTCACAACTTTTAAAATAATCATGATAAAATTAAAATGATAACATGGGAAATTCTATTTATTTAATCTGACTATTTTGACGAAAGAACAAAATTAAAACGACTAAAAATGAATAAAAGTCGAGCGAAAATTTGCTCGAGAAATTAAATCAGACACACTAAAATGATCAACACAAAATATACTTATTGAAAAAATACAGCGTTTCTTCAAATTCTGAAATAAGTCTGCACCGGTTAAAAGGCTCAGGCGGGTCAAAACGCAACTGAAACAACCGCTGAAAAATACAACGAGCACACCAGGTTAAACTACATGAACCGTAGATTAATAATATTGGCGTCTGCAATTTTAATTTTGAAACTTTTTATCCACTGATTTTGTCCGTACTTGAGGAAAGATTCAACCGATTTGTCTGTATTTTCAATAAATTTATCCTGACTGATATTTCAGGTATTATTAATGATAAAATGCATGTTATGCTTGTACATATGATGTAAACTGAAAATTAAATCGAATTTATGAAAATTTAAAATGCCCCGACAAAATTGGGGTATGACACCATGCATCCAAACAAAAATAAAAACACCTTAGTACCACTGCACTCGATAAAAAAATTAGACAAGAATAGAACTAAAAAGAAAAATTAATAGAAAAGTAAAATGAAGAAGAAAGAAAAATAAAATATTTACAAATGAAAACATTTACAATTAATAACAAAAATAAATAAATAATTAAACGTTGCACAAGTGTCGCCTTGTTGAAATATCAACAGTCCCTGACAACATCGCCAAAAACTTGATGATTTCTCGGTAAATGTACTGATAGTCTCGTAGTAATAAAAAAAATTGAATCGACCGAGACTGCTTCTATCAAGACAAAATATGTGCAATGTATAAAAACTAGTAAAAAAAATTGTGTGTGTGTGGGGGGGGGGGGGGGGGGGGGGGGGGGGGGGGGGGATGAGATCGAGTTGAAATGCGAAAAGTAAATAAGAGTTTAAACAGAATTACGAAAGAGATCAGGTTGTGTTTAGAATCCCCTAATTCTCTATTGTTAATGTTTGATTCCTTTTATGAATGATCTTATAACTATAACCCAACGACAAATTAACAAAATTGTTATAACCGATCCCTCATGAAATAACTCACTAACCACTACTCGGAGTTTTTTATCCCTAGTCCGCCAGCATAAGCACGGTTAGGCGATGCATATAATGTTAATTCCATATGCCACTACTCGGGGTCTCTTATTCCTATTCAGCCAACGTAAGTACAACAATTTCCCTAGGTCTAACACATAGGTTAAGGGTCAGTATTCCCTATGTTCCCAAAATCAATTTAAAATAATATCTCACATAAAAATCATTAAGAACAATAAGCAATTGAATTGCATTTTAGATCAAAAGGTTCATACAAAATCAAATCAACATATTACCCAACAATATTGAAAAAGGTTCATCACACACAACCTAACCTAGAGGAGCTTAACTACTCATAATTTAGCTTACAATACATGGTATTGATATATGAAAATAGAACATGAATTCCCCTGAAGTAATGTCCTCGAGTGGCTTCAAATGCCCTAAAAATCTCCTTTGATGTTCTCCAAATTATGCTTTACTCTCCAATTTTCATAACTCTTATCAAAGTGCGAAATTTTCCCTTAAAAAGACCTCAGAATAGATCAAATGCATCAAAGAAAGCCCATAAAAATGGACCATCGCGCACACGGTGCAGCTTTTATGGCCCTATTACGCGTGCGATGCTGCACTATGGTGCATGTGATTTTTCCCGAAGCTGCACTATTTTTGCTCCCTTTTTCATCCAAATTTTCACTAAGTCTACAATCTTCACACTTCTCTATTTTTTTCCTTATTTTTCACTTGTTTTGATCTGATTCTTTGACTAAATTCATGCAATGGAAGACTATCATAAACCATTAGTTAACTCATTATAATCCTTGTCTATTTTGGCATCTAGGGTGTAGACTCGAAAGACACTCTTTTCTTGCGCTCCTTGGTTTGGACAATCCTTCGCCATATGACCTTGTTTATTACACTAAGCATCTCCATAAATCTTTCTTGCATTCCTCAGAATGGTACGTCTTACATCCACCGCACCTAGTTTGTTGCACAGACTTCCAATTTGTATATGTCGTGTCTCTTTGAATTTGTGTGGATAGTTCCCTTTCCACTTGGATTTTCTTCAAGTTGTTATCGGCAACATAACATTGTCTTAACAATTCAGCATATGCAGAAAACTCTCTCTACAATACACTTTAATCCATCTCTCCTCTTATACCAAACAGGAATTAGTCTATTTTCCATCTTTCATAAGGTGCATTCTCTACTTGCCTGGAGTATGCAGCCATGTCTTCAAATTTCTCAACGTACTCTGCTACTGGCATGTTTCCTTACCTAAGCTGCTAAAACTTGAAATCCTTTTGTTCTCTTAAACTGTTTGGTAAATACTTGTCCAAGAATACTTCCTTGAATTGCTCCCAATCCTTAGGGGTTCCTTGGGTTGTCATGAGAGTCGAAGCACCGGTTCACCACCTCGCAGATGGACCTTTCACCATGTGTAAGGAAAAGGTCATTTTTTCCTTTGTGTTACATGGTACCACTTGAAACACCCTTTCCATGCCAGAAAGCCAATCATGATATAGAATTAGGTTGAAACAACCTTGAAATTTCGAAGGGTTCATCCGGTAAAACTCTTGAAAACCTCCACTTGCAGCATTATGTGAAGCGAGTGGCGGTTGCTGAAGACCCTGCATCTATTGCATCATCTATAACATGAATTGATTATGATGTTGTTGCATTTATTACATAAATTGCTTCTATTGAACTCCTTCATTACCAACCGCTGGTTTCGGTTCCACATTTCTAGTACTAGGCCTTCCATAATCTTTGTATCTAACAACCCTTATCTTGTTTATCCTACGTGTAGAATTAAGTTGATTAGGCCCAAATGCATCAACTTCTATTGAAGTTTGAAGTGTGAACACCTCAGTATTTCCTTACCATCGGATCCTTCACTAATCCTAAGTTTCAATCACTTATCAAGTAATATCTCTTAGGCAAGCACATACATACATTTCAATCATTAGGGTTTTTACTTACACCTAATTGGTTATTCTATTAGTCTTAATTCCACCCATTTCAGAGTATATATGAAATCAAGAGTTCCAGGTTCTTACAACTGCACTTGATCTTTATACTTCAACCACGATATAGCTACATTTTTATAACTAAATAGGGTTTTGTATATCGTATTCCTCACTCGGTGAGTTTCTAAGTGTTTCTATTAAGTCCCTTAGACGACACTTACACATTGTTACCATATAAGACGACACGCCTCAAATAAAGAAACCAACAAGGGTTAAATATAGATTCATATTGTTCCATCATAACTCACATGTTATTCTCATTTAATTCACAAAAACATATAATTTTTTAAGTTATACATCATTCCTGCCATCCAAGAAATTCATAGTTTGCATAAGAGTATAGAATAAGTGAAAATGTGATTAAACGGGGGAAGCAATCAATTGACTCGTGGGAACCACTCGATTGTTGTGTGCATTCTATAAAATGAAATTGGAAAATTTATTGGCATCAATCGATTGTCTCCCTACATCAATTGATTGTACGGACAAAATTCTATATGATCAAATGATTGTTCTTGTGCAGCAAACGATTGATGTGTGCATTCTGTAAAATGAAATTGGAAAATTTGATGATGAAAATCGATGGTCTTCTCTGCATCAATCAACTGCTTTCCGGAAACTTTCTATAAATTCATCCATCTTCAAGCATCCAATCAATTTCCATGAACAATCAATCGATTGTACTTATGAAGTTCATCAAAAATCTCATTTTTAAGCCCATCATTTCCAGTATTCTTGTGCGCACAAACCCTTCAAATGTTCTTTATCACATGATGATTCATAACATACCAATAATCAGGACATGCAACATCTAAAGCAACACTCATTCATAATTTCAATGAAGTCACAAAAAAGAGATTTTCAACATGCCCTAATGAAATTCTCATCACATGCATTCATAAATTTAGGCTCCTAACATAAACATATTACCACATGCAACACATCCATATCACAACAACAATCCACATATTCACAAGGATCAATTCACATGCATTAAAAATTCTAAGGAAAAATACACGTAACACAATTCCCCATCATGCAATTTCTTAGAAATCACTCTAATTTCTCAATTTTTCTAATCTAACTTGAAACCCGACTGAAAGTTAAAGAACCTGAAATGAGGTGGAGAGATGAAGATTGGTGGTGATCAAAAGCTTGCTTGATGCTTTACTCCTCGAGAAAATATCAAATTTCACGCATGCAAGGAGGATTGGGGATGATTTCAAGAACTCCTCTCTTCTTTTTCCAAGCCACACACCTTTCCATCTCTCTCCGGTTCATACTCTCTTCAAAAAAATTGATTATAGTGAGAGAAGACAAGGATGAAATGAGGAATTTGACTCAAAAGTGGCTTATTATATAATGGCCTTAGGAAATGACACCTTTGTCCTTGCTATTTAATCAAGTTTATTAATTCATATCATAATCTTACTTAATTAGAGGTTAATACTCCTAACTCTTCTATTCTTACTAATTCAATTAATTAGGAATGATTGAGAGGCTTAAGCAGGACTTGGGATGTTACAATTTTGGAAGCTAAACACATTTACATAACACTTCCCTCCACGTCAAACACCATGCTTTATAAAGCTCCCATTGTGGCCGAAGATTACACTTTTCTCAATTGCATTAAATGCTTTTATACCATTTTCATTTTATCATTTTAACTTCCTAACACTTGAAGCAATGGATCTTTTAGAAAGAGTCAATGCATAGCAATGTTGTGTCTTAGTTCTATGGATGTAGTTCTAAAAACAATTGACTTTACCATTAAAAAATAGCTCAGTGGTGCATCCTACTTCCCTCTTACCTTTCATTCATGTGTAAATCTCTTCAAGTAATATACTTACACACAAATAATGAATGCATAACTGACTTATAGGGCATGAGTTTAAGGAATTTTGGGCCCATGACTAGATTCATGAAGTTTCATGACTTGAGTCACAAAACCTGGGGTAAATCCCTACTTCTTGAATCAATTCAAACCAGTCCTGGCTGGAGTCAAATCAGTCCTGACTCGATTCAAATCAGTCCTAACTAAATTCATACTAATCCTAACTCGATTCACAATCTTAGAAAACCTCATTTTCTCACCACCAAACCATCTTCAAACCTACATTAACACTTCCTATCATTCTTATATAAATCACACATGTTCATGGGAAATTAAGGCAATTGAATCATGTGTAATTCTCAGCACAACAAGGTTACAAATTCTAGAGTTGATCATGAATTCTAACATGTCATTCATCACCCATTTCACCAAGTTTCTCATACCAATCATACAAATTTTTAACTACAAGATAGGTAATATTAAAGCCTAAAAGGAAGCCCGCCTGAAACTAATACGAAGGTTGTTGATGATGATAACGACTCCCACCTTCTCTTTCCATGCAAAGCCCCAAACTCAAGCTTGATCATATTTGAAGTTAATCCTCTCTTCTTTTTCCACAATTTCAAATATCCTTACCAATGACCCTCATCCACTTATCTTCTAACTCATGTTGATCTCCCGTCCTTTTTTCTTGATGATGACCATAGAGGAATGTGGACGATCACAAGAAAGATGAACTTCCAATCTCCCCATTCTCTCTTTTTCCTCCATTCTTAGTGAAAAAGAGAATGAATTCAAATGAAATTTTGAAATGTTCTCAAGCCCTAATTATAATACCCAAGTTAAATTATATTGTTGCCCTTCATTAAACCGTGTGAAATTCTAATAATTTGCTTACATTATTTAAAATCCAAAAATAACTCTTTGTCCATAAATCTTTGGCTTAAACTTAATAACTCTCTTATATTTCTATTGGTCTTAACAAGACATGGAATGTCATCTATCCGTAGTGAAATGGCCAAAATACCCTTTATGGTTAAATGACATATTCCATCAATTTATGAATGAAATAAATTTTTAATCAATATTTTAGGTCGGGATTAGGGGTGTTTGAATTTAATCCGATTTTTAAAAAAAATGCAAAGTTATCCAAAAATTGATTATTATAAAAAGTCCTTTGAGTTCATTTTGTGAAAACCGTGACTTCTATTTGTCTATCGATAATACGAGTAAAACGAATAAGTGAAATTTGGAATGTTTAGCTTTTATATAAATAAATAAAATTTAGAATTGGATCATAAATCAATACAAGCGGCGGAGATAGGATCATAAATCAATACAAGCGGCGGAGATACACAATTTAAATAACGGAAAATCCAGTATTTACAAATGAAAAAAACAAATGATTGAACCTTGGAATGGAAACTTACCGGATCCAATTTTAGATTGATTTTTCTAAACTGGTCCAAATTAGCACTGTTTTGGTGATGTGGCACAGGAGTTGTTGACTTTTTTGAGCTTTTCAAGCCATTTCTGCATCCCACATATTTACATTGTTCTTGTTTGTGAATGTATATATACAATCCTTTTAGATAGAATTCAAACAATGTGGGACTTGTATTACAAAACCACTACCACCTTCTTCTATGACCAACATGCACCAACCTCAGGACATGCTCAAATCACTCCTTTACATCTTTCTTACATTCTTATTTTTTATCTCACTGGTATGTTTTTCCAATCAATTTCAAATGTTGGTGGTGAAGAATCTGCCCGTGTTATTGAAAGAGTTATTAAGCAAGCATTGAAGAAACTTCCTTCACAATCTCCTCCACCAGAAGATGTACCTGGAAGCACTTCTCTTATCAAAGGCATCAGGAGAACACAAGCTATGCAGAAGTCACTGGGTGACACTCATTTAGTCGATTTTATAATATAAATCTCACATTGTATAGAAAGAGAGGATTGACGAGATTTTTTCCTTATGAATGGCAAGTACTATTTTGTGGTCTCTAGACAAATTGTAAAGTTTCTTCTTAATCTTCAATAAAATTGCTTCTAAATGAAAATCAATGGACATAGAAGAAGGTGGTAGTGATTTTATAATATAAGTCTCACATTGTTTAGATTCTATTTAATAAGATTGTACACATAGCATTCACAAACAATAAAGAGTATAATTTTGTGGGATGCAGAAATGGGCTGAAAAGCCCAACTAGTATGTTTTTAAAATTTATTAAGTAATTAATTTTAATATGAATTTTGAATTTCTAAAAAAACATTTAAAAAATATTAATTAATAATTTATTTATAAAATGATTTGGATAATAAAAAAATCAATACCTCCCATGCCACATCATAAAAAGAAGTGTCAAATCATCAAAAAAGTTACACATCAACATTTTTATTAGTTGATACTTATTTATTTTTAACTAGTTATTAATTTATTTAAATTTATTTTTTTGTTTCAACTATAATTCATCATTTTTATTTTGTAATATAAATTTTAAATATACTATATATTATATCATATCTTTTATTTTAACGTATTTATAATATTAATAAAAAAAATATAATTTGTAATTTGAATATTTAAAAATTAGTCAAATTAAACGTATGAAATTAATTAGATTGGATCGAATATTTTTAATGAATCATTTAAAAGCAAATCGAACGGCAAATTTAATCCATCATTTAAATGCAAATCGAACTGCACCGCAAATATCTCTAATGAGACTGTTAAAATTAAACAATCCTTAAGATCTTGTGATTTGAAAGTATTTGTTAAATTTATCCAAGTTATATTTTAATACTTATACTATATGCTTAAAATTATTATACATAAATTAGAAAAAAGTTGTGTGGTTTTGAAAAAAATACTGTCATAGCAAAATCATCTCTTATTGAGTTCCCTTAAATGATTATAGATTCAAATTTAAATTTAAAAATAAGTGTGCTGTTAAGAATTGCATTCTTCCAATTGATGTTGGTGTGTTTGTCTTTTAATTTTAACAGCCACCGGCCAGTTGAATAGAGAACCGAACCATAATCAGGTCTTGCCGACCAATGTGTAGGTTCAGACTTCAGATATGTTTATGAACCAATTAATGCATGGTTCAACCAGTCGAAACCAGCAAGAACCGAACCCAACCACTTTAAATGAAAGTGGAGACGTAATTAGACCTTTGTAAATTCATATGCCTTAATGAAACAAATGATTCAATTACTTGAATGTTAGAACCACTTTGCAGATGAAAACATTTCAAAAATAACTATAACACTACAGGTACAAACTACGTAGCTTAGCAACAAACTTGTTTCCCAAGCAAATCCTATTGAAACATCAAACTTGTTTTTTAAGATTACACATAGAGTCTAACATGCTATGAATAATTAAATTACATTTTTTGTTTTTTCTTCTAGTTTGTATCTCTCTTAGAATATTACACATACAACAGAGCCGATAGCAACCACTTCGAATAATGTTTTCTAATCTTAGCTTGAGCAGCAACCAACTCTCTTCAAGGCAGAGACATCATTTTTAAGATCTATTTTCTCTCCTTTGGCCGGGACAGATGCGTTTCCATTTTCAGCACCCTCTACCGTTTTCTTGCTAACGATATGGTAGATTTGAGTCAGAACTTCAGCAAATGCGTTCTCTACATTAGTAGCCTCGAGAGCTGAGGTTTCCATAAAGTAAAGTGATTCTTTCTCAGCATAAGACTTCCCGTCTTCAGTTGATACGGCAACAAGGTGACGGAGATCTGCTTTGTTGCCAACAAGCATCACAACAATGTTGGAATCTGTGTGGTTTCGCAGTTCTTTCAGCCATCTGTCGACATTTTCAAATGTTGCATGGCGGGTGACATCATATACAAGAAGTGCACCAACTGCCCCGCGATAGTAAGCACTGGTGATGGCACGATACCTGCAAATAGAAACAATGTGAATTAGTAAAACATGAGTGTTTAGAAACTTGTTACACATCATTACTCACAACAACAGACTTTTAACCAACAATGCAGCAGTGTGTTCGTTCATTAATATGGTTACAACTTACAAGGCAAAACAACAGAAATCTAGACAGTACTTATTATGTTACTGGCCTTGGCTACAGAACTTGAATGATACTACAATTTCTCTAAACAAAGATTAGAGCCAAGATGAAGTAATTGGGGCACATCAGAACATGTCCTTAGATTTTTACTACTAATCGGCAACTCAGAATTCACACATGTATCTCACCTCATTATTCTAGTTTTCTAACCTCCCCTTGCTGAAAAAATAGCAGTTAACTAAGAAATAAAAACGAGAGCATACTGTTCCACTATTCGTCAGGGAACATAGGGAAGATAATCCAAACTTTGTTGCAATAAAATATTACTTATATCAAAATATCTAGAGATGGTAAAACACAGTATATGTTTTAAAAATGATATGCAATATTGAGATTTAATAAAACCATTGGAATGAAAAATAGTATAACCTAAATACCTTAATCTCAAATATAGCTATTGAAATATGTGCCACACATCCATAGCCATAGAGCTACGTGATTTAAATATTTCAGATCAGACGCAACTATCAATTTGTAATAGCACACTTTTAGACAATTACAAACTCTAACTAATGTCTGCAGTAAAATTTCAACAGTAATTTATTCATACTAGATGGGGATTTTGGTTTCTAGGAAGATTTTTCAAGGAAAAACTTGACGAAAAAACAAACTATGATATTGTTGAACTCCTAAAGGGAATAGTTGATATGGTAAACAGAAAAAGACCATTATATTGTTACTCTTGTGTAAGCTTTTTTACCATCTTCCATTGATTGCAGTTTTGAAAGGGGGTCAATATGTAATGAGATGAACAGGGAAGACTATAACTGGTTAAGATATCATCATGTGTCAGCAATTCAACGAATAAACCCACAACAATGTCATTACTTATCACATGTAAAATTATAGTTTTCCATTTGGAAGAAAGGGGGAACTTGATCAGAGGACACTATGCTTCACTCCCAGCCTACCATAGGAAACTTTCGTTGGGGGTTAAGATACATGTAACTTATTTATAGCAAGTTTAATACAGTCTATGTACTAAGTAAGCATCCAATAAGAACGATTGTTAATATTCAAAATTCTATTTTGACATTATGGTTAGGTGTCCATGAACATATCTCAAATTACAAGAATATATCTATATGATAAATTTCTATAGGTATATATGCATAACTGAGGGTGATGCTTAACTTTATTTTGCAACAATTGCACCCAAATGCTTCATATTTGGGACAGTTTGATAGGCCAAGAACATAGATGAACAAAGCATGAGGACAGAAGAAGCCACGCATATCAACATTCCAAATCCCTACAAGCTTTAAGATGGAAACGCAAAATCCCGGCAATAAAATGAAAGTGCAAAAACTAAGAGCATGTTTGGTTTGATTTGATTTGGAGAAATGTTTTATATTTTCACGAGTAATTACAATAATGTCACCTAACTTTTGCTCTGCTTCATTCCATATATTTTATAAGAAAATGTGAAAACAAAATGTTTTAGCTAGTTTCTATACAATTCGAAAATAGGGCATAAAATATCAATTTTGTAATATAAGTTCCGAGAATTTGAGTACAGTCTATCTCAACCATTACAAAACCACCAGTTTGTAAGGTGTGACTGCCACACTTAAATACTCATATCTAGAAATTTTCTCATATAATGTAGGACTCTAAACACGGACCCCTCACATCAAACTCTGGACACCTGGGGCGTGACCTGAACGGTTTGATAACAGGCGGCCAAATGGATCTTAAATAAACTAGAAAGCATTTTTTTAACACCAAACAAGACTTCATTTTCAAAATGAGGCTTTTACATGAAATTAAAACATAAGCATCAACATATTATTATACAAATTTAATACTGTTATGTGAATATCTCTATTATATAAGTTTAATTAATAATGTTATGCAGTGTTATCAAATTGCCCCGCCATGTCTGCTATGGCGGATTTACATGGCGGTTTTCGGGCTTGCCGCAATGGTAAATATCGGCCGCTATTGCGGGATTTTCTGCCATAATCCGCAATAACGGCTTGCGGCCGGTATGGCGGGATTTTGCCTCTCCGCCATGGACCGCCATCCACCATCAACAACACTGGTGTTATGTGAATATCTCTATTATATAAGTCTAAAACATGAAGACAAGAAGCTTCCATTCCATGAACTAAATGAACTTGATTATTATTTGACAATGAAATAGGATAGATACTCAATAGAGAAAAAAGGACATGTTTTGACCGTATAAAATAATTTTACACCGCTAACCAATCACCATCGTGTATTCTACCAAGTCATCTAGATATTTTTAGTTAATTATATGACATAACTGAATGATGAATCCCTATTGAACGACGGTGTAAAACTATTTTACACTCACGACATTTAATCTCCACGCAATATCAATGTTACTATATACACAACTCAATAGAAATTAATGGTAGAAATACCACCTATAGAATACTTTTGATTAATGAAATGTTACAAGTTTTCCTGCCTAAAAAAATTCAAAGTATAAATTTTTTTGTAACTCCCTAATGTCCTAAAATTAATATTTTCCAAAATTAAAATTAGATACTAGATGACAAGTGACATGAGTATATTATTTTCATAAAAGTTAAAACTCTTGGTTTTTTTAAACAAAATTAAATTCTTGATTTTTTATAAACAAAAAGTCAAAAATAATGGACCTGAGTCCAAACTCCACCGCTAATATGGAAAATCAAAATAAACACTGAAGTCTATAAAATTGAATCTAAAAAATATTTCCTTACCGCTAATAGAAGTATTAATTAATTAATTACCTAAACTAATTCCACAAACACAAAATTAATTTCTTCATCTTCTTCTATTGTTTTCTAACTCTACACTATTCAAATACTCAAGCATTCGAAATGAAGAACACTCCAACAACGGATCACGATCCACTACACTACAAGAAAAACTCGAGTATCCACAGATCAGATCCATTCAACAAAATCACAAACATTCAAAAACCAAACCACAAAATCCAAAACTCAGCTACAAATTCATCGCTTAACCACGATCGATCGTTAGAGTGATGAAAATTACCTCTCTTGACCAGCAGTATCCCAGATCTGAGCCTTAATGACTTTGGAATCAACATTTAAAGTACGAGTAGCGAATTCAACACCAATGGTGGATTTGGACTCGAGATTGAACTCGTTCTTCGTGAACCGAGAAAGAAGGTTGGATTTACCTACGCCGGAGTCGCCGATCAGAACTACCTTGAAGAGATAGTCGTAGTCGTCGTCGGCTCTGTAACCCGCCATTTTTGTCTTCGAATCTGGTTTGTGCTCTTTCTCTGTTGCTACACTCGGAAACAAGAGAGAGAGAGTAGAGAAAGAGAGAAGAGTGGAGAAACGTTAAACTTAAAATGCTCAAAAAAGCGCCGCAGTTTTTTTTGTTGTTGTTAATTTTAAAATATTGGGGAAATTATTTACTATGTCCGTTTCACATTAAAAACGACAGCTTTGCAAGTATAAATTTGACCAAAATGAAGAAAAAGTTTCCTCATAGACATATAAAAGAAAGGAAAAGAAAAGTAGAAACAAAAGTAAAGTAATTGCCCTCTATACCTTAATTTTAAAACCCATTTTTTATATTTATAATTTATTAATTTTTCTTTTATACTTTAAAAAAAAATTTACAAAAATATCTTTATCAAATTTATAATTTAAAACATACAAAATTGTTTTTTCTTTTTTATTATATTAATGACAAAAGTCCAAAATTTAGTATCGTAAAGGGGAAGCAAATAAGTCTTAACATAGATGAATGAATATCGGAAGAAAAGACAATGAAATTTTTATTATATAGGAAAATGGAAGAAGGCCAAAGATGTAAAGGAAATTAAAAATAAATTCTTCAAGTATTTTCGGAAGTAATTCTCAAGTAGGGGTGCAAGACTATATTCAACTAATTTTGGTTTTAAAAAGATGGATGGAGATTTAAGTGAGGAGTTGATTCGGGAGTTTATGGAAGATGAAGTCAGACAAGCGATTTGGGAGTGTGATAGCTTTAAAAGCCTAAAAACGGATAAGGTAAATTTCGGGTTTGTAAAAGAATTATTGGAGGACATTAAAAGTGACATTACGAGGGTTATGGAAAAATTTCCCATAAATAGTTGAATGGTAAAAGGAGCAAACTGCTCATTCTTAGTGTTGATATATGTACTGGATAAAAGTACAATGAGCATTATAATCGCTAATGGATAAAAGTTATTAGAGGCTTTGGGTATGTTAAGGATTAGAGTTAACTCACACGATGAGGTGAGAAACTCTATATAGTTGGTTTATGTAATACCCTAAACCCTGATACTTATATATTAAGCTTTACACGACAATCTAAGGTGTCACCGACGATAAAATCTTTAACAAACACACAGCGGAAAGTATAAACGTCATACAACACTTGTCATCGCACGCTCACCTTCACTTAGGGTATCATTACGGCGATATTCGATATTATTTCAATTAAATAAAACAACATAATTTAGACTCTTAGTCTTTATTTTGAAAATCATATTCCACTTTTTAACAACTTCAACATAAACTGAATAAAAATGATTAAACTCCAACAAAACATAATAAGCAAACAAAGGCTCTCAACCCCGATGTTACATAATCAGAGCAAACCTTCTAAACAACGATGAAACTAAACGAAGTAACTTCAGGAACTAACTTTCACTTACATCAGCAAACTCTACTCCTAAGTGTTTGCAAGATGTCCATGATGGATAACATGAAAGCAAAGGGGGTGAGAAACAACAAACAAATATAAACAGTGTAAAGAATGCTAAGGTAGAGAATACACGACAAGTACACATTCATTACACAATCATCCATAACATATTCTCACACCAAAATCATGACAACATGTAGATATTCTCAACTAATCAATCAACACATGAAACAGTCAACTACATGTGCAATTATGTATGCAAATGTACTCCACAACTGACTCATTATGCATGTGGTACCATTCATGAACACTCACGTTCATCTCGCTACGGATCCCCACCATAGGACCAGAGCACATCAAATCCTTACCACCACCATAGGTAACGCTTCACCAGCTCCCACATGGAATCGGCTACTCACTTTTGATCCCCACCATCAGACTAGAGCACATCAAAACTGGACCAAAGTTTGTACACCATGATGCATGACTCTCGATAACATGCATTATCACCAAGAGGTTCACTAAAAGGTTCGCCAAAAGGATCACCATACACATCTCACCATTTATACACCACATCATTCATCATACGCAACAATCAATCATCACGAAATTGTCATAAAATATGCACAAATGTTCAACAAAATTCAAAACATTCCCATCATTCATCCATCATTTCATAACTTCGATCAAATATGTCTGATCATTAACTCACGTCACAACAATATCAAATAGTAGCTAACAATAGCCAACCAGCCAACAAAAGTAAAAAAAATGGATTTTGCATTCTAATACAAGCAAACAACCAAATTATGCAAGTTACATGTGCATGACTACCATGGGTGTCATGGCATGACGACCGTCATGAACCTGAGTGGAAAACTATCATGGGTGTCATGATCATTCAGAACATCAAAAACACGTTTTCAACAATGGAGATCAAAGAAAACTCCCATTCTTTCACCCTCATCCACCAAAACCAACCCAAAATAATACATACATGACATATATGCATCCATAGCATATTATTTTCATGCTTTAGCACATTTAATCAATCAATCCCTCAAAATCATATTTACCCCAAAACCCTCAAACATGGTGGAAAACATCAATATCTCAAAACATAAAATAGTACATATATATGCATACGAAATTCATCATTAAAACATACAATAACATCGAAACATCAAAGACATTCAGAATTAATCACATCCCAATTTCCCTAAAGAGAGTAAAGGACCTCTCATCTTTGGTCGTCATGCAATACACATAGATTTGTAGCATTTTCTCCCCCTTATCTTAGATTTCCAACAAGGATAGTTAATTGAACAACTTCTATGAGTCCCTCTTCCCAACTTAGTTCTCCTTCCCAAAAACTCTTGGTTCCTCTTTGCCTCTTATTTTACGTATTGTCATATTTCTCTAAAAACCTAGCTCATCTCCCAACTTTTAGAATATAGTGTTTCTAAATTACTGTTTTTGCCCAACTCATTACAAGTTCATATACTCTCACCACATATTTTCTCTAATTCTCACAATGACCCAAAACTCCTATTTTACTATTTTATTCAATAATTTAAATAAAATATTATTTATTCTAATAATTAATTAAAATTTTAATTAATTCTAAATAACTATATCAAACTCTTATTCTCTCTATACTTTTACTTCAATGATACTTATCCTCATAATCACACAACAAATCATTTAAAATACCAATTAATCAAATAAAATTTTAAATAATTAAATTAAATTATTAATCGAATATGGGGTGTTACAAATTTCCCCCACTTAGAAAAAACTTTGCCCTAAAAAATTACCTGAATTAAACAGAGTCGGATATGACTCACTCATCTGACTCTCTAGCTCCTAATTTATGCTTCCACCAGTTGGTCCTCCCCACATTATCTTCACAAAGGCAATCTCCTTACCACACAACTGCTTCACTTCCTGATCCTTTATCTGCATGGGCGATGCCTCAACAACCAGGTTCTCTCTCACATGTATATCATCCACTTGGATCACATGAGACAAATCCATAATGTATCTCCTCAATTGAGACATATAAAACATATCATGAAGATTAGAAAGTGATGGTGGCAAGACAATCCGATAGGTCACCTCTCATATCCTCTACAAGATCTGGTATGGCCCAACCAAATGCGGCGTGAGATTTTGAGACTTCAACACTCGGCCAACACCGGTTATTAGAGTAACTCTCAAAAACACATGGTCTCCCTCTTGGAAATCAAGTTCTTTCCTACTTTTATCATGGTAACTCTTCTAGAGACTCTATGAAGCTTTCATCTTCTCTTGGATCATCTTGATCTTCTTTGAAGTTTATTGCATAATCTCATATCCTATCATTGCACTCTCGCCGGATTCATACCAACACAGAGGTTCCATACACCTCCTACCATACAACACCTTAAAGGGGTCTATCCCAATACTTGAGTGAAAACTGTTATTATAAGTGAACTCAATCAGCGGTAAATAGTTATCCCAAGCACCTCCTTATTCTAGCACACAAGCCCTCAACAGATCCTCTTTAATTCATCTTAGTACCCAAAGCTTCTTTCAAACTCTGCCAAAAACTCGACGTGAACCTGTTTCATTTGGATTTTTCAGTTAGTGGAAAGTCAACAAGCATTAATGAAGTTTCTTAAAAAGCATAAATGTTGAAGCGTCGACAGACCAATAACGAAGGATCAACCGAGCCGTCGAAACATGGATATATGGTTTGGATGACTCTCAGGGATAAATTCCCAAGACCCGGGTCGTTGGGAAACATGTCCAGAATCTAAAAAAAAAGACAGTCGATAAAAGCCTTTATTTCATCAAGAAGATCAGTCAACTGAGACACGTAAAGTGAAAGACTTAGTAAATTTACAATTTTATAGTCCTTGATAGTCAGCATCGATAACATGTTAAAGCAATTACCATCGAAGGTTCATGAGTAAGTTGGGAGCAGTTACAACTCAACATGGGTTGCAAATACACAGTGGTGCGGGTAGCACGTAAATACACTAGTGGGAACTTGAAGATTGAACGTGGAGTGAATGCATGAGTTCCTTAGTGGTCATAACCATCATCGAAGGTTACTTTCTAAATATAATAAATATCAAGATAATATATGGGATCAAAGGTTGCAAAATTTCATACATACTCTCCAAACCACTAGAGTACCCGAGTCAAAGAGCGAAACAGTTGAGCGAGAAACATGTATGTGTCTGCGTCCAATCTTTTTCAATAGTCTTTTGTTTCCTTAAACAGAACATGTACTTTTACTTTTTCTTTTTTTAATTTCATTTATTGCATTTTACCTTATCATTTATCACAATCTAACTTCATTTAAATTCTTTTTCTACGTCATTATCATTCACGCGACAACTGCATTCAATTCACACGCACGTGTGTTTACACAAATCATTTGCACAAATTGCTTTGGAGATTTTTTGAGTTAATCTCACAGACTTTCAAACTTGTGATTATTTACCAAAGACACCGGTAAACAAATTGACACACCCGATGAGACCTTTTTATGCGAATATTTTTGCCAAAAAAGGTGTCTTACATTATTTTCTTTGTAGTGTCTTCCATTTGTGTGGTTTTTTATGTTGTATGCACTTGAGGAGTGGTAACTAACTTTCCAAAATGTCTCAAAAGTAACACTTTAAACATAGGAGGGCAATCGACGGTTACTAGTGTCGGCAGTTCTGTGACTCCAACCTTCATCGAGGAAATGCCCACTGCCATAAGTTAAGTAGTGGCGTATTTCGTACAACCAGATGTGGGAATTTCATCACCACAAGTGTAACACCCCAATTTTAGTAATTCATTTTGATTTAATTATATATTCTGTGATGAGTTATGTTTTTCATGTGTATCAGGTGCAGAGGGATGGTTGAGAATGATAGTGGAAAAGTGGTAGAATAATTAAAATGTTAAGAGTTTTAATTATTAATTAAAGAAAATATGGATAAAATAGCTTTTAGTGAATTTATTTATTTTGTTTTATTATTAGAGAGAAAGTAATAAAATTAGAATAACTAAATGAAATAAAAATAGAAAATAAATAGGGGAATGACAATATTGAGCTTATGTTGAGTAACTGAGGACAAGGTAGGCATTATGGAAATATATTAAGGTTAAGACGGGGATAGCCTAATGAGGAAATTATATTTTTGATATAAAAATAAAAAAAAGAATTGTGAGGGGATAGAGGTTACAATATGTGTTTTGAGAGAAAAGTGAAAAGAGGCTTAGGGCTTGGGAGAGGAAAAGTCAAGGATCGATCAAGAATTTTTTGCAATCACAAGGTAAGGGGGGAATCGTTCATATATGGGTGTTAAATCATGAAATGGTACGGGGTGTCCCTTGACCTCGGTTAGGGTTTGTGTACCTATTGATTTTGGATGAAATGTTGATGAGTATGACTGGTCATATATGTTAATAGATTATTGTTGTATGCTTTGATTTAAAATTACAATGTTAAGTGTTGATGGGCGGTTTATTTCTTGAGTTGTGATATGAACTTGGGTGATTCTATGTGTAAATCTTAACGATCAATTCATGAGAATTTGATGTGTTTGTGTCTAATAAATTTGGATGGATGTGTTTGATGTTGTTTTAGTGTAATTGGAGATGATTTGGACTATTGCAATTGAGACTGATTTAAGGTGAAAAAGGTTGAAATTGGGAGATTCACGTAACAGAAGAAACTGGGTTTTTAGAAAAATACACTGTGATAATCAGTTGTTCCCAAATGACAATTGATTGCACTAATGTGAATTTTGAAAAATATATTAATGACAATCGGTTATACCAAGTCAACAATCCATTGTCATGCTTTTAAAATGTGATTTTTGGCATGGGAGTTGATGACAATCGGTTGTCATCCAATGACAATCAATTGTTGTTGTAGTATAGCAAATTTTTATGTTTCGCGACTGTAACATGTTTCGACGTTTTATCTCATAACTTTATAACCGTGCATCCAAATCATACCCCATTTGAAGCATTAGAAAGATAATGCTCAGAGCTATAGAATAGTTATGATAGGTAAATTGTTCTAGTATTACTCTTATTCCTACTGTGAAGATGAAGTTTTTGTTCATATGTTCGGTTAATGAATTAGTTGACATATCCCGATGATTTTGGTCATAACTTTCATTTCATAAGTCCGATTTAGATGTCGTTTAAAGTGTTGGAAAGCTAACACGTTGAGCTACATAATGGTAGTGAGATTTGGTATGATTAAACTAGGATTATGGGTGTAATTATGTTGTGGTTTTAATGATGATGTGATGAACCATTTGGCAAAACGTTGAGTTTCCGTTGTTGATGAATTGGTCTGGTAAATTGGTGATATAATTGCAGGTTATTTGATTTTTGTATTTTAATGACATTTTAAGTTGAGATGCATGGTTTAGATGTGAAACTATCATGTTGAGGTTGTACAGGAAATTATGTAATTGATGTGATAATGTTTGTGTTGT
Organism: Lathyrus oleraceus; assembly: GCF_024323335.1. Taxonomy (NCBI): domain Eukaryota; kingdom Viridiplantae; phylum Streptophyta; class Magnoliopsida; order Fabales; family Fabaceae; genus Lathyrus; species Lathyrus oleraceus. Next base: position 536,624,153 of record NC_066583.1, on the reverse strand, counting down.
TGAGTTGTTGTGATGATGCATGCATTCATTCATGCATCATGAGTTGTTATTGTTGTGAAAGAGGAGATTACAAGTTTCAATGTTGGTGACCAGTAATTGTCCCAAGCTTGATGTTGAGGCTTGGAGCTCGGTGTGGGACTCATGGGTTCACAGTTGATTGGAACCCGGTTCATAATTGGAACCATTGTGAAAGAGGCGATTACATGTTTTGATGTTTGTGACCGGTAATTGTCCCAAGCTTGATGTTGAGGCTTAGAGCTCGGTGTGAGGCTCATGGGTTTGCAGTTGATTGGAACCAGGTTCATAATTGGAGCTATTGTTGAGATCAATACCACATGCATATGAGTTTATGATGTTGTTGAGAGTCACATTGCATATTGATTGTGTATTATTGTGAAGTGGGTGAAATTTAAATACATGTGTTGTGTTATATAGTGGATTATGTTTGAACTGTATTGTATTTAATCTAATTTGATTGTTTATGCGCCATTTATTATTTGAATGTATTTCTCACCCTTCTGTTTCAATGTTGCCTTTACATGGCCATTATGAGATACTCAAGGGTAGATCTCACTGAAGTAAGTGGAAGCTGGCTCTTGGAGTACTTCCTTAGTTTATAGTTTTGATTAAAGGTGTATTTCTATGATTACGTAACATCGGGTTGGGAACGCTTGTTTTACTTACTATGTTGCTTATGTTGAAGTTAAATACCACTTTTGTTTTTGTGGAGACTCTGATTGTCCAACTTAATTGATATAACTCCTTTTATGTATTTATGAAAGTTGAAGCTTGAGACTAAATGTCATGATATGCTATACCTTTAATAATTTTTTTATTGATGATTCTGCTGCGATGATACCCTAAGTGAAGGTGAGCATACGATGACAGGTTTTATGTGAAATATTGTAACCCTTGTTACGGAGCAGGATATATTTGATGTGAGTAACACCCTATGTGGTTATATTTTTTTATTAAATTATGTGATAATTTTCATGTGGGGTTTTAGGGTGTTACATAGTGGTATCGGAGCAGGTCGGTCTGTCAGACCAGGTTTTAAAATATTGTTTGTTCCCTAGTATGCAACATGTGTGTGAAACACTATCAGTGCTTGTTTGCTTTCCTAACCACTTGTCTGAAGGATCGAGATTGAAACAAGTGGGAGAGAAGCTTATGCTTCTCTAAGATGTTTCAGGTGTGGAAGATTGGTTCGACATGCTACTAATTGCAATAGTGCAGATTGTTGGATGAATCATTGTTGTTTCTTGAGTTGTTGAGGAGGAAGATTTGAAGTTCATATCAATGATTTTGACAAACTAGTGTCATTTTTAGAGTTGGATGCCAATGATGAATGTTTTGTATCTGCTAAGAAAATGGATGAGCTCGTAAATGATGATGCTACAATATTTATGATATTAGCTTCTATAAAGACTGGAGGTAAGGATGTGATTGGTAAGTTCCAATGGTGTGTGATTTTCCATGAGAGTTTCCTGATTATATCAGTGATTTGTTGTCATAAAGTGAAGATTAGTGTGATAGACTTAGTACATGGTACTAGTTTAGTGTTTGATGGCTCCTCATAGAATGCATGTTTTAGAGTTAAGTGAATTGAAGAAGCAACTGGAAGATCTACTTGAGAAGAAGTTTGTTCATCCGAGTGTTTCATCGTGGGGTGCACCAGTGTTGCTAGTTAAGAAGAAAAACAGTGGCATGAGGTTATATGTCAATTATAAATAGTTGAATAAAGTGACAATCAAGAACAAGTATCCATTTCCGAGGAATTAATGATTTGATGGATAAGTTGGTAGGTGCTTGTGTGTTTAGCAAGATAGATTTGCGTTTGGGTTATCATTAGATCCGCGTGAAGGCGAAAGACATTCCGAAGACTGCTTTCAAAATGAGATATGGTCACTACGAGTATTCGGTAAATGTCGTTTGTTGTGTCTAATGCGCCTGGAGTGTTCATGGAATACATGAATGGAATCTTTCATCCATATTTAGACATGTTTGTGGTTGTGTTTATATATGAAATCCTATATACCCGAAGTCTGATGAAGGGCATGTGGGACATCTGAGAATTGTATTACAAACATTGAAAGATAACCAGTTGTACGCAAAGTTGTCCAAGTGTGAGTTCTGGTTAAGAGGAGTGAGTTTCCTTGGTCATGTGATTTCTAGTGATGGTATAGCTATGGATCCATCGAAGATAGATGACGTGTCACATTGGGAGACTCCAAAGTCTGTCACTGAGATTAGAAGTTTTCTTGGATTGGATGGTTACTACACGAAGTTCATTGAAGGTTTTGTTGAAGTTAGCATTGTCGTTGACTCAGCTGGCTCGAAAGGGTCAAGCCTATGTTTGGGATATGCATTGTGAAAAGAGTTTCCAAGAACTTAAGAAGAAGTTGACATCTTCTCTAGTTTAATTTTTCCGAATCCAAGTGAGTCCTTTGTTGTATATTGTGATGCTTCGAATATGAGTTTGGGCGATGTGTTGATGCAAAATGGTCAATTGGTAGATTGTGCTTCTAGATAGTTGAGAGTTCATGAGAAGAATTATCCTAAGCATGATCTTGAGTTAGGAGAAGTAGTATTTGTCTTGAAGATTTTGAGGCATTACCTATTCGGCTCCGGATTTGAATTGTTCAGTGATCACAAGAGTTGAAATATTTATTTGATCAGAAGGAATTGAATATGAGGCAGAGGAGATGACTCGAGTTTCTAGAAGATTGTGATTTTGGCTTGAGTTACAATTCGGGTAAAGTGAATGTGGTAGCTGATGCATTGAACAGGAAGTCCTTGCACATGTCAATGCTTATGGTTCAAGAATTAGAGTTGCTGGAACAATTCTGAGATATAAGTTTAGTATGCGAAAAAACTCCTATCTGTGTGAAGTTAGGTATGTTAAAGTTAAACAATGGTATTCTGGAAGAGATCATAGAGGGACGAATGATTGACTTAGGATTGATGGACCATTTGGTGTTGATCAATTAAGGAAAAGGTGGAGAGTTCAGGATTGATGAGAATAATATGATGAGATTCAGAGATAGAGTTTGTGTTCCAGATGTGCCAGAACTTAAGAAGAGTATTTTTGAGGAAGGACATCGAAGTGGTTTGATTATTCATCTTGGTGCCACAAAGATGTATCAAGAATTAAATAGTTATTTTGGTGGCCTGGTATGCAGAAAGAAGTCGTCGAGCTTGTTTATGTTTGTTTGACTTTCCATACGTCAAAGATTGAACATTATAAGCCATTGGGTATGTTGCAATCGTTGGGTATTTTAGAATGGGGATGGGGCAACATTTCTGTGGATTTTGTGTTAGGTTTTCCGAAGACTGCTGAGGGTTTATGTGTTAGAACAAGGTGGGGATTGGAATAACTACTTGCTATTGATTGAGTTTACCTATAATAATAGTTTTAATTCTAGCATTGGAATTGCACCGTATGAGGCATTGTATGGTAGGAGGTGTATGGCTCCTTTGTGTTGGTATGAGTTAGGCGAGAGTGTTGTGCTCGGACCTGAAATTGTTCTGCAGACGACTGAGAAGATCAAGATGATCCGAGAGAAGATGAAAGCGTCGCAGAGTTGTCAGAAAAGTTATCATGACAAGAGGAGGAAAGCAATTGAGTTCCAGGTTGAGGTCACATGGTTTTTAGGGTTACTCCGGTAGCTGGTGTTGGTAGAGCTCTAAAGTCTCATAAGCTCACTCCGCGTTTCATCGATCCGTACCAGATTATGCAAAGGATATGAGAGGTGGCCTATCGGATTACTTTACTGCCTCACTTGCTAATCTTCATGACGTGTTTCATGTGTCTCAATTGAGAAGATACATTCTGGATATGTCTCGTGTGATCCAAGGGGATGATGTACAAGTGAGAGATAATCTGACTGTTAAGGCATCACCCATGCAGATAGAGAATCAAGAAGTTAATCAGTTACATGGTAAAGAGATTTACTTGGTGAATGGTAGCTTGGGGAGGAACAACTAGTGGAAATGTAACTTGGGAGCTTGTGAACCAGATGAGGGATTTGTATATGAATATATTCACTTGAGGTAATTTTCGAGGGCGAAAATTCTTTAAGTTGGGGGAGAGTTGTAACACTCCAATTTTAGTAATTTATTTTATGTAATTCATTTTTATTTAATTATATATTTTATGATGAATTATGTATTTCATGTGTATGAGGTGTAGAGGGATGGTTGAGAAGGATAATGTATAAGTGATAGAATAATTAAAATGTTAGAGTTTTAATTATTAATTGAAGAAAATATGGGTAAAAAAAACTTTTAGTGAAATTATTTATTTCGTTTTATTATTAGAGATAAAGTAATAAAATTAGAATAACTAAAATGAAATAAAATAAAAAATAAACAGGGGAAGGGCAATATTGGGCTTATGCTGAGTAACTGAGGATAATGCAAGTATTATGAAAAAATATTAAGGTTAAGATGGGGATAGCCTAATGAGGAAATTAGGTTTTTGATTAAAAAAAAGAGAATCGTGAGGGGGTAGAGGTTACAATATGTCTTTTGGGAGAAAAGTGAAAAGAGGCTTAGGGCTTCGGAGAGGAAAAGTCAATGATCGATCAAGAATTTTCTACAATAACAAAGTAAGGATGGGGGTGGGGGTGAATTGTTCATATATGGGTGTTAAATCATGAAAGGGTAGGGAGGTGTCCATTGACCTCGATTAGGGTTTGTGTACCTTTTTATTTTGGATGAAATATTGACGAGTATGACTGATCATATATGTTAATATATTGTTGGTGTATGCTTTGATTTGAAAATGCAATGTTATATGTTGATAGGTGATTTATTTCTTGATTTGCAATATGAATTTGGGTGGTTCTATGGGTAAATCTTAGTGATCAATTCATGATAATTGTATGTGTTTATGTCTAATAGATCTGGATGGATGTGTTTGATGTTGTTTTAGTGCAATTGGAGATGACTTGGACTATTGTAATTAAGACTGATTTGAGATGAAAAAGGTTGAACTTGGAGAGATTCATGTAACAGAGGAAACTGGGTTTTTTGGAAAAATACACAGTGACAATTGGTTGTTCCCAAATGACAATCGATTGCAATAATGTGAATTTTCAAAATATACTGATGACAAACGGTTATACCAAGGCAACAACCGATTGTCATGCTTTTAAAATGTGTTTTTTTGGCCTCAGAGTTGCTAACATTCTGTTAGCATCCAGTGACGATCGATTGTTGTTGTAGTATATTTAGCAAAAATTTATGTTTCACGACTGTAACATGCTTTGACGTTTTACCTCATAAATCTATAACAGTGCATCCAAATGATGCCCCATTTGAAGCATTAAAAATCTAACACTCAGAGCTATAGTATAGTTGTGATAGGTGAATTGTTCTTGTATTATTCCTATATCTACTGTGAAGGTGAAATATTTGTTCATATGTTCTTGAAAATTGTTTTCTAAGCCAAACCAAATGATTAAAAAGTTGCCCAAACCTTTTCAAAACTATTTTTCATGATGACAAAAGCATGTATTTTGATGAAAAAATTTGTACAGGATAATCACAGAAAGATACATCATACAGAAGCACAAAGTTCCCCTTGAGATGTATAATCCTGAAAGGATAAAATCATAATGAAAGAACACTTCCCTAATTAACATTTTTGAAGTACCACAATGATATTCCATCAGAATCTGGTTTGTCTTCAGAAGTTACTTGAACTTATCCAGTGCAATGGTTGTCAAACTCAACATTATGATTGACTTCACTTCAGAAGCTTGGTTGAATTATTTTTGAAGAAGCTTCAGAGCCTGGTTCTCTTTGAAATCACTTTCAGAGCATGGTTACCTTTGAAAAATCTCTTTGAAAATAGCTTTCAGAACCGGGTTATGGATTCTTCTTAAAAGCTTGATTGCAAAGTCAGATTACTATGGAATTTACACTTTCTTAGAACTTGATGCCGAATTTTCAATTCTTCAAATCTTGATTCCAAGTTTGATTTTCTGGTTTTCAATTCCTTGAAGACTCAATGCTTGGTTCTGATTCCTGGTTGGGATCCTTCTCAAACAATGTTAAAGCTTTAGACTCAGAGAGTAGACCATTTCTTCAGAAATGTGTAACTTATATTCTAATCTAAAAAACTTCAAAAGCATGTTTGAACTTATCCCTGCAAAATAATTAACAAACTATTCTTCGAAGTAGTTGTTAGCAGAAACATTAAATAATGTTTGGGTTCCGATTCATGAATATAGATATATCAAAATCAATTACGATTATCCCCTTAACTATATTTATCCCCCTTTGTCATCAATCAAAAAGACATAGACAAATAAAAAATGATGGAAAGAAACAAACATGATTTCATTAAATATGCCAGAAGGCAGAAAGGAGTACAACCATGTTACAGAAGCAGAAAAAACACTTAAGCAAAATAAAAGTACAAAAGTACTTTAAACAAAATAAAAATACAAAGGTACTTAAACAAAATAAAAATACAAAAGCACTTTAAACAAAATAAAAAATACAAAAGTACTTAAACAATTTTGAAAGCTTAAGGTTTTATGGCGGAGGAGGAGGCGACTGAACAACTGGGTAGTCATCAGGAAGATTTAAGGGGTCTATTAATGGATCAATATTATCCTCAAGGCAGCTTTCCAAGTAGTAAGCCAAAACATCCGGAGGATGGATCTTTGTGAAGATAGGGTAGTCTGATGGGATACTACTACCGTTGGTTTCTCCCTTGGAGGGAGGAGTGTTCTTATTCGCAACTGACTGATGAAAAGGTTGAGGTTGGGGTTGAGCTTGTTGTTGTTGTTTTTGATCAGCCATTTGAAATGTTGAAGATGAAGAAGAAAAATTGCCGAGATGGTGATTTAAGGTTTGAAAGAGAGAAAGGTGTGGGAGTAAATGTGAGTGTAGTGTGAAAATGTGAGTGAAATTGGTTTATATAAAACAATTAGCAAAGATAACAAGTTAAAAATACGCAGACATGAGGGGAAGCGTAAGATATTTTAACCTAATTCCAAGAAATATGAAACCCAATGTGTCACGCTATCATCACGCATGTTCAGAAAGTGGGACAATTGTCACCACTTAGAACCACATGATATCAAACGACAAGGCAAACATTTAATGCAACAACTGTTCACAATTAAGAAGGTAAATCGATAAGATTGCTTCTGATCAGAACCTTTTTTATTCATGAAACTTCCTCACTTCAGAAATCTCATGTCTTAGAATAAATTTTCAGAACCTAATCTAGAGTCCTGAAGACTTAACATTCTGAAATTCATCTTTTCATTCTGGACAAAAATCCATAAATAAGCTTTTCAGAATGAAAACGAATCTGTCTTCAGCAAGGGGTTTTGTAAAGATATCAACCCATTGATGATATATATCAACAAATTTTAAGTGAAAAATACCCTTTTGAACATAGTCACGTAAAAGTGATATTTAATTTCAATATGCTTAGCCCTAGAATGCAAGATAGGATTCTTAGACAAAAAAAAGCAGAAGTATTATCATAGAGAGTAGGAATGTTGCTCTCAAATATCTGATAATCTTCCAACTGACTCTTTATCCAGAGTATCTGAGTGTTTCATCCAGAAGTTGCGATATACTCAACTTCGGCTGTTGAAAGCGTAATTGTTGATTGTCTCTTGCTAGACCACGATATCAGATTGTCTCCCAGAAATTGACAACTTCCAGAAGTTCTTTTTATTTTTATTCTGTCTCCAGCATAATCAGCATCACAATAGCCTACTAATTTATATTCACTTAATTTTCTATAAAACAAACCAAGGTTAGTAGTACCTTTCAAATACCTAAAGATTCTCTTAATAACAGTTAAGTGAGTCTCACTAGGATCTGATTGGAAGCAAGCACATAAGCAGACACTGAATAAAATATCAGGTCTATAAGCGGTTAGATAAAGGAGAGAACCTATCATACATTTGAATAGCTTCTGATTTACCTTACTGCTTACCTCTTCTTTCTCCAGAATGCATGTAAGATGCATTAAAGTTTTTGCTTGCTTGCATTTTGACAAGTTAAACTTCTTCAGAAGTTCCCTTTATATTTTCTCTGATGAATGTTAGTTCCTTTTGAATGTTGATCAATTTGGATTCTCAAAAAGAACTTGAGTTCTCCCATCAAACTTATTTCAAACTCTGCCTGCATTGACTTAGCAAAATCCTCGCACAACGAAGCATTAGCAAAACCAAAAATAATATCATAAACTTAAATTTACACAACCAGAATATCATTCTTAAAGGTTTTACAAAAGAGAGTTATGTCCACTTTCCCTTTGATAAAATCATTTTCCAAAAGGAAGTTACCTAGTCTATCATACTAAGCTCTGGTAGCTTATGACCATATACGATTTTTTCAGTTTAAGACCAAAGTCAGGATTTTGAGAACTTTCAAAACTAGGAGGTTGGTGCACGTATACCTCTTCATAAATGTATCCATTTAAGAATGCACTCTTAACATCCATCTGATAAAGGATGGTGTTATGATTGACTGAAACGAAATTAAAAGACGAATAGACTCTAACATGGAAACTGGAGTAAAAGTTTCTGTTTAGTCTATACCTTCTTGCTGACTATAACCTTGTGCTACCAGTCGAACCTTATTTCTGACAACTTCTCCCTTCTTATTGAGACTGTTTCTGAAAACCCATATGGTGCCAATAACATGGAAACCCTTAGGTTTCTAAACAAGATCCCAAACATCATTTATGGTGAATTGATTCAATTCATGTTACATAGCTGGAATTCATTCATTATCCAAAAGAGTTTCATCAATAGATATGGGCTCTATCAGAGATACCAAACCCAGAAGAGTCTCTTCAAAAGGTTTAAATAAAGATCTAGTTCTAACTGGTGCATCTTTATCTCCCAGAATCAATTCTTCAGAATGAGAAGTTCTTGGTCTACTTTCTTCTAATGAGTTGGACCAATGATAACTTCCGATTGACTCGCTTCTAGGTCTTTTGCTTCAGATTCTTTAGCTTTTCCTTCTGAGTCTTTTTCTCCATAGTCATTATCCTTGGATTCTGAAAGATTGATCTTTAAATCTGCAAATTTCTCAACTAGCTTTGACTTTTCAGGGTCAAGATTATCATTGAATTTACATGAACTGGTTCTTAGACAATTCGTGTCTCAGTGTTAAAAACTCTGTAGCATTTAGATCATTTATAAAATCCTAATAATAACCACTTTTGGGCCTTAGAGTCAAACTTGCCAAATTCTCTTTAGTGTTCAACATAAAACACTCACAACCAAAAGGATGAAAGTAAGAAATGTTGGGCTTTCTGTTCTTTCACAATTCATAGGGAGTCTTACCCAGAATAGGTCTAATAGAAATCCTTTTATGAATATAACAAGTTGTGTTAACTGCTTCTGCCTAGAAATGCTCAGCCATACCAGTTTCTTGGATCATGGTGCGGTCAAAATCTTGCAAAGTCATATTCTTACTTTCAACAACTCCATTTTGTTGTGAAGTTCTAGGACAGAAGAAATCATGGGAAATACCATTTACATCAAAAAGATTTTCAAAATGTTTATTTTCAAATTCGCCACCAAGATCACTTCTGACTCTGACTATTTTGCAATTCATTTCTATTTGCACTAGTGAGTAGAAGGTAGAGAACACATAATGTGACTCATCTTCGTGTTTCAAGAACTTTACCCATGTCCATATACTATAGTCATCAACGATGACCAACCCATACTTCTTACCATTGATAGAGGCAGTTTTCACTAGTCCAAACAAATCAATGTGCAGAAGTTCTAACGGTCTAAAGCTAGAAACAACAGTTTTCACTTTGAAAGATATTTTAGAAAACTTTCCTTTTTGACATGCTTCACAAAGAGCATTTGAGCGAACTTTAGGTTGGGTAAGTCTTTGACAAATCCAAGCTTATTTAGCTGAGAAATCCTTCTCATGCTAACATGCCTCAAACGTCTGTGCCATACCCATTGCTCCTCATTAACAGACATTAAGCATTTTAAATTTTGATCCTCAAGATCAAAAAGTATGATTTTATAAATATTGTTATTTCTCTTTCCGTTAAAAAGGATTGTACCATCTTTCTAACTAACAACCTTACAAGACTTGATTAAAAATGATATCATAACCATTGTCACTGAGTTGACTAATAAAAAATAGGTTATGCATCAGACCATCGACCAAAAGAACATCAGTATTAGAAGGAAGTTTACTGTTACCAAAATTTTCGGAGCCAATGATCTTTCCTTTCTGGTTTCCTCCGAAACCAATGAAGCCTCCAGGCTTAAGTTCCAAATCTTGGAACATAGACCTTCTGCCCGTCATATGTCGCGAGCATCTACTGTCCAGGTACCATGACTGGTGTTTCAGTTGAGCTGCGAAGGATGTCTGCAATATAAATTATTTTATCCTTAGGTACTCACTTTCTGGGTCCTCTTTTGTTAGTTTTCTCAGAGTTTCTTACAACTTTGGGTCTTTGTGTAGAAGGATAATAACATGGAATTTGAGCATGATACTTAGGGTTTGGAACCGAGTTCTTACCCTTTGTATGTTTTTGTGCCTGTGCAGAAACATCAAGCTCAGTGCCAGCAGGCACGAAATGCTCATAGAGAGGTTTTGGTTTTACATTCTGACTTTCGTCAGGTTTTATAGTTTTTGTACAACCTAAACCTTTCTTGCCATTTATGCTAACTCCATAGATCAAAGAAGCCATTTTGCTGATATCTATACTTTTAGCCTGAAAGTATTGGAATACTCTATCATATCTAATGACACTATCAGTACAAGAAGCTTCTAAGACTATTTCCTCCTCTAGTTTTGAAAATTTACTTTTCAAAGAAGAGTTGTTACTTTCTAAAGAAAATACTTTTCATTTAAAGAAGAAATATCTTTCTCAAGCTCACTACGAGTTTCAGAAGCAACTACGTGTACTTGTTTAAGGTCCTTGTACCTACTCTAAAGACTCTGGTACTTTTCCAGTATTTCATCGATACATGATTCTAAGTCAGAACGAGATAGTTCAGAAAGTACCTCTTCAGAATCGGAGTTTGATTCTGATTCTGTCATCACCTTGTCTTCTGGTTCTTCAGAACCTTCTAGATCAAATATAGTTGCCATCAATGAAACATTGACTTGTTCTTCGTCAAAATCTTCTTCTTCGGATTCTTAGTTATCCCATGTAGCCATCAACCACTTCTTTCCTTTAGAAAAATTCTTCTTAGGCCTTTTGTCCTTTTTCAGCTTAGGACATTCATTTTTGTAGTGGCCTGGCTCCTTGCACTCAAAGCAGATAACTTAGTTTCCAAAACCTTTCTTCTTCTGTCCAGACGAAGAATCAGAATGACCAACAGTCCTTCTAGCTCCTCTGAACTTCCCTTGCCTATTCTGCCTGTGTTTCCAGAGTCTGTTGACCATCTTAGAAATCAAAGATAACTCATCATCATCTTCTGAGTCTTCATCAGAAACATCTGGTTCTTCCTTAGCTTGATAAGCTCTTGCCTTCTTAGACTTTGACTTTAAAGCAACAAATTTACCTCTCTTTTGAGGTTCATCTTCCCCGAGTTCAATCTCGTGGCTTCTCAAAGAACTAACAAGTTCTTCAAGACTAATACTGTTAAAATCCTTTGCCAACTTCAAAGCAGTTACCATAGATCTCCATTTTTTAGGGAAACTTATGATTATCTTCTTGACATGATCAACTGTTGAGTATCCTTTGTCCAAAACTTCCAATCCTGCAACAAGCATCTAAAATCTTGAGAACATAGTTTCAATGGTTTCATCATCTTCCATTCTGAATGCTTCGTACTTCTAGATTAAGTCCAAAGCCTTTGTCTCTTTTACTTGAGAATTCCCCTCACGAGTCATCCTCAGAGAGTCAAATATGGATTTCGAAGAGTCGCTGTTTGTTATCTTCTCATACTCAGTATAATAGATAACATTTAGCAATATAGTTCTAGCCTTATGATGATTTTTGAAATCTTTCTTTTGTTGATCTGTCATAGCACTTCTTGTTATATTATTTCCTTCAGCATTAACTGGGTGAACATAGCCATCGACTATAAGATCCCAGAGATCAGGATCGTATCCTAGAAAGAAACCTTCGATTCTATCTTTCCAGTAGTCAAATTTCTCACCATCAAAGATTGGTGGTTTAGCACTATAGTGATCTCTCTCAGTATTGTTAACAACGTTAACAACGATCATTGTTTCTCACAAAAACTGGATCATTACTGAATACAGTGAAGTGTGGATAAATCTTTTATCACAATCAGAACTGGAGCTCTGATTCCAATTGAAGGTGTGAAAAACACAAGAAAAGGGGGGGGGGGGGGTGAATTGGGTTTTAAAAACAAAAAGATTTTTACCAACTCAATAACAACACTTAAATGTTAATATCAAAGAGATAAAAACACAAGTATTTTTATCCTGGTTTGCTTGAAACTCAAAGCTACTCCAGTCCACCCGCCAAGGTGATTTTCCTTATACACAAGGACTTAATCCACTATAATCAACTGATTACAATAATCATAAAGAATAACCTTCTTTGTATTCTCAAGGATCCGACTATATCATAGTCTCCTTAAGGAATTAAACAAATAGTTTGAATAATAGTTTATGTGTTACAAGTTGCCTCTACACAAGCAAATTTTACACAAATGATAAATAAATACTTTAAGAAAAACTATGTACAAAAATTTATAGCTTTTCACAAAGAAAATAGACTTGTCAAATTGTTGTAGCGCTTCAGCATTCAACTTTTTCTTCAAGTCTCCAAGTCCCACTTATATAGCATAATAAGAAGACCGTTGGAGGGAAAAATGGGGTAACCAAATAGAGAGGTTGTTCACTATTGGATGGTGAAAGGAGTAATACTACGTACTGTCCTTCCCCCACAAATTCAGTGACAAGTGTGATGTATAATACATCATTTTCCCACGATAACAGGTAGTGGAAAGAATATTTGATTCGTACTATGTACTATTTGATCACGTATCCATTTGATATTATCTTCATGTTCGCTGGCTTCTGATGAAAGTTGATGAAACATGAAATCAAGAAACATACAACTGGATTCAGAAACTTTAGAATCCTCAATCAGAACCTTGACAACATCAGCAGTCTGGCTTAAGATCTTCAATATCTTCAGAATCTTTAGACTCTTCAGTTAGAACCTTGATAACCTCAATGTCTTGCTTGAGATCTTTAGAATCTTCATCTAAGTAACAAAACTTCATAAGCTTGCCATTCTTCAGAGGGTTGATGATTAGAGTCACATCCAAAAGCACAAACTGAGAGAACATTGCAGCAGCAATATAGCATCTCCTTAGAAGCTTCTCAAGAGTGAATCAACACAGAAGCATAAAGATCATTGCAGCAACAACTTGAACATCTTTCTGAACTTCTCATAATTGGTGCAGAAGCGGAATTGGAACACAATGTTCAGAAACTAATGACATTGCACGTCATATACTCAGAATCAAAACTGACTGTTAAAGTTATACAGTAATAAACCATTAGAGTACCAAAATTATTCTCACACAAATACAATATTGTTATCATCAAAATTCAAGGTAATAGATACATAACCAAATCTTGTTCTAACACTTCCTTTTTATGAGCTTAATAATTATATCCATTATGATTGTCCTTGTTTATGATAAAAGAAATTTAGCTGTTAATAATATTTGTATAGAAAATAGTCTTACATTAACTATAACATGTAATTAACTGTAATCTTTATATATATAATACAATCTATGGAGTGATTTTTAAACACACGATTTATTCAACGTCTCTCACTTTCATATACTTCCATACGGTATCTAGAGCTTGTTGAGATTTAACTATTTATCGTGCTTTACCCAGTTGACCCACTGTCTTCCAATGATAATTTTTTTTGGGTGACTCATTCCGGTCACCACCATACCGCCGCTTTTCTAGCCACAAATGACATTACCGCCACTAGGGTCGCTGCTCCTGAAGTCCTTCCGGAGAGATACCTATATACTAGGATTCACCTTTTTCAAATCGGCGAGTCCTCAAAATCTCACAGCCACCCGCCTTCCCACGTGCCCTCATGCGTCACTTCTCCTTCCATGTGTGGAACTCACATGCCACCGCTCTAGCAACATGTGATAGCGTGAGAACCCCTCCCATCGCGATTTCCATCACTGACATTAGTGTCCTTCCCTGTTTTTAGATATGTACTTAGTTTTCCATTTCAAGCCATCAAATCTCATGGGAGACATAAATTCCACCATATTTACTAAGGTTCCTCTTATCCCGTATGAGATATTGATTGGGATATCCACTGAATCATTTGTGTTTGCCACCCACTACCATGGCCGTGGTGGATGAAATAAAGGACATGGTGTTTAACTTCGTGATATTCATTGTAACTAATATAATCGTTATGACCATGTTGAAGCTGAATATCCCACAAAGGAAAGAGAACAACAACGACAACCTAGGGTTGTTGCTGTCGCTCAACCAACTATCACCAAAGAGTTACTATTCCAACCACTGATTATAATGAGTTCCTTCAGTTCAAAGCAGCTCATTAACCATCATCTTCTACCATCGTTTCTCAGTCTGGTAATCTTATAGCCTTTGTCTCTACATCATACTTTCTTGGTCCTCTGATCATTGTCTCTAGTGCCTATGATCATATGATTGGTAATAAATTTCTTTTATCTCACTTGTCTTATTTTGATTCTTTGCCTTCTATCACTGTGGCAGATGGATCTAAAACCAAAGTTCAAGACCTTGGTCAGGCACACCCACTTCCAAACTTGTCTTTAGATTTTATGCTTTATATTCCTGGTTTTCCTTTCATTCTAATATCTATTAAAAAGCTCACTCGTACTCTTTATGTTTTTAGTTATGTTTATTGATAAATTTGTTTATGTCCAGGGATCAACATACAAGACGAATGATTGGAATAGGAAGCGAGTTTGAAGGATTATATCATATATCACCACCAGTGGTATGTGCTTCTATTGCTTCTCAAAGCCTTACACATCAACGTTTAGGTCATCCTAGCCTTAATAAAATATGTCTTTTAGTTCCTAGTTTTTCTAAGTTTTTGTCATTTGAGTGTCAATCATTTCAATTATGCAAACATACACGTCACACGTATTGTCAACGAGTAAATAAAAGTGTTGCGTCATCTTTTACTTTAGTTCATTCTGATATCTAGGGTCCTAGTCGTGAAAAGTCAAGTTTAGGATATTATTCATAACCTTCACCAATGATTATTCATGATGTCTTTGGTTATTTTTGATGAAAAAGCGTTCAGATGTCTTCCATATATTCCAAGAATTTTATGCCGAAATTAAAAATCAGTTTGACACTTCCATTAAAATTTTACGCAGTGATAATTCTCGTGAATTTATGTCAGTCCAATTTCAATATTTTTTAATATTGCATGGTATTATTCATCAATCATAATATGCTCACACACCACAACAAAATGGTATCGTTGAACGAAAGAATTGTCATTTAGTTGAAACTGCACGAACTCTTTTGATTCACCATAATGTCCCTTCTTCGTTTTCGAGATGATGTTCTTCTCACAGCTTGTCACCTTATCAACCAAATGCCTTCATCGGCCCTTCAAGATCAAATTCCATACTATATCTTAAATCGACAATATGATCGTTACCCCATTCATCACCGTGTCTTGGTTGCACATGCTTTGTTCATGACCTCAACCTAGGTAAAGAGAAACTTTCTTCCAAAGCTCTCAGATGTATCTTTATAGGATACTCACGTATACAAAAAGGATATTGTTGTTTTTGTCCTTAACTTCAATGATACATTGTTTCCTCCAATGTCACACTCTTTGAAACCTTAGCATTTTTCTCTACCTCTGTGTTACCTGATGAGAATGGTACTTCATATGCTCGAGATATCCCTTCCATCATTCCCACATCCATTACACCTCCATTCCAGATCTACCAGCGACAGACACCCTGTCCATCAGAGGTTAGAGATTATATTGATCCACCAGCAACATCTCCTGCTCTAATTACTCCTTCAGTTACGTCACCTGCACTTGACTTTCAATACCATTGCGGAAAGGTATTCGATCTCATCAATCTAATCATAAATATGCATGTGTTTTAAAGTATGATTGTCTTTCTACTTCCCATGTCTCTTTTGTGTATGCTTTGGATTATGTGTCTATTCCTTAGTCTACAGGTGAAGCTATGACTGGTCCCAATTGGCGTCAGGTGATGGTGAAAGAAATGACTGCATTACATTCAAATAACACTTTAGACATTGTTACTTTACCTCTAGGAAAAACTATAGTGGGATGTCGATGGGTTTATGCAATGAAGGTTGGACCAAATGGTCAGATCGATCGTTTCAAAGCCTGTTTGGTAGACAAAGGATATACACAAATAATTGGTCTTGATTACGGTGGAAGTTTTTCTTCGGTAGCCAAGATTAGTTCAGTCCGTCTCTTTATTGTAATGGTTGTTATTCATCATCGATCGCTTTATCAGTTGGACATTAAAAATTCCTTTTTACACAAATAATTGAAGGAGGAAGTTTATATGGATCAACCTCCAAGTTTTACTATTCCTAGAAATTCTAAACTTATTTGTCAACTTCGTTGTTCTCTTTATGGGATGAAATAGTCCCCATGTGCTTGGTTTGGTCGCTTCAGCTCTGCCTTGATACAATTCGGTATGACTAGAAGTGAAGCATATCACTCTGTTTTTTTCCTCCATTCCTCCATCGGTCAACACATCTTTCTTTTGGTCTATGTTGATGACATTGTTATCACTAGAGACGGTACTGAGGGTATCCAGCGACTCAAAACTCATATTTTCAAAAAAAATTAGACAAAATATTTGGGTCCACTCATATGCTTCAGAGGTATTAAAGTTGCTCATTCCTCATCCAACATTGCAATCAACCATCGCAAGTATACCTTAGACATTTTCAATGAAACTGGTATGCTTGATTCTCGTCCTGTTGATACTCTTATGGACCCCAACGTCAAGATTCTTCTGGGTCAGTGGAATCCATTGAAAGATCCAGGAAGATATCGACGACTTGTGGGAAGACTCAACTATCTTACAATCACCATACTAGATATTACATCTGTGGTGAGCATTGTAAGCCAGTTTCTGAATGTTTCCTGTGATAGTCATTGAGACGCAGTCATTCAAATTCTTAGATATTTATGGAATGCACCAAAAAGAGGACTATTATATGAAGATAAGGGTGATGTTAAAATCATTTGTTATTCAGATGCAGATTGGGTCGGATCACTGTCGGATATGAGATTTACATCTGAATATTGTGCTATGATTGAAGGTAATATGATCTCATGGAGAAGCAAGAAACAAAATACAATTGCATTATCTAGTGTTGAAGCTGAATACCGTGATATGACAGCAGCCTCAAAGGAGCTTTCATGGCTAAAAAAATTACTCTCAAAACTTAGGATATGAGATCTTCATAACACAAAACTCTATGCGATAATCAAGAAGCACTCCACATTGCATCTAATCCGATTTTCCATGAACGGACCAAACACATAGAAATAGACTGTCATTATGTAAGGGACAAGGTACTATCAGGAGAAATCACCATAGATTTCGTAAAATTCGAAGACCAATTAACTGATATGTTTACAAAGTCACTTAGGGATTCTTGAGTGAATTACATTTGTAACAAACCCGTCTCATGTGACATATATGATATAATTTGAGGGGGAGTGTTTAGAATATTTATATATAAAATAATCTCATGTCGACTATAACATGTAATTAACTATAATCTATCTATATATAATACAATCTTTGTAATATTTTTTAAACACACCGTTTATTTCACTATATTATACTTCAATATGAACAATAACAATAAGTTTACGAATAAGTATATCCATCATCTCAATTTACCATGTTCTAGATTGTTTTGTTTATATATTTTTTTGAGAAGTACTCGTTTACCTTCTAGACATAGACATTGTAATTTTTTGCTTAGTTTTTTTCAATACATTTTCTTTGAAATGATAGTGAATATGACTAATTTCCTTTGATTGCAGAGTAGTTTGTGACATATTGTTTTTTAAACTTAAATTGCTTCTAGAATTTATTTTTATTTTCAACGCAAATTGCGGCGAATTTACTTAAAGTTATATTTTCGAGTTATGAAGCAGTAGTGGTGACAACAACTAAATGAGCTAAAGT
This sequence comes from Lathyrus oleraceus, assembly GCF_024323335.1. Taxonomy (NCBI): domain Eukaryota; kingdom Viridiplantae; phylum Streptophyta; class Magnoliopsida; order Fabales; family Fabaceae; genus Lathyrus; species Lathyrus oleraceus. Next base: position 536,605,944 of record NC_066583.1, on the reverse strand, counting down.
AAGATATTCATGCAAAATAAACTTACTTCTAATACTTTATTTCAGTCTCATCTCATATATCCGTGAATGTTATATTTTTCCATACATCCAGATGATCACCGAAGGTCTTATTATTAATCTTAAAAAACTGGATCTTCATATACTTGACTATTGTAAAAGGTATCACTTTAGCTTAGCATATTAATGCATTGTTGAGTTTTGGTACTATTGAATGGGCTTTTTAATAGTCACTAGCTTCAATTTTTTTACATGATTTCATCTTTATTGATTAATATTGACTTTTTGCTATTGTAAAAAATTTATAACATTTAAATGTAGCTAACAATATTACACCTTACATGAATCTTGTCATTTTACCACTATAAAGATGATAGGATATAAGAATCTAAAGCTCTTTGTATGTTCTAACCTCGCAAACATTGTTGAGAAAGTAATTCTTTGTGTCAAAACATTATTTCGATAAAGTCTGTCATTATAGAAATGCTATATGTGTGTCAAAATATATAGTTGTCGAAATGTTGACAAAATTTTGACCTACCTTCATTTGTTTGTTTTATTTGAATTAGTAAGATTAGTTGGAGATTACCTGATGAACAAACAATCTCAACCTGTAAATAAGGAGGTATCATATCATTAATTGTAATGCAGTTGTATAAAAAAATTAAATAAACTTCAGTTTGAAAGCAGAGAAAAACTATGCAAAAATTCTTCTTTTTTCCCATTTTCTAAAACTCCTTTCTTCCTTAATTCATTTTTTTTTCTTTTCTTCTTCAATAATTATTGTGCAACGAAATTATCTTACAATTAAAATGTAATTGATTACTCGAGTGAAGAACAGGAGGAGAAGTAATCAATTTTTATTGATTCTTTTTCATCAAGATTGATTTGAAATTTTTCATAAATTTGATGAAATTCCACGTAGAGAATTTGGCGAATTTCCACATTCAATCTTATCAAAATTCAATTTAAAAATTCAAGTGCATATTTTTTAAAGTTACCTACATAAACTTTCAATTTAATGGCGTTTTTACTCTCTAGATATCAGTTTATGAAATCTGCTTCTAGCTTTTATATTATGTTGTTTCTATTATTAATTTTTTGTTGTTTGTCCATTTTTATTATTGATCTTGACACTCAAAAAGTAATATAAATCTATCATACCACCTGCTATATAATATACACGACTTTGGTCAATATTATAACAGTTGCTGCAACTGCAATATTTGGCGATGTGGGTGTCAGTGTAACAACCAGAGGGATGATTATATATATATATATATATATATATATATATATATATATATATATATATATATATATATATATATATATATATATTTTTATTAAAGAACTTGATTGTTATTCAATTCAAACCTTGATTCTTTCGGTATATCAACATGATAGCTGAATTTGCAAACTCATGGGTCGGTCAATTATATCGGAGACCCGTTCTAATTATATAAATAGGTCCAATTTTTTTTAAAACACAATTATAATAATTAAAAAAAATATATAAAAAATATAATTATATATTAAATAAAAATAAATTTAATTATAATTATTTTGAATTTTGATCAATTTTAATTTTGGTATGTATTGAGTTTTTATCCTAACATTAGTTTTTATTATTGAATTTTTTTAATAACATTTTATTTATTTTTATTAATATTTATAGAAAAGAATTAAAAATTTAAAAATTGAATCCTCTAATATTTAGGACCCTGTACTGCAGCATGCACACCCTCCAAACTCCTTATGTGATTGGAACTAGACTTTGATATGCAAAGTTTGCAAGCTTTATCACCAATTTTTTTTAAAAGGTGCCTGAACTAATCTTTGAGTAGATAGAAAACAGGGATGTTTATATGATATGTTATATATATATATATATATATATATATATATATATATATATATATATATATATATATATATATATATATATATATATATATATATATATATATATATATATTTTAAAATCTATCATCAAGTCAAAGTATTCTATTTTAAAAATTATTTAGTTTTTTAAAACACATTTGCTAAAAGTTTATTACATTTACCTCCCTTGATTAACCAATCATGTGAAACAATTTGTTGTTAGTTCAATATATGGGTCGCAGCATTGGAATCATATATACATATATTAGTTTTATCTTTTAAATTGTGGACAAGAACAGTTTATTTAGTTGTGACTCATTCATTATACCCAAGAAATGTGCAAATATTAGTTGGCATGATGATTTTAGTGATACAATGAAATTTAGATTGTTTATATAAGTTTGTTACGTTTTTGTTAAGATTAGCTACTTTAAACATTGGATTAGATTAGTTGATTAATATAGTTGATAAGACTATTGTTAGTTAGGTGGTTATTGGTTAGTTAGTTTCATTTGATTGGCTATTATGTGATAGGAGTGTACTATATAAGAGTTGTACTATCACACTTGAATAATTAATGAAGTTATGATTCTCTCTTTTTGAAGTTTTCTTTCTCGTTTCCATTTTGTTATCCTTTCTTTAATGATGAAATAACTTCATCACAATATGGTATCATTCGCCAATTCGATTCTCATTCCGCTGCTATCCAATTGAATCCTTCTACTCCATTTGTTTTTCTTTCTGCATTCACTTCTTTCTGCATCCATGGCTCCTCCTCGAGCTCCACCACTTGATCCCGCTTTGGATCAAACTTCACCTTATTTTGTTCACCCCAGCGATGGCCCCGATTATGTTATAGTTCTTCCGAAACCCACTGGTTCCAACTATCATTCATGGGCTCGAAGCATGAAGAGGGCTCTTGGTGGCAAAATGAAGATTGAGTTCATTGATGGATCTCTTCCTGTTCCTGCTGATTCTTTTGATCCATCTCTGCGTGCTTGGAATCGCTGCAACATGCTAGTACATTCTTGGATCATGAATTCAGTTTCAGATTCAATTTCTCAGTCTATCGTCTTCAGGGAGAATGCGCTTGATGTATGGAACGATTTGAAAGAAAGGTTTTCTCAGGGTGACCTCATTCGTATTTTTGAGCTGCAGCAAGAAATATATAATCTCAAGCAAGAAACCAAATTGGTAACTGATTTTTTTTTCTGATCTTAAAATTCTTTAGGAAGAATTAGATTTGTATTTGCCTTTACCAACTTGTACATGTCGCATAAAGTGTTCTTGTGAAGCTATGCGCAGTGCAAGATCTAATCATCAGCTGATGCAAATTATCAGATTCTTGACTGGTTTGAATGACCAATTTGCTGTAGTTAAGTCTCAAATCTTGTTAATGGATCCTTTGCCTAATATGAATAAGATATTCTCCATGGTTATCCAACATGAGCGACAAATTCAGCTCCCTATTCCCAATGATGAGTCTCAAACACTGATTAATGCTGCTGATTCTAAGAAGTTTGGAGCAAGAAACAATACATTCAAGCATGGAGCCCGTGTTTGCACATTCTGTGGCAAGACTAATCACACTGTGGAAAACTGCTTCAAGAAACATGGTGTACCACCTCATATGCAGAAGCAGTTTCAGAATTCAGCTAACAATGTGGCATCAGATGGAAATGATGATGGATCTTCCTCTAGTGGTGTTGACATCAAAAGTGACAATTCACCTACGACTCAAGGTCAATTTAGTGCTTTAATGGATCTAATTCAGAAATCAAGCATTGGCCAATCTTCAGGACATGCTTCTTCCAACCAAGTTGTTGTTGGTCATCCATCAACAGGTAACACATATCATTGCATGCATAGTAGTAGTAGTGGTTCTTGGATCATTGATTCAGAAGCTACTGATCACATATGTAGTTTTGTCCAATGGTTTCATTCATATAGGAAAATTATTCCCATCAATGTTAGATTGTCAAATGGACAATGCCTTGTTGCTAAACATTCTGGCACAATTTATTTTTCCCCTGACTTCATTGTGCATAGTGTTTTTTTTATTCCTGAATTTTCTTTAAACCTATTATCTGTTTCAAAATTGTGTGAATCCTCTAATTGCAATGTCAATTTCCTCAATTCACAATGTGTTATACAGGATAAAATCACCATGAAGATGACTGGTTCTGCTGAGCAGAAAGATGGATTGTACTACTTAACACTAAGAGATAATGATCCACCTACTACACACACACACACTTGCTTTAACCTCTGCCCTAGCAGCCAATGTCACTTTACCAGATAGAGCCTTATGGCATTTTATATTAGGACACTTATCTCAAAACAGACTATTGTTACTTACATTCTCAATTTCCCTTTATCAAAGTAAATCATAAAGATGTTTGTGATGTATGTTGCTATGCTAGACAAATAAAGCTTTCTTATACTGTTAGTAATAATAAAGCTGCTCACCCTTATGGCTTGATCCATTTCGACATTTGGGGACCTCTTGCAGTTCAATCTTTACATGGTCATTCATATTTTTTAACTACTGTTGATGACCGTAGCAGATACACATGGATAACATTAATGAAAGCCAAATCTGAAGCTAGACAGCATGTTATAAACTTTGTTAGTCTCATAGAAAATCAACATAAGCTTCATGTCAAAATTATCAGAACTGATAATGGTCCTGAATTTAGTATCCCTGAATTTTATGCATCTAAGGGAATCATTCATCAAACAAGTTGTGTTGAATCTCCACAACAAAATGGTAGAGTGGAGAGGAAACATCAACATGTATTAAATGTTGGAAGAGCTCTTCTTTTTTTGTCAAAACTTCCAAAGAAATTCTGGTCATATGCCATTTTGCATGCAACATTCATTATAAATAAACTTCCTACACAAGTTTTAAACAATCTTTCTCCTCATTTCATACTGCACAATGCACATCCAGATATGCATAGTCTCAAAGTGTTTGGATCTCTAGCTTTTGCATCCACATTACATATGCATAGAATAAAACTAGATCCAAGAGGTCGAAAATGTATATTCTTAGGATAGAAGAATGGTATGAAGGGTGTGGTGCTCTATGATATTAACAGTCATACAATTCTTGTTTCTAGAAACGTCATACATCATGAGCATATTTTTCCCTATTCAAATGCAAATTCTACTAATTGGAACTATCACCCTTACAAAGATCCCATTGACTCACCACAACATGATCCTATCATATCTGTTCCATCACAAAGTATTGAATCCACTGTTGAGGAACATGACCACCATCCTAACACAACCACTGACACACTGCACCATTCTAACATTGATCCTGAATCTTTAGAAAATGCTGATGAGAACCATGACATTCAATCTATCCCTGATACATCAAATATTGAAAATGACAACATTCAATCTAGGCCTGTTAGAGCCAAACATACACCTCATTATCTCTCAGATTATGTGTGCAATACATCTGATGCATCAACAGTCAAGTCATCATCAGGTACAACCAAAATTATTTATCCTATTTCAAATTATGATTCATTGCATTTTCTGTCTGCATCTCATTGTGCCTTTGCATCCAATATCACTCTTACATATGAGCCAAAGAACTACAAAGAAGCATGTTTGTTTGAACATTGGATCAAGGCCATGAAGTCTGAATTATATGCATTAGACAAGAATAGAACTTGGAATATAGTTGATTTGCCACCACATGTCAAAGCAATTGGTAACAGATGGGTGTTCAAAGTAAAGCATAGAGCAGATGGCACAATAGAGAGGTATAAAGCTAGACTCGTTGCCAAGGGCTACAACCAAATTAAAGGGCTTGATTTCTTTGATACTTTTTCACCTGTAGCAAAGCTTACAACTGTCAAAACTCTTCTTGCAACTGCAACCATCAACAATTGGTTCTTACATCAACTTGATGTTAACAATGCATTTTTACATGGGGAATTGCAGGAAGATGTGTATATGACCATACCTGAAGGTGTTACATGTCACATGCCCAATCAAGTATGCAAACTCCAAAAGAGTTTATATGGTCTGAAACAAGCCAGTTGCAAATGGAATCTGGTATGCTTGGATCCAAACCAACTCCCACACCTCTTCATCCATCAGTTAAGCTACATGCTGATAGTGGCAAAGCTTTTGAAGACATTGGAGCTTATAGACGATTAATAGGTCGTCTATTGTACCTTAACACCACACGCCCAGACATTACATATGCCACTCAGCAACTCAGCCAGTTTCTTCACAATCCAACAATGGCACACTACCATGCTGCTTGTAGAGTCATACGCTACTTGAAGAATAGCCCTGGTAGAGGAATTCTGTTTCGCAGGAATGTTGAATTACAACTTCTTGGCTTCTCAAATTCTGATTGGGCAGGGTGCCTTGATTCAAGGAGGTCCATTTCAGGATATTGCTTCTTCCTTGGTACTTCTCTCATATCATGGCGTGCAAAGAAACAAGATACTATTTCCAGATCATCATCAAAGGATGAGTATCGGGCGTTATCATTTGCCACATGTGAATTGCTTTGGTTGATAGTCCTTATGAAGGAGCTGCACATCACATGTACCAAACTTCTTGTCCTTTATTGTGATAGCCAAAGTGCAATGCATATTGCGTCCAATCCGGTATTTCATGAACGAACCAAACATCTTGAGATCGATTGCCATTTGGTCCGTGAAAAACTACAACAAGGCTTACTTCGGCTCCTACCAATTTCCACTCATGAGCAACTTGCTGATTTTCTAACTAAAGCATTACCAACTTCAACTTTCAACAAGTTTATTTCCAAGCTTGGCATGATCAACATTCACCATGCTTAGCTTGAAAGGGGCTGTTAAGATTAGCTACTTTAATAATTGAATTAGATTAGTTGATTAATATAGTTGATAATGCTATTGTTAGTTAGGTGGTTATTGGTTAGTTAGTTTCATTTGATTGGCTATTATGTGATAGGAGTGTATTATATAAGAGCTATACTATCACACTTGAATAATTAATGAACATATGATTCTCTCTTCTTGAAGTTTTCTTTCTCGTTTCCATTTTGTTATCCTTTCTTCAATGATGAAATAGCTTCATCACAATAGTTTTTGCCCAACTCGATCAAATTATATTTATGCTCTCGTTGTTTTCATCTACTCTTTTGAAGGGGTTGTTGAATATTTTGCATTGACAACCTCTCCATACCAAGTTGTACCCCGGAAACATCTTGCATCAAAAACCTTAAATGGAAGAGCCACTTGCAATGTGGGCTGAACATTTATGTCAAAAGCTTAGATACATCAGAATTTCTAATGTACGTTATATGTTTTTCTTATATCATGTGAAAATATAAAAATGTCTTTCACTTTTTAGAGATTTATCCCTGGACGCATCAAATATACACTCAATGTAGATCATTCTGAATGACGTCCTATTAGTTGAATTTATTTAATTTTGAAGATGTATCTCCGATATATTTCCGTAGATACATTTTCGAAACATTTGCACACCAGAACCAGAAGCAAACACCAAAAACATATAATTTGACAAAATAAAATTAACATTCATAACATAAAATAAGCATTACATAGATGATTTTAACATAAAATAAAACATTACACTTCAATATTCAGGTGGATGCTTCAACATCTTAAGAATATCTTCGACTGATCTTAGAATCGTCACTTTCAACTCGAGCGGAAATTTTGTTTCAAAACGGAAAAATATATTCCACATAGCCCTTACATCTGCATCTGCCTTGAGCTCAAAGTTGTTGAATTCAATCTTCCCTCCATTGTCAATCGATGGTGAACAGTACTCGAGCTTCACAATTCTTCGTTTGTCTCTGTAAGTTAGGAGATAATTGATTTCGTATATCTGCAAGATATATGTACTCGATGAACTTACAGTTTAGCTAGAGAGTTTCGTTTGAGAATGAGACATTTGCGACATACAAGTTGATGTTTATTTGTGAAATTTTAGATATTTTTAGTTTGTGTGAAATAAGAAACAAAGGAGCCTTAATTTATAGAAATTGTAGACAATTTTGGACCATTCAAAACTTGACATGCTTATTCCGGAGATATATCTCTAGTTCCGCGCCTTATTATCTTGTTCCGGAGATGCATCTCTGGAACCTATCATGAGCAGGTTTGGAAACAAAACCTTTTGTTTTAAATGAACAAATGTTGTTATGGAAAAGATAAAAAATATATTAAGACACAATATGACAAATTGAATAAATTAATATTCATCAATATTGAGACACAATTACATACACTAATTTGTCTGACTAAACACAAAATTAAAACGAATCGAAACATTTATCTCCGGCTAAATCTATGGGTGATACCCCTTTGACTTTTGTGCATTTGATTCTCTTTCAATGTTGCTCAATTTCTGGAACTCTTGCATCCTTTCCATAAAATGGCCCGACTAAGTCTCGACTTTTGTTGTTGAATGAGTTGTCCACTTCAGTGATGTATGTGATATAAGGCATCTCGGTTTCAAATAAACTTGAATAAAATGATGTGATTTTGAAAGTCATCCAATACACATAATACGACCATTTGGATTTTGAGATGGGGCTGTACACAATGGGAAAAAGGTTTCCGAAAAACCGTATCGTGTAAGATCAACACACACCATATCATACACAAATGCTATGAGGTGACCTATTTCAGGGAAGCGCATCCATTTTGCCTCTAGTGCCATTCCACTAAGGCAAGGAACAAGAGATTCATAAACTTCATCGTAGTGTTCTTTCTTTCCATACAACCGTGTGTATGATTCTTTACGAGTCCTCAACTCTTGGATAAGTTGATGGAGGATAAATGTATGATTATCTTCTCCTTTATTGAGTAAAGTCGAAATAGCTCGATATCCACAATTACCACCCCTCTAAACATTGACGACCCGCTTGATGTATTTGTGCATAAAAACCAACATATCATCATTGAATGGAGTATTTGGCGGAGGCAGCGTATGAGGTGGTTTACTAATGCGAGCTCATTTGGAAACACTTTTTTTTGAGATTTTGGAGTTGGTGTGTCCGAAAAAACTGTATCAACATATTCAAAATATGAAGGAGATCGCGTAGTTGAATTTTCATTCGGTGCAGGCTTGATTTTTTTGGAGCACCTTTTGTTTTATCGATTGAGAGGGTGGTTTCAAGTCGATGGTTTTCGAATAGGAAATCTTCCTCCATTTTTCTTTGATGTGGAGTTTCATGTTGTCATCGAATTTCAAAAATCTCTCTTGTATCACTTCCTATTCGATCAAAATTGAGATATTTGGTTTACCTTTTTTCATGACACTATCATCATTAAACCTAAGCCTCTTCCAATGAATGCAAACCTCATCCATTCTTATCAGCCTACCAAGTTTCACCGTTTTTGCAATAACACAAGCACATGGGAGATAATATGTTTTCAAAATTATGCATCCACACTTTGCGCTATCATAACCTACATTGTCAGCTCGTTTAGCCTTGTGAAAAATATAATTCAAACCCGCTCGAGATATGTTTCCGAACAAATGAGAATAAAGATTGTTGTCTTTAAATATGTGTTCCAAAACTCTGATTCCCCGACCAAATGATGTTTATATCTCATTATGCTAATTTTGAATCATTTGGTTCACGGAGTCCCAATCTCTACATAAATCACCCTTACTATTTTCCAACCAATTTTTCAAAATAGCATGGTGTCGCATTACGCGAAAAACCGGCGGGAAAACGAAGACAACAGAGCCGCCACCGCGCATTATTTATCCCAAAAGAGGGAAAGGAAACGCTCAGAGTAAACCTGGAAAAGACATGGTCTCGCGACCAAAGAGAATGGGATCGGGAGTCGGTTATGCGAAGGGAAGGTATTAGCACCCCTACGTATCCGTCGTACTCGACGGGATCCACGCACAATAGGAAGGAAAATGGTTGCTAAAACACTGCTCAAAACATCAAACATTGGCTGAAAGAGACACAAGAAAACAAACGAGACTGACTCGGCAGGATCTCGCATCCTGGGCCTACTTAGTCTATCAAGCATAGACATCAGAGTCGAAGTAGTTTGGGCTGGGAAAAACACATGCTCGCTGGGATGTCGCATCCTATGCATACGTATCTTCTTGGACTAAGAAGAATCAGAGCATTCGTAGCTCGGCTCACGCACACAAACAAAACCACAGGCAAACGTGGAATCCGAATGCCAATCGCTGGACTTACATCAGATTCCGAACCAAAACACACCCACACTGGAAACCAGATGCCACTTGATGGACTTATACCGAACTCCAAGCACACAAACAAAACACAGGAAACCGACTGCCAATCGCTGGACTTACGTCAGACTCCGCACCAACACAGGAAGAAGAAGGGTCTCGATTGCAACTAGGGCAAGAGAAAGGGAAGGTCTCAATCGCAACGAGGGCGAGAGAAAAGAATTAGTGTTAGTTGTTAGTCAAACTCGACAAGACATCGCATCTCGTGCCTACGTATCTCATCTGGACATGAGAATCAGAGTTGCCGTAGTTCGGTTAAACTATTCTTGTTGGTTTGTGTTTTTTAAGTGGACGACGTCACTACGCAATCTACCGGATGCTCGACCTTTGGAGACTTACTCACCTGTAGTAGAAGGAGTTGACGTATCCTTAAGAGGGGATAATGTTTGTTTGTTTTTTAAGAAAGCTCAAGCAAGAAAGGAAGTCCTATACGAAGGAACCGTGCTACCTTAATTGACATGCAAACGAGACTACGCGGAGTCCAGCAAACCTAGGGGATACAATCACACCACACAAACACATACAGCATGAAGTAAACACAGCAACAAGGGGCTCAAACATCAAGGCTAGGCTTTAGTCGAGGGGTCATGTCAACCTCGACAAACAAGCCACTGTATCAGGGTGAGGTTAGCTCTTAACCCTAACATTGAGAATTAGGGTGAAGCAGATGAAAGGTGAGTGAAGATGAGACTTCACAGCTCTTATCCCTGGCCTGGGAGAGCTTCAGACAATGAAGTGTGGGTCCAGAAAGTGGGAACCCTTCTACACTTATGACACTGACTCAACTGTACAACTGTACAAGGATCTTGGGTTACTATCCACAATGCATCAACACAGTGGTGCGAGCAGAGGGATGACTCAACTGACTAGCAGGAGATGGATTTCACATCTCTTGTATCTGCCAATTGCCTTATCAAAGGTCTTTTCCTGCTTGGGGACAAATATAAACAAGCACAAGCATTGCCTCTTAAGGAGGACTTCAGACAGGTGCCTGGCCAAGTAACAGGCCAGGTCTTCCAGACTACATGGAGAAGAGATCATTATACCTCAATGCTCAAGCTAGCAAGTAAAGCAATCACAAGTTCACAAGGAACTATAGCAACTAAGGTACCTGAAATCAATCCAACATAATCAGTATACCAGACAAACAAAAAGCACACAGACAATTACAAGTCCACAGCACAAACAGATAACAAGCATCAATGCACAAAGGTGCAAGCCACAAGGCATAAGCACAAGTTTCAATGCCTACAAAACAAACTCAAAGTTAGTAATAAACAAGTCATAAACCAACTCCAATTGAGTGCATCATCAAGCATAAGCAATTGTGCTCTTTGACCTGAAACAAAGCTCAAATGTGAGAACACAAACCACTAGTACAAGACTAGGGTCAAAATGGGAGCAATAAACCAAAACAGAACATGAAACTTATCAAAAGTCAAGATCAAACAAATAAGAAACAAATCCAAGTGGTTTCATGTTCACATCATCAACCATTATCATTTCATGAGGCAAAGAGTACAAAACATGCAATTTAGAACCTCATAGGACCAAACAGAATGATTCAACTCAAATCAACTCACAAACATTTCAATAAAATCCCAAAAAATTCATGGTCAAACAGCATTCATAACATGACCTACAAACCAAATTTAAAGTCATTTAGACCAAGGGAAGCAAGCCAATCAAATTCATAAAGTCAAGGCATGTTCAAACAAGCTCATACAAGGCACCAAATCATGCATCAACTTCAAGCAACCATAAAACAGAATTGGCATAAGATAAATGAACCAAATCAAAGCCATGACAAACTTCAAGATGTCTATAATACACATGCCAAATTTCAAGTCCATCCAATACACCACAAGAATTTCACAAATCATATGAAATCATGACTCACAAAAGGTTCACAATTGGTCAAACAAGGGAGAAATTATTAAACAAATTGGAAATGCATTCAAAAATTCCAGAAAACTTCACAAGCAAACTTAACATCCAGAAGCTTCAACATGCAAAAATTCAGGTCATTTTGAGTTCATATGGCATGGTAACAAAAATCAAGAAGTCAAGCAAGAAATGGTGTGACACAAATTGTCACACCTCTAATGATCAGGTCATATCTCACAAACCAGGAATGCAAAAATCACAAACTCTATATCAAAATGACCATGAACATGTCTAGTTTAAGTACAAAAAATTTCAGACTCATTGGATTTAGCATCATCATTTCACAAGTAAAATGGAATGGAAGGTACAACTTGGATACACATGAACAAACCCTAGGCAATTAAAAAATCCACACGTGCATAAATTCTGGAAAAATCACCATAAAAAACTAGAGATCATGAGGAACATTATGCAAAAAATCCCACATTATTTGGACAAATATTCGTTGACTTATGATTTTTGGAAGATCAGCATGTGAAATGAAATTAAAATTTGAAAACAAAATGAAATTATGGATTTAAATGGAAATAATGGCAAAAGCGTAATTAGAATGCTGAAATGATGAAACACCGCGTTTCATTTTATGCGGTGGCAGGGCGTGATTGGTGGCATGGCACACGAACACCAAAAACATGCAAAATTTCTTGACAATGATTTGATCATAACTTGCCAACCACAAATGAGAAATAGATGTTCTTGGACTTTTTGGAAAGGTGAGAGCAAGATCTTCAACTTTCATATTGAACAAAATTCCATTTGAAGTTTCTATGATGATGTAAATTTGAGGAGAAGACCTTTCCATTTTGGGCAGTTTGAAATTACAGGTCACTTACTATTTTTGGAAACTTTTCTTCTGACCTCAAATTCCTCAATGATGATCTTTGACATGTCAAATGAGACTTGTATGGACCTGAATGAGGCCTCTCAAACCACCTCCCACCTTCAAATCCATGGTTTCAGGCGCAGTTGACCACAGTTGACTTTCTAGGGTTTCAGATGAAATTCAGCTTGACTGTTGAGCTTTGATCATCCAATCCTTGGCCAAACCACTTCAAAATGGTCCCTAGGTCACATGAACATGTTGAACCAACCTTAGGGCTTTGCTTCAATAGGAAATGCACTTGCTTGCTTGCTTGACTGATCCTCTTAACTAGTTAACTGATGACTTGCACTTGGGCAAATGGACAATGCAATGCTATGCAGTGGACTATGTAATGTTAATTACCTAATATGAAAATGAATGTACAAAATGGGAGGTACAAATTTGAGGTGCTACAGCTGCCCCTATTCAATCAACTGGGAACCCGAATGGATGAGAGCAACGGCTGTCAGACTTTTTGGGTAAACAGGGATTGAATACCGAAGAACCGTAGAAATTTACACACTGCGGGGATCCACCAACGGAAACGCCCACTGGGATCTGATATTTATCACTGGGGATTTTGATATTTTCTGGTTTTTCTCTCAAGGGTACAACCACCTCCAGACATCTCAAGACGATGAATGGGAACAGAAATCACAACTAGGCGTCAACGGACGACTAGGAAAAACTCAACATTTACCAAAACCAACGGAGAGGTAGCCAGACATTAATGAATGACTGGGAAAGATACAACCATACGTCAACGGACGTAGTGGGAAAAACTCAACGTTTACCGAGACCAACGGAGAGGTAACCAGACATTAATGAATGACTGGGAAAGAGATACAACCATACGTCAACGGACGTAGTGGGAAAAACTCAACGTTTACCAAAACCAACGGAGAGGTAACCAGACATTAATGAATGACTGGGAAAGAGATACAACCATACTTCAACGGACGTAGTGGGAAAAACTCAACGTTTACCAAAACCAACGGAGAGGTAACCAGACATTAATGAATGACTGGGAAAGAGATACAACCATACGTCAACGGACGTAGTGGGAAAAACTCAACGTTTACCAAAACCAACGGAGAGGTAACTCTGCATGGGGAAGGGTGCAACTAGGCGTCATCGGACGAATAGGAAAAACTCGACGTTTATCGAAACCAACGGAGAGGTAACTCTGAGGGGAATCAACAGCCATTAATGAATGATCTGTGGGGAATACACAACTATACGTCATCGGACGCATAGGAAAAACTCGGCGTTTATCGAAACCAACGGAGAGGTAACTCTGTGGGGAAAGGAATACAACTGGTTATCAACGGATAACTAGGAAAAACTCGACGTTTATCGAAACCAACAGAGAGGAGGACTCTTCTGGGGAGAGAGAACAAGACTCAACTAAACGTCAACGGACGATTAGGAAAAACTCGACATTTATCGACACCAACGGAGAAGGATAACTCTTCTAGGGAAGGAGAACGACGTTACGAACATCGAAAGATGATGTTTACGGACACCAAAGAAAACCAGACATTAACGAATGACTGGGACATACTCGATGTGTACACCGAAAGATGGTGTTGACCGACACCAAAGAAAGAACACACGCGGGTGCTGACGTGACACTGATCAGTATCACAAAAATGACATCTACACATGCCAATGCAAGGCTAAACACTTGCCGGGATCTCGCTGGGGAGAAACAGGCTTTCCTTTCACCAACGGATGAGAAAATAAACCTCTCTGGGATATCAATCCTGAATGCTGTCAGGAGCAACTGTAGCAAACGTGCCGTACAAATGTTGATAAAAAATCCGCCTCTACCGGGGATACGGTCTGATTGGTTTCGAACACATGAATGCATATGTTTGAATTTTTCTATGGCGTAATGCTCCATGGTGAATGGAAATGCTACGCGTTTTGAGGATGCAATGATCACTATATGCAAAATGCAAAATGAACTCTGGCTGGGAAGCCAAACTGATCAGATGCTCCAACTCTGTGGGGAGACTCTGCTTGAGGAAAACTCTGCGGGGAGACCACCGACTTCTCACTCATGCTGGAGAAACAAATACTGTTGCCGGGGAAAGAATAGACTCCACTGGGGAAATCAAACAAAGCACCTCTCTGGGGAGTAACAAAGCGACTTTGCTAGGGATAACCAGGCGACTTCACTGGGGAGAGCCAACCAATCCACAAGTGATAAACTCTGCTTTGGGGAATAAACCCTACTCCGCTGGGGAACAACCCATCCAATCCACAGGTAGGATAGACTCAGCTGGGGGATGCAGATATCATTCCACTACGGGAAACTCCTCCAAACCACAGGTAGGATAGCTCTGCTGGAGATAAATTTCATTGAACCCGCTCCACTCGGGGACTAGCCGGGGAAAAGCAATCAACACAAATCTCTGCTCGGGAGATCCGCTAGGGAAAGCCACTCTGTTGGGAACAACACACCCACTCTGCTGAGGAAGAGCATAACTCTGGTGTGGAAAGTATACCAGACTCTGTGCTGGGGAGAAACATCCATAACCCTGCTGGGGCTGAGCGCTCACGACCACACTGGGGATAACAGTATTACAAACCCGACTGCTGGGGAACAACGCTCCATTGACAGCTCCGCTGGGGGATACAACATCCTTCCAACTCAGTGGGGAACTCTCCTGGGGAGATATTCGCTGGGGAATACACCCACACTTCCAAGCCTGCTAGGGATAGGCAATCCTTAGATCTGCTGGGAATAGAAGGCAACATCCACAGATGTCTCTGCAGGGGAGAATATAGCTCCGATAGCTCCCAAACTTGCTTGGAGAAGTATCTGCTGGGGAAGCATTCTCACAGATAACGACTTGCAAAACAGCACAATAACATGCCCCCAGGGGATACATGGACACGATATGCTCAAGTGTCCTCAACATTCAAAATGATTTTCAAATGTTTTATCTTCCTGCAAGTTATTGTTAAGCCTTCACGTTTTATATGCAATGTTTATCAAAAATTCGGACGTTCTTGCAAACAAAACAGTAAAATAAAAACAAGAGAGCTATTTATCTGAATAACGACTTTTATTGATTGAAAATGTGCCTGAAAAGGAGAATACATTGGGAAGCAATTCATAGAAAGAGGTAATTGCGCACAAAAGGAAAAATCTATCCTAATGGCAATGCGAACACGGCATCCACTATTTCCCAATTTTGTTATAACTCACAGATCATCAGTTTTCCTCCTAACCCTTGCTTTCTGAGAAGAATGATTGGACCGATCACACCTTTCGAGATGGCAGACGACGAAGCGCGATGAAATACAGATAACTCAGACTGTAGTCTTCGCTTTAATCCCTCTTTTGGCTGGATCGCCCTTTCGGGTTTTCAATCCACCGGGATACTCATTTTTGCCTAAGCCGCCCTTGCGGGTTTTCGACTTACCGGGTGTACAAATTCTTTTCATTTTATCCCTAATTTTTGCCCGAACCTTTTCTTTCTGTTTTTTGGTTCGCCGGGATGCCCCTTTTTTGCCTGGACTCTTTTATTCTTTTTGTCCAGCGGGTCAATTTATGCGAAGTATTTTTTGACTACATCCGAGTTAACAGGGGACGGAAAATCTTCACCATCCATAGTTGTAAGCATCAAGGCTCCACCGGAGAAAACCTTCTTCACAACATACGGACCTTCATAATTAGGAGTCCACTTGCCCCTGTTATCTGTACCGGGAGGAAGGATCCTCTTCAAAACTAGATCACCAGTTTGATAGCTCCGAGGACGCACTTTCTGATCAAAGGCTCGCTTCATCCTTCTCTGATACAACTGCCCATGGCACACAGCTGCTAGCCGTCTCTCTTCGATAAGGCTCAACTCATTAAACCTCGTTCGAATCCACTCGGCTTTGTCCAGCTTCACATCTAGCAAAACTCTCAGGGAAGGAATCTCCACTTCAACAGGTAGGACTGCTTCCATACCATACACAAGGGAGTACGGGGTTGCCCCGGTCGACGTACGTACTGAAGTATGGTACCCATGCAAAGCGAAAGGCAGCATCTCATGCCAATCCTTGTACGTAACGACCATCTTCTGCACAATATTCTTGATATTCTTGTTTGCCGCCTCTACAACACCATTCATCTTCGGTCTGTAAGGAGAAGAATTGTGATGTTCAATCTTGAAATCTTTACACAGCTCTTTCATCATCTTGTTATTGAGATTCGAACCATTGTCAGTGATGATTCTCTCAGGAACTCCATAACGACAGATGATTTCTTTCTTGATGAACCGGGCAACCACTTGTTTGGTAACATTAGCATACGAAGCTACTTCCACCCATTTGGTGAAGTAATCAATCGCAACCAGGATGAAGCGATGTCCATTTGAAGCAGTAGGCTCAATCTTCCCAATCATGTCAATGCCCCACATGGCAAACGGCCAAGGCGAGTTCATGACATTCAGAGGGCTTGGTGGTACATGCACCTTATCAGCATAGATTTGACACTTATGGCACTTCCGAGCGTATTTGAAACAATCGGATTCCATAGTCATCCAGTAATAACCGGTTCTCAACAATTTCTTCGACATTGCATGACCACCAGCATGGGTACCAAACGAACCCTCGTGCACTTCTTGCATTAACATGTCTGCTTCGTGTCTATCCACGCATCTGAGCAAGACCATGTCAAAATTCCTCTTATACAGCACATCATCCTGATTCAAATAAAAGCTTCCAACTAGCCTTCTCAGAGTTTTCTTGTCATTCTTTGACGCACCCTCAGGATACTCCTGACTTTTGAGGAAATTCTTGATATCATAGTACCACGGCTTCTCATCAATCACAACAGACTCGGCTGCAAACACATACGCAGGCCTCTCGGGTCGATTCACCGCAACATGTGGCACATGATTCCACCAATGAACTTTGATCATAGAGGATAAAGTAGCCAAGGCATCAGCCATTTGATTCTCATCCCGGGGGACATGATACAACTTCACCTTCTTGAAGAACGTCAGTATTCTTCTGGTGTAATCTCTATAGGGAATCAAATGCGGCTGGTTGGTATTCCAATCTCCATTGACCTGATTGATCACTAGAGCGGAATCTCCATAAATGTCAAGAGTCTTGATCCTCAAATCAATGGCTTCTTCTATCCCCATGATACAAGCCTCATACTCAGCTTCATTGTTGGTGACATCAAACGTCAATCTGGCAGAAAAAGGTATATGGGCACCTTTTGGATTGATCAACACCGCACCAACACCGTTACCATTCACATTAACAGCCCCATCGAACATCAACGTCCACTTGTCATCAGGATCCGGTCCTTCCTCGACAAGAGGCTCTTCACAATCTTTCATCTTAAGATACATGATGTCTTCATCTGGGAATTCAAACATCATCGGCTGATAGTCGTCGATCGGTTGCTCAGCGAGATAGTCTGACAAAATACTACCTTTGATGGCCTTCTGCGACGTGTACTGAATATCATACTCTGTTAAAATCATCTGCCAACGGGCAACACGTCCGGTGAGAGCCGGCTTCTCAAAGATGTATTTCACTGGATCCATCTTAGAAATCAACAAGGTAGTATGGTTCAACATATACTGCCTCAGTCGGCGAGCAGCCCAGGCTAAAGCACAGCAAGTTTTCTCAAGCTGTGAATATTTGATTTCACAGTCGGTAAACTTTTTGCTTAGGTAGTATATGGCATGCTCTTTTCGACCAGACTCGTCATGCTGACCCAATACACACCCCATCGAATTCTCGGTCACTGACAGGTACATTATCAGCGGTCTCCCAGGAACTGGAGGAATCAGGATTGGAGGTTTCTGTAAATACTCTTTTATCTTGTCAAAAGCTTTCTGACAGTCATCATTCCACCTGATTGCTTGATTCTTTCTTAGCAATTTGAATATTGGTTCACACGTGGCAGTTAGGTGAGATATGAACCTTGCAATGTAGTTCAACCTCCCTAAAAACCCACGAACTTGCTTTTCCGTTTTCGGTTCAGGCATTTCTTGAATAGCTTTGACTTTTGCTGGATCAACCTCAATCCCTTTCTCACTGACAATGAAGCCTAACAGCTTCCCGGATCGCACACCAAACGTACACTTGTTTGGATTCAGCCTCAGTTTGAACTTGACCAATCTGTCAAACAACTTCTGCAAATTAACCAAGTGCTCCTCTTCTGTCTGCGACTTCGCAATCATATCATCCACGTACACTTCAATCTCTTTGTGCATCATGTCATGAAAGAGAGTCGTCATTGCCCTCTGATAGGTAGCACCGGCATTCTTCAGCCCAAATGGCATCACCTTATAGCAGAACGTGCCCCAAGGTGTAATGAATGTCGTCTTTTCCATGTCCTCTGGCGCCATCTTAATCTGATTATAGCCCGAGAATCCATCCATGAAAGAGAATACCGAGGATTGAGCCGTATTATCCATCAATACATCAATGTGAGGTAATGGGAAATCATCTTTCGGACTCGCTCTATTCAAATCCCGGTAGTCGACACACATTCTGACTTTGCCATCCTTCTTCGGCACTGGAACGATGTTGGCTACCCACGGTGGATAAGTTGTCACTGACAAGAAACCCGCATCGAACTGCTTCTGAACCTCTTCCTTGATCTTTACTGCCATATCAGGACTTGTTCTGCGAAGCTTCTGCTTGACCGAAGGACAATCTTCTCTGAGAGGTAGTTTATGAACCACAATGTCGGTATCCAACCCAGGCATATCTTGATAATACCAGGCGAATATCTCTACATACTCTCTCAGCATCTCAATCAACCTGCTCTTGACCTCTGTCTTCAAAGCAGCCCCGATCTTGATATCCCTTCTGGCGTCCTCAGTACCAAGATTCACAATCTCCAATTCCTCCTGATGAGGTTGGATGACCCTTTCCTCCTGCTTCAACAATCTAGCCAATTCTTTCGGGAGTTCATCGTCTTCCTCACTCTCCTCTTCAGCTTGGTAGATGGGATTGTCGAAATCATACTGAGCCATAACAGAACTGTTCATAGTAGATGCCGTGATATCACTTCTGCATGTTTTAATGCTTTGTTTTAGAAAAAGAGTTCAATAAAGTCACAAAAACAAAAACATTGCCATTTTTATTTTTTTTGAAAAAGTGAAAACAAAAATAGAAAGACAGGGATCACAAAATTGTTTGCAAAGCGTCCTTTATTAATGATAAAAATTGTAAAACATGATGTGGCCCTACAATGAACCACTACGTCTTGGACAGAACGTAGGGTTTTGTGCAGAATGAAAAAAACAAAAGAAAATTACTCTGTTTGAAGAGTAACTTGGACTACATCCTCTGATGTCCAATTGCTGATCACTTCCCCTGGTGCACAAGGGCGAACCCAGCAATCGAGATCACAATCACCGTCACCATCTTCACTATCAGCTGCAAAGACGTCACCGTGATTCATCAGCCCAACGTTGGTAAAGGTACTTGGACCTGCTTGACCACCCTGCTCCGCTTGTAAGGCTTGATAGCCAATGCCAAATTTATCTTCCTTGACCGGCAAATCCACCATTTTGCCCCAACCTTCAGCTCTACCGGAGTCAACGACCTCTTTGGCCTGCTTATACGAAGCAATCGAAGCACCTGGCTTCCTCTGTTCAGCACACGCCACCCCCTCAAGAGCAACCGTCTCAAACGCCTAGCACAAGGTTTCGTGGATCTCGCCATCCACCTCGACATACTTGAACGAGGATAGATGACTCACCAAGATATCTTCCTCGCCGCACACGGTCACAATCTGACCGTTCCAGACATACTTGAGCTTCTGATGGAGAGTCGACGAGACTGCCCCTGCTGCATGGATCCATGGACGCCCCAACAAACAACTGTAGGCAGGCTGGATATCCATCACGTAGAAGATGATATCGAACACCTCAGGACCTATCTTCACAGGCAAAGTAACTTCCCCAAACACAGAACGTTTGGATCCGTCAAATGCACGAACTATCAGGTCACTAGGAGTAAGTGTAGCACCTCAAATTTGCACCTATCATTATACATACTATCTCATATTAGGTCATAGCATATCATGTTCCATTGCATAACATTTGCATTGTCCTCAGTTGCCTCAAGAGCAAGCAAGCAAGAAATTAGGTCAAACTGATCAGGAGATCAGTCAACCAATCAAGCAAGGAATTTCTCATTGAACCAAGGCCTTAGGGTTTGCCCAACAAGTTCACATGACTTGGAGGTCTTTTTGAAGTGTTCAAGTCAAGGGTTGAAGCCTCAATGGTCATCAGTCAGTGCACAGTCAAGTCCAAAACCCTAGAAAGTCAAAGTTGGTCAACTGTGGTTGACTCTTTGGATTTGATGGATGGAAATGGTTTGAGAGAGCTTATTCATGTCCTAATAGGTCTTACATGTCATGGCAATCAACATCATGGAAGAATTTGAAGCCAATCAGAAAATTTCCCAAAATAGAAACTGGACCTGTAATTTCAACTGCCAAAAATAGAAACTTCTTGATCCTCAACTTACATCATGATACAAGCTTCAAATGAATTTTTGCCCAACATGAAAGTTGAAGATCTTGTTCTCCCATTTTCAAAAAGTCCAAGAACTCTCAAATCCCATGTGTGGTTGTCAAGATATGATCAAATCATTTTCATCAATTTTTGAACTTCAAAGGGCCATATCTCCCAAACCATAAGGCCAAATTTGGTGGGGTTTTTTCCTACAAACCACATTTTTCATCCTCTTTCCAAAAATATAAATTTCATTCATCAAAACCTTGCCAATCAAAATGGCATTTTTGGACCTTTTTCATTTAAATTCAAAGTTTGACCAAACTTTGACTTTTTGATTCTTTGACTTTTTCTTGATTTGGCCAATTGGGAAATGTTCCATATATCATTTGTGATTTGCTCCAAGCCTAAAATCATAGCCATACCACCATTACACCATCATTGTGACCAAAATGCAAAAACTTGAAAAAATGGCAATTGGCTTTAAGAGAGTACAACAAGGACAGCAAACCTTCAGCAACATAAAACAGCACAAGCAAAAGCCACTAGCAGCCTTTCAAGCCCAAATTCGTGCAGACAAATACACCTCCATTTCCATTTTCTGCACAAACTTGGCAAATGCATTAAGTTTCAAAAAGCAAAACCAGTACAGCTTTTCACGTGTACAACCAAAACAGCAAAACTTGGTCTGTTTCCAGCCTTGCCAAAGCCCAAAATCGTGCAGCCACTACACCCCCATTTCCACATGCTCAAGTTTAGCAACTTTGCAAATGAGAGCATTAACATTAAACTAGCTTACAACATGGATTAAGGAGGATAAACAGACCCTTATAAGCTTTCTTCTGTCACATTTCTACCCTAGTTCTTGACAGCCACCACACAGAAAATACATATCCTCTCCTTCTTGCAATTTTGCAGATTGAGATTTTCAGAGCAAAACAATAAAAACCCTCGAGCCCTTCTCCATCATTCCTTCATCTGGACCATCTTTGGAGCCCCTTTGAACCACCAAACCTCAACTGTAGCATGGCCTGTTGCTCTGTTTCCTTCAAGAACCACTAATGGCATTTCGAGCTGTGAAGAGTTCCAGGTATTCTTAAGGTGAAAAAGCTCCATCATCCATCATTTAGTAGCTGTGTGGTCATCTGTTTTGCTCTGAATCACTCAACACAACCCTGTTTCACATTGTCTTCAAAAACAAGTAAGCAATTCGACCTCCTTCTTTTACCATGCCATGATATGCTTTAGATAGATTACATGATGCTGATTCTAATGAATGTTCATTTGTTTGAAATGATTTGGTTATGCTGAGAGAAACATGGTTTTCTTGTTTCATGCTTGAAGTTATGTTCCTTCGATTTGCTCATTTGTGGTGGATTCAATGAAGACCATTGCTATTTTCTTGTTGCCTGGTGTGTGTTGAAGCTATTAGTGTGTTTAGTTTGCATTTCTGAGCATTTTGATTTTTCATGCTTACATGAAGATGATGATCATGCTGTTATCTTGAAACCCTAATTCTGTCCAGATTTTTCTCATGGCTAATGCTTGTTTGGTTGATGATTGATATTGCTTGATGGTCATTATGCCATGCCCTTGTGTGTTTTTGCTCGAAAACTTATTGGATGATTGTTGAACCATGGAGTTGAATTGATGAATGCTACTGAAATTGATGCTGGCTTTTTACAGAAATCTTGTTCTTATGAGGATTGGCTATTGTTGTTACTCATGTTGCATGAAGTATTTCATATACCCTGCTGTTGTGATTGCTTGCTCAAATTTTGTGTTATAATGATGATGACATGATGATTGATGAACCATGAAATTGATGCTGCTAATGCCCTGCTGTTATGCTTGAATCATGAATTTGTCCAGAAAAATTCCTCATGCTTATGTTGTCTTGCTGTTAGCTAGGATTGCATGATGATAAATGCTCATGGCCATATTTTATTGTTGGATGATGTTGTTCATGATTTGGTGATTGCTGTTTGAATAATGATGGTGCATGCTGCTGTAGTTGAAACCCTGGTCCTTTCCATAAATCATGACTTTATGTATGCACAAGTTTGGCTGATGTTATTGCTTGTGATTATGTGATTGATTTCATGGCTATGCTATCACATTGTGTTTGGTCTGCTATTGAATTTGACACACCATTGCTGCATATACCCTGCTGTTGTGTTTAAACTTTAAACTCATGCCTAGAAATCTCTCATGTTTGTCTTGGTTTTGTTGTGTATAATATATTTGCATTGAAGAGCATTACTACTGTCATGTTGTTTGCTTGAGGTTGCATGAAGGTTACTACACCAATGCCCTGTTTCTGCTTGATGTTTTTTTGAATTTCATGATTAATGTTGAATGTTGGAGATATCATGAATGCCCTGCTGCTGTTATGATGAATTTGCCCAAATTTTGCATGAATGTGTGTTGGTTTGTTGCTAGCTAGGTATGCATGAACATGTTTGTATCACTCCCCTGCTGTTTACCATGTTTAAATTTCGATATGATGATGGACATTGGTTGATGAATGTTGTTGCTGGTTGAGTTTATGTGCTGCTGTTGTTGCCAATGCCTTTGCCATGTTGGAAACCCCAAGGGTTTATGTGAAAACCAGAAAATTTGAGATGATTGGCAAGATCACTGTTTCATTGGCTGAGGACCAATGAAAACATTTCGTTTTGCCTTGCCAAAACGCACAGCTTTGATTAGTAAGCTCAGAATTACACATTTGCCACGGTTGACCTTGGTTTGACCACTAGTTCATGCTATTTTGTTCATATTGCATCCATAATTTCATCCAACTTCCACAATTTATTTCTCTTTCACATTTCATCCAAAAATCTTGAAATTTTTTCCTCATATTCATGAATGTGTCCTTTATTTAATCATGATTTTTAATTAATTTTCCATTGGCTGGATTTTTAATGATAATTATTTTCTTGACATGTATGCCAAAATGATACATTGTGCCATTCCTTTTGTGAAATTGCCATATTGCATCCAATGAGCTTGAAATTTTTTGTGGTAAAACTAGACACATTGACCTTCATTTCCATATAAAGTTTGTGCATTTATCATTTGTGGATTGAGAGTTATGATTTTTTGAAGTCATGTGTTGCATTTGGTGTCATACCATGATCATGCATTTTCCCTAATTTTGTTCACCTGCTTCCTTGCATCCAATTGACCCCATTTTTTGCATGAATGATCCTTTGTATGTCTATTTCATGTATGAATTTTCTTGGAATTAATCTTGCTGTTTTCCATTTGATTGTGAATTTTCTTCCATGCTTGGTCATTTGTTGACTTTTTGTGCTATACCTTGCCAAATCTTTTGTGAAATCCTCATACCATATTGTATGTCCATGAAATTTCATATGTGATAACTAGACTCTTTGAGCTTTGCATTGGTGTTAATCTCATTCATTTCTCTTCTGTTTTCAAATTGATATGATTTTTTGAAGTTGACCTATGCTTGTTGACTTTCACCATGCTTACTTGAATTTGGTTTGACTTCATGAT
The DNA here is from genome assembly GCF_024323335.1 of Lathyrus oleraceus. Lineage (NCBI taxonomy): Eukaryota > Viridiplantae > Streptophyta > Magnoliopsida > Fabales > Fabaceae > Lathyrus > Lathyrus oleraceus. The sequence goes on along the minus strand of NC_066583.1, from coordinate 536,580,960 downwards.
TTTACTTGACTGCCTTCCTCTCATCCAAATGCCATGAAATTTTACATGTATACCATGTTAGATGCTAGGATTGAGTGTGATTTATTTCATGATTTTTGAAAATGTTTGAGTTGACTTTTGATGCAAGTCATTCTGTTGACTTTTGTATGCTTTCTTTGCCTTACTTTGACTTCAAATGTTCATGAAATGATCATAATGCATGATTTGAATGTGGGCCCAATTGTGATTGCTTTCTAATTGGTTGACTTTGACTTTGAGTTGACTTTTCCTTGCTGCCTTGACTTTTTCTTTCATCTTTGACCCTAGGCTAGCCCTAGTGGTCCTTTGGACTTATGTTGAGTTCATCTGTTTCAGGTTGAGCATAGTGCTTCCAAGATCATACCAATTTGATTGATGTTTGTTTGTCTATATTGTGCTAACCTTTTGTTTTGTAGGTGACTCATGTAACTTGAGTTTTGCTTTGCACAGTTGACCTTCTGTGGTTGACTATTTATCCATTCCTTTTGCTTTTAACTGTTTAATTGCATACTGATTTGTTTGGTTTTTCTCAGGTACCCTTTAGTTGCTTTAGTTGCTTGCTTTGCTTTTTAGCAATTGCTTTGAGGTATAATCTCTTTTACTACATGTAGTCTGGAGACCCGGTCTGTTATTTGACCGGGCAAACTGTCTGAAGTCCTCCTTAAGAGGCAATGCCTGTGTTTGTTTAAAATTGTCCCAAGCAGGAAAAGTCCTCATTTGAGGCAATTGGTGGAAGGTAGGGATAAGCAATCTATCCCCCACTATTCAGTGTGTCCTCTCTTTGCTCCCATTACATGGTTGAAGCATTGAGATAAAAACCCAAGATCTTGTACAAAGTGTACAGTGTCAGAGTCTTCGAGTATAGAAGGGTTCCCACTTTCTGGACCCATGCTCATTTGTCTATTAGCTCTCCCTGGCCAGGGATAAGAGCTGTGAGGTCTCATCCTCACTTCATCCTTTCATCTGCTTCACCTTAGCCCCTCAATGGCAAGGTTAAGAGCAACACTTACCCTATTCCAGTTGGCCCTAGTGCCTAACCTTTTGCTTGAGCCTCTTGTATGCATATAGAGTGTGCTTCTTGTGATTGTGATTGCCTGTTTGCTTTGCCTCCTTAGGTTTAGCTTAGACTTGCCCTTGTGCAAGGTAGGTTGTGCTTGACTTGCTTCCTGTGCAAGTCAAGTCTGTGTGGCTTACTCCCTGTGTGAGCCATACTTAGAACTGTTCGGCCGAACTACGGCAACTCTGATTCTCACGTTCAGGTGAGATACGTAGGCACGAGACGCGATGTCTTGCCGAGTTTGACTAACCACTAACTCTAACTCTTTTCTCTCACCCCTGTTGTGACTGAGATATTCTTTTCTCTCGCCCTCGTTGCGATCGAGACCTTCCCTTTCTCTTGCCCTAGTTGCGATCGAGACCCTTGCTTCCTGTGCAAGCCTTGTCTAGGATAGGTTGGCCCTTGTGCCATTTAGCTAGAAACCTTAACTTAGGGTTGACTTTTGCATGACAACATCTAGGCTCGAGTCGTAGTCTCCCTAGAGTTGTGTCTCCCTCTGTTATCTGGTTAGGCTAGATCCTTTGTCCCTGCGTAGGGGAACTGCATCGCCCTGATCTTCACACCAGATGAAGTATGTAGGCAGGAGATTGAGCTGATCTCTCCGGGCGCCCTTTTTCTTTTTGTGTGTGTTGTCTGACCTTTGCTAGGCTCGAGTCCCTGACTCCTTAGCATTTGCTGTCTGTCTGTTTGTTTGTGTTTGACAGTTATAGGCTGAGTCCCCGACTCCCTATCCATCTGTTGTGTGTTTAGGTTCGGATGTCAATGTAAGTCCAGTGATTGGCATTTGAGCTCCATGTTTGCCCCTTGTGTGTGTTTAGGTTCGGATGCTGATGTAAGTCCATCGATTGGCAGTCGGGCTCCACGTTTGCCTTTGTGTGTTTGTTTGTGTGCGTGTCAGCCGAGCTACGAATGCTCTGATTCTTCTCTCGTCCGAGAAGATACGTATGCATAGGATGCGATATCCTAGCGAGCATGTGTCGTTTCCCCAGTCCGAACTACTTGGACTCTGATGTCTATTGCCTGATAGACTAAGTAGGCCCAGGATGCGACATCCTGCCGAGTCAGTCTCAGTCAGTCTCTTTTGTCTCTTTCAGCCAGTGTGTGTGTGTTTGAGCAGTGTTTAGGAACCAATATTCTTTCCTTTTGTGCGTGGATCCCGTAGAGTACTACGGATGCGTAGGGTGCCTAACACCTTCCCTTCGCATAACCGACTCCCGAACCCATCCTCTTTGGTCGCGAGACCATGTTCTTTCCTAGGTTTACTTCGAGCGTTTCCTTTCCCTCTTTTGGGATAAATAACGCACGGTGGCGGCTCTGTTGTTTCTTTCTTTTCCCGCCGGTTTTTCGCGCGATGCGACAGCTGGCGACTCTGCTGGGGATACAGTGAAGTTGACCTATGCTGGTCCATCTTCCCTGAGCGAGTCTCTCCTAGCGCTCTCTAGGATTAGGGTTTTGGTTGCTTTCTGCTTGTTGTATTCTATTGCATTCATTGTATATATGTACATTTATTGTTTGCATTGATTGTGTGCATTGATGTTTGCATTCATATTCATTATTCATTGCTGGCTGGCTGTCTGTTTTTCTTTGTGTGGGGGGGAGTCAGTTGAGGTAAAAGGTCCAATACCCAGACCATGAGTGCAATCTAGGATACCTAGGAATAGAGTGATTCATGGGAAGCGGGTGGTGTACGCCACTTAGCGGAACATTGATATCACGAGCAGTTCAGACTCTGATGGGGTATTATCGGTGCATACATCGGGTGTGCACAGGATAATATTTCTTGAAAGGGTTGTTTATCCTGCGTTTCTCTCAGCCTCACCCTGGCCTAGACTACACCCGTGAGTGGGGAAGGGTTATTCATTACAGGTACCGTTGGTGACTCGGTTCTGTTGGTGACTTGGTTCTGTTGGTAACTCTAGTTCAGACGACAGTTTTCAGTTGACCTTAAGTTGGATTTATGTTCCGATTTTGGCTAAAGTTTCAACCCAGCAATCAGAGTTTGCGCAACCAGCCAGTCCAGTCTGCATCATGTGCATCATAGCATATTTATTTTTCAAAAGAAACGCATTGAAAAAAAAAAGAGTAAAAAAAAAAAGAAAAAAAAAATGGCGACAGGTACATTCACGAGCTTGTCTACTGATAAAGATGGCGACAGTCCCAGAGCCGAAGCGGAAGACCTGTGTCTATGTTTTCCATCGTGAGCCGTTGACTCCACTAGTCGAGTTGGGGAGCCTTGTGATAGGTGACCGTCTGAGGAGTTTTGTTGGGCAGTATGGAGATATCTTGACATTGTTGAAGACAGTAGTGGACCCAGTACCTCTGCAGACGCTACTTCAGTTTTATGATCCAGAGCTCAGATGCTTCACCTTCCAGGATTATCAGCTTGCACCTACCCTTGAGGAGTGCTCTATCCTGTTGAGTATCCCTATTCAGCATCAGACTCCCTTCTTGGACGTCCCAAAGGAGGTCGACTTCAGATTGATTGCCAGAGCTCTCCGGTTGAGCGTTGAGGAGGTTGGTAAGAATTGGAGGCCCTGTGGGGAAGTAGTAGGTCTGCCTTTGAGGTTTCTGATGAGGATTGCCAGAGTTGAAGCAGATAAGGGGAATTGGGAAGTTTTTCACGCACAGCTAGCTGTCATGATCTATGGGATCATCCTATTTCCCAGTATGCCGAACTTCATAGACCATGCGGCTATCAGCATCTTTATCAGAGGGAATCCAGTCCCTACCCTCCTTGCTGATACTTACTATGCCATCCACAGTAGGCATGGTAAAGGTGGAGCCATTAGATGCTGCTTACCTCTTCTGTACAAGTGGTTCATGTCGCTTCTGCCAGCCAGTGGACCATTTGTAGATACCCAGAGCACTCTGAAGTGGACTCAGAGGGTCATGTCGATCACTTCCTACGACATCAGATGGCAGTCATACCGAATGGACGTGAGGGATGTTATCATGAGATGTGGAGAATTCCCGAACGTGCCACTTGTGGGGACCAGGGGTTGCATCAGCTACAACCCAGTTCTCTCCCTTCGCCAGTTAGGGTTTGTTATGAGTCGAAGACCTCTCGAAGCCGAGATAGCTGAGAGTGTGTATTTTGAGAAGAAGGATGACCCTGTTAGGCTGGAGCAGATAGGGAAGGCCTGGAGATCAGTTGGAGTAAAGGATGGGTCCATCTTGGGGAAGAAGTTTGCCATAGCCATGCCCGATTACACTGATTGGGTAAAGAAGAGAGTGGAAACTTTGCTGTTACCCTACGATAGGACGGAATCATTGCAAGAGCAACCACCCTTGATCCTTGCGGATAGTGTGTCTGCTGAGCACTATAAGCAAGCCCTGATGGAGAGTCGGCGTCTGAGGGAGAAGGAGCAAGACACTCAGATGGAGTTGTACAAAGCTCAGGCTGATAAGCTGCATTTGGCCCATCAACTCAGGGAAGTGCAAGGAGAGGATGCTAGCAGAGCGAGGGGGAAGAAGAGGTCGTATGAGGAAATGGAGTCCCTGATGGATGCAGAACATAGGGAATGTCTGAGACTGCAGAGAGCAGAGGTCGGTTATCAAAAGAAAATCAGAGACTTGGAGAAGCAACTCAAAGACAAAGACAATCAGTTGAAGAAGGAGATGGAGTGGAGACAGAAGTCGGAGGAGTATCTTGGAGGAGAAGTCTTGGAGCTGAGGAGACAGTTGAAAGAGAAGATCACTCCGCTACCAGATTGTTCAGAATGTTCACTGTTGATAGACCAGTGTCATTACCTGAAGACCCTCATTCCAGAAGACCGTCTTCCGTAGACTGTATTTCTGTTTCTTTTTGAGAATCACCTCCAGGCTTGTTGGATGGGATTCATTTGTGTGTAATCCATCTCTTGGATCTTTATTGTTGAGAATCACCACCAGGCTTGTTGGATGGGATTCTCTTTTCTTTGTACTCTGTTTTCGAACATTCAGTTGTATGACTTCTTTTGTACCCTTATTCATATATAAGGCTGTTGATTTTCTCTGTTGCTCTCATTTTTCCCTGTATTCTGTTTATCTCTTTCTTGTTGCTGCAGGTTGCCATCTTTTTCAAGATGAGTCAGGCTCCTTGAATGCCTGAGAAATGAGCATCTCATGTGCATCATGCATATCATTAGACATCATAATCATATCATTTGCATAACAGGTGTTCTTGTGCAGTCTTCTCACTGTGGGTTCCTGTGTTCAGGCAGGATAGCTGATTCAAGACAACACCGCTACTCAACAAGGCTCAACCATCAACGCAACATGGATCAAGTACAAGCCGAGTTGGCAGAGATGAGGGTAAGCATGGCCCAGTTCATTCATATGATGCAAGGGGTCGCGCAAGGTCAAGAAGAACTCCGAGCATTGGTCCAGAGGCAAGAAGCTGTATTGCCACCGCCCAACCAGCCTCTGCAAGAAGGAAACCCAGTTCCTGAAGTCCCTGCTGCTGCTATTCCCGTCAACAACTACGCTGTGGGTGAAGAGTTGAGGGGTATCCGAGTCGACGGTCAACCGATTGCTCCGGATGTTGTTAGTCCCAGAGTCATCCATGCTCCGGTCCGTAACAGAATTCCAATTGTTGACAGACAAGAGGATTTGCTCACTATGCTCAGTGAAGACGACGATATCTTGGGCAGAAATGATGCGAGAGATCGCAAAGTAGAGGCCCTTGCTGAGAAGATCAGAGCAATGGAATGTCAAAACTCCCTCGGTTTTGACGTTACAAACATGGGATTGGTTGAAGGACTGAGAATCCCGCACAAATTCAAGGCGCCGTCATTTGACAAATACAACGGTACCTCCTGCCCTCGCACCCATGTGCAGGCATATTACAGAAAAATATCCGCATACACTGACGATGAGAAGATGTGGATGTATTTCTTCCAGGATAGTCTATCTGGGGCATCCTTGGACTGGTATATGGAATTGAAGCGGGATTCAATTCGGTGCTGGAGAGACCTGGGTGAGGCGTTCCTCAGGCAGTATAAGCACAACATGGACATGGCTCCGACCAGAACTCAGTTGCAGAGCTTATGTCAGAAAAACAACGAAAGTTTCAAAGAGTACGCCCAGAGATGGCGCGAACTTGCTGCAAGAGTTCAACCCCCTATGCTAGAAAGGGAGTTGACTGACATGTTCATTAGCACTCTTCAAGGTGTCTACATGGACCGGATGGGAAGCTGCCCATTCGGAAGCTTTTCTGACGTCGTAATCTGCGGCGAAAGAACTGAGAGCCTGATCAAGGCTGGGAGGATCCACGATACTGGTTCCTCATCGTCATCAAAGAAACCCTTCTCTGGGGCACCTCGCCGTAGAGAAGGAGAGACTAATGCTGTACAGCACAGAGGGGGTGCTTACAGAGCCAACAACAACAGGGACCAGTATCGTCCAATCGCTGCAGTGACCATTCCTGCACCTCAACCGCGTCCACAACAACAAAGGGTTCAGCAACAACAACCGCAACAACGACCTCAACAACAGCAACAACAACAACAACGTCCTTTCCAGCCTCAGCAGAGACAGAGGTTGAATCCTGATAGGAGATTCGATCCTCTGCCTATGTCGTACGCAGAGCTACTACCCGAGCTACTCCGGTTAGGGTTTGTAGAGTTGCGTACGATGGCAACTCCTACCGTGCTGCCACCCGGCTATGATGCCAATGTAAGATGTGACTTTCACTCTGGGGCACCAGGCCACCATACTGAAAGATGCCGGGCGTTTCAGCACAAGGTCCAGGACTTGATTGATTCCAAGGCAATCAACTTCTCTCCGGTTCCGAATGTGGTAAACAATCCTATGCCACAGCATGGAGGGCATAGGGTTAATAACATTGAAGATGGGGAAGCTGAAGACCTGGTAGTGAATGTGGAAGATGTTCAGACGTCTTTGTCGGTCGTCAAGGGCCGATTGTTGAAAGGGGGTGTTGACCCAGGTTGTTCAGAAGATTGTGTGGGCTGTTCAGAGGCTGTCAACGGTTGTGACCAGTTGAAGACTGGTATTCAGAGGTTAATGGACGAAGGTTGTTTGCAGTTCGGCCGTGCTACCAGAGATAATGGGGCAGTGTCTACTGTCACCATTTTTTATAAACCGGCTGAAGGAAGAGGGCGTGGGGCTGTCAGTACACCCACCACCAGCAATACTCCGGTTACCATTCCTACCCCGGTAACCATCAGAGCACCTACTACTATCGTGGCGTCCGGCAGAGGACAAGTTGGAAATAGTAGAGCTGTTCCGTGGAGTTATGACAACGCCTATCGCCGAGATAGGAGGGCTGGTAACCAAACGAGGCCAGTTAACCAAGCGCCGGTTACGATCAGTGCTCCTGTGAGGATCCCTGCTGTTACAAGTCCTGTGGTGGACAATGTTGGAGGACAGGGAGGCTTCACAAGGAGTGGACGACTGTTTGCTCCTCAGCCTTTGAGAGATACTGCTGCTGAGTCATCTGCAAGGGCTAAGGGCAAACAAACAATGGTTGACGAAGAACCGGATCAGAAGGAGACTGAGGGTTCTTTCCAGAAAGATGTCGAGGAGTTTATGAAGATAATTAAGAAGAGTGACTACAAAATTGTGGATCAGCTCAACCAAACTCCGTCAAAAATCTCGATACTCTCCTTGCTGATGTGTTCTGAGGCACATCGGGACGCTCTGTTGAAGATGTTGAACATGGCATACGTCCCGCAAGAGATATCCGTCAACCAGCTGGAGGGTGTACTAGCAAATGTGAGTACCAGGCATGGTGTAGGTTTCACTGACCTAGACTTGACACCTGAGGGCCGTAATCACAACAAAGCCTTGCACATCACTATGGAGTGCAAAGGTGCAGTACTATCTCACGTGCTAGTAGACACCGGGTCGTCCCTGAATGTCCTTCCGAAGCAAATATTGAAGAAAATCGATGTTGAGGGAGTCGTGCTCACTCCCAGTGACCTGATCGTGCGTGCATTCGACGGATCCAAACGATCTGTGTTTGGTGAAGTTACTTTGCCGGTGAAGATAGGTCCAGAAGTCTTCGACATCGTGTTCTATGTGATGGACATTCAGCCTGCTTATAGCTGTCTGTTGGGGCGTCCTTGGATACACGCCGCTGGGGCAGTCTCGTCGACTCTCCATCAGAAGCTCAAATATGTCTGGAACGGTCAGATCGTGACCGTCTGTGGTGAAGAGGAGATTTTGGTGAGTCATCTCTCCTCATTCAAATATGTTGAGGTGGATGGCGAGATCCACGAAACCCTATGCCAGGCATTTGAGACTGTGGCATTGGAAGGTGTAGCTTGTGCAGAGCAGAGGAAGCCAGGTGCTTCAATATCGTCGTACAAGCAAGCAAAAGAAGTTGTGGACTCCGGTAAAGCAGAAGGCTGGGGCAAGATGGTTGACTTGCCAGTGAAAGAAGACAAATTCGGCATTGGGTACGAGCCTCTCGCAGCAGAGCCGAGCGTACAAGCAGGTCCGAGCACCTTCACCAGCGCTGGGCTGATGAACCATGGAGACGTCTTTGCTACTGATGGTGAAGACAGTGATCATGATTTGGACGTCTGGGTCCGCCCTTGTGCACCAGGCGAGGTTATCAACAACTGGACAGCAGAAGATGTGGTCCAAGTTACTCTACTGACAGAGTAATTTTCTTTTGTTTATCATTTTGCATGAAAACCCTACGCTCCGCCCAGGGCGTAGTGGTTCATTGTAGGGCCACATCATGTTCTCAATGTTTATAAATAAAGGACGTTTTTTCAATCAAATTTTGAGATCTTTGTCTTTCTATTTTTTGTTTTCTCACTTTTTCAAAACAATAAAAATGGCAATGTTTTTGTTTTTTGTGACTTTATTGAAATCTTTTTCTAAAAACAAAACATTAAACATGCAGAAATGATCTTTTGGCATCCACTGTGAACGACTCTGTTATGGCTCAGTATGATTTCAACAATCCCATCTACCAAGCTGAAGAGGAGAGTGAGGAAGACTGTGAACTCCCTGCAGAATTGGTCAGATTACTGAAGCAAGAGGAAAGGGTCATCCAACCTCACCAGGAAGAGTTGGAAATTGTCAATCTGGGTACTGAGGACGCCAGAAGAGAGATCAAGATTGGGGCTGCTTTAGAAGACTCTGTCAAGAAGAGGTTAATTGAGATGCTAAGAGAATATGTGGAAATATTCGCCTGGTCATACCAAGATATGCCTGGGTTGGATACAGACATTGTGGTGCATCGTTTACCTCTCAGAGAAGAGTGCCCGTCGGTTAAGCAGAAGCTTCGCAGAACTAGTCCTGATATGGCTGTCAAAATCAAGGAAGAGGTTCAGAAGCAGTGGGACGCAGGTTTCCTAGCTGTCACCAGTTACCCGCCGTGGGTTGCCAACATCGTTCCCGTGCCGAAGAAGGATGGCAAAGTCAGGATGTGTGTCGATTACCGGGATCTGAATAGGGCGAGTCCGAAAGATGATTTCCCATTACCTCACATTGATGTATTGGTTGATAATACGGCTCAATCCTCGGTATTCTCTTTCATGGACGGTTTCTCAGGCTACAATCAGATCAAGATGGCGCCAGAGGACATGGAAAAGACGACATTCATTACACCTTGGGGCACGTTCTGCTACAAGGTAATGCCATTTGGGTTGAAGAATGCCGGTGCTACCTATCAAAGGGCAATGACGACTCTCTTTCATGACATGATGCACAACAAAATCGAAGTGTATGTGGATGATATGATTGCGAAGTCACAGACAGAAGAGGAGCACCTGGTAAATTTGCAGAAGTTGTTTGACAGACTGGTCAAATTCAAACTGAGGCTGAATCCGAACAAGTGCACGTTTGGAGTGAGATCCGGGAAGCTCTTAGGCTTCATTGTCAGTGAGAAAGGGATTGAGGTAGATCCAGCTAAAGTCAAAGCTATTCAAGAGATGCCTGAACCGAAGACGGAAAAGCAAGTCCGTGGGTTTTTAGGGAGGTTGAACTACATTGCAAGGTTCATATCTCATCTAACCGCCACATGTGAACCCATTTTCAAACTACTCAGAAAGAATCAGGCTATCAAATGGAATGATGATTGTCAGAAGGCATTTGACAAAATCAAGGAGTACCTACAGAAACCTCCAATCCTGATCCCTCCAGTTCCAGGGAGACCACTGATCATGTACCTTTCAGTCACTGAGACTTCGATGGGGTGTGTATTGGGACAGCATGACGAGTCTGGTCGAAAAGAGCATGCCATATACTACCTGAGCAAAAAGTTTACCGACTGTGAAACAAGATATTCACTGCTCGAGAAAACTTGCTGTGCTTTGGCCTGGGCTGCTCGCCGACTAAGGCAGTATATGTTGAACCATACTACTCTGTTGATTTCTAGGATGGATCCAGTCAAATACATCTTTGAGAAGCCAGCTCTCACCGGACGTGTTGCCCGTTGGCAAATGATCTTAACCGAGTACGACATTCAGTATACGTCGCAGAAGGCCATCAAAGGTAGTATTCTGTCAGACTATCTCGCCGAACAACCGATCGACGACTATCAGCCTATGATGTTTGAATTCCCTGATGAAGACATCATGTACCTGAAGGCGAAAGAATGTGAAGAGCCGCTTGTCGAGGAAGGACCGGATCCTGATGACAAATGGACCCTGATGTTTGATGGGGCTGTGAATATGAACGGTAATGGTGTTGGCGCAGTGTTGATCAATCCCAAAGGTGCCCATATACCTTTCTCTGCCAGATTGACATTCGACGTCACCAACAATGAAGCTGAGTATGAGGCTTGTATCATGGGGATAGAAGAAGCCATTGATCTGAGGATCAAGACACTTGACATTTTTGGGGATTCTGCTCTAGTGATCAATCAGGTCAATGGAGATTGGAATACAAACCAGCCGCATCTGATTCCGTATAGAGATTACACCAGAAGAATACTGACGTTCTTCAAGAAGGTGAAGTTGTATCACGTCCCCCGAGACGAAAATCAGATGGCTGATGCTTTGGCTACTTTATCCTCTATGATAAAAGTTCATTGGTGGAATCATGTGCCACAAGTTGCTGTGAATCGACTCGAGAGGCCTGCATATGTGTTCGCAGCCGAGTCTGTTAATGCTATTGATGATAAACCGTGGTATTATGACATCAAGAATTTCCTCAAGACTCGAGAGTATCCTGAGGGTGCGTCGAAGAATGATAAGAAGACCCTGAGAAGGCTTGCTGGAAGCTTTTATCTGAATCAGGATGATGTGCTATACAAGCGGAACTTTGACATGGTCTTGCTCAGATGCATGGATAGACGCGAAGCAGACATGTTAATGCAAGAAGTGCACGAGGGTTCGTTTGGTACCCACGCTGGTGGTCATGCAATGTCGAAGAAATTGCTGAGAGCCGGATATTATTGGATGACTATGGAATCCGATTGCTTTAAATATGCTCGGAAATGCCATAAGTGTCAAATCTACGCTGATAAGGTGCATGTGCCACCAAGCCCGTTGAATGTCATGAACTCGCCTTGGCCGTTCGCCATGTGGGGCATTGACATGATTGGGAGGATAGAGCCAACTGCTTCTAATGGACATCGCTTCATCTTGGTTGCGATCGATTACTTCACCAAATGGGTAGAAGCAGCTTCCTATGCCAACGTCACCAAACAAGTGGTTGCCCGGTTCATCAAGAAGGAAATCATCTGTCGTTATGGAGTCCCTGAGAGAATCATCACTGACAATGGTTCGAATCTCAACAACAAGATGATGAAAGACTTGTGCAGAGATTTCAAGATTGAACATCACAATTCTTCTCCCTACAGACCGAAGATGAATGGTGCTGTTGAGGCAGCTAACAAGAATATCAAGAAGATTGTGCAGAAGATGGTCGTTACGTACAAAGATTGGCACGAGATGTTGCCTTTCGCTTTGCATGGGTACCGTACCTCTGTACGTACGTCGACCGGGGCAACCCCCTACTCCCTTGTGTATGGTATGGAAGCAGTCCTACCAGTTGAGGTGGAGATCCCTTCTCTGAGGGTATTATTGGATGTCAAGCTGGACGAAGCCGAGTGGATTCGTACAAGGTTTAACGAGTTAAGCCTTATCGAAGAGAGACGGTTAGCAGCTGTTTGCCATGGGCAGTTGTATCAGAGAAGGATGAAGCGAGCCTTTGATCAGAAAGTGCGTCCTCGGACATTTCAAACTGGCGATCTAGTTTTGAAGAGGATCCTTCCTCCCGGTACAGATAACAGGGGCAAGTGGACCCCTAACTACGAAGGTCCATATGTTGTGAAGAAGGTTTTCTCCGGTGGAGCCTTGATGCTTACAACAATGGACGGTGAAGACTTTCCTTCCCCTGTCAACTCAGACGTAGTCAAAAAATACTTCGCGTAAATTGACCCGCTGGACAAAAAGAAAAAAGTCCAGGCAAAAAATGGGCATCCCGGCGAACCAAAAAACAGAAAGAAAAGGTTCGGGCAAAAGTTAGGGATAAAAATGAAAAATTGTACACCCGGTAAGTCGAAAACCCGCAAGGGCGGCTTAGGCAAAAATGGGTATCCCGGTGGATTGAAAACCCGAAAGGGCGATCCCGCCAAAAGAGGGATTAAAGCGAAGACTACAGTCTGAGTCATCTGTACTTCGTCATGCTTCGTCAGCTGCCATCTCGAAAGATGTGATCGGTCCAATCAGTCTTCTCAGAAAGCAAGGAATTGGGAGGAAATTGATGATCTATGAGTTATAACAGAGTTGGGAAATAGTGGATGCCGTGTTCACATTGCCATTAGGATAGTTTATTTTCCTTTTGTGCGCAATTACCTCTTTCTAGGAATTGCTTCCCAATGTATTTGCCTCTTCAGGCACACTTTCAATCAATAAAAGTCGTTATTCAGATAAATTGCTCTCTTGTTTTTACTTTTACTGTTTTGTTTGCAAAAACGTCCGAATTTTTGATAAACATTGCATACAAAAACATGAAGGCTACACAATGACGTGCAGAAGGATTAAAACATTTGAAAATCATTTTGAATGTTGAGGACACTTGACCGTATCTTGTCCATGTACTCCCTGGGGCATATGTTGTCCCGATTTGCAGGTCGTCGCCTGTGATTATTTTCCCCAGTAAGGTCGTCACAGGTGAGCATTCCCCAGCAGTGCTTTTCCCCAGACATAATCATTCTCCTAGCTGGTTTGCATAAGCCTTCCCCAGTGAAGCAATTATTTCTCCAGCAGAGTTCATCCCCACCAGTGGATTGGACAGGTTTTTATAGCAGGTCAACATCTGCATCCCCAGCTGAGTTATTTCGCTTGTGAATTTTGTGGGTCGTCCCCGGCAGAGTAACAGATATTCCCCGAAGCAGAGTTCATCGTATCTGAGGATTGTATGGGCCTTATCCCCAGAGACTCTCTTAGTTTATCTCCCCCAGCGGAATAGTGATTTCCTCAGCAGAGCGGTTATTTCCCCAAGCGGAAGTTTTTGTGGATTCGTTGGGCTCTCTCCAGCAGACTACCTGTATTTCTCCCTAGCAGAGTTGATTCATTTCTCCCCAACAGAATTGCTTTCTTATTCCCCAGCAGCTGTATTGTTTCCCCCCGCGGATTTAGCTTGAAGATTCCTCAGCACAGTCGTCCTGTGTATTTCTCCCCGCAGAGTTCTCATCATATTGCATTGCATGTAGTAATCATTGCATCCTCAAAACTGCGTAGCATTTCCATCCCATATGGAGCATTACGCCATGAAAAATTCAAACATATGCATTCATGTGTTCGAAACCGCATCAGACTGTATTCCCCGGCAGAAGCAGGTCATTTTGTTCAAACATCAGCACCAAGTCAGCTACAGTTGCTTCAACAGCATTCAGAATTTGCTTATCCCCACAGAGGTTTATTTCCTCACCCGATGGTGACAGAGGTTTATTTCCTCACCCGATGGTGACAGATAGTTTATTTCTCCCCAGTGAGACCCCCTGCAAGTGATCAGCCTTGCCTCGACATATTTCAGATATTGTTCTTTGTGATACTAATGAGTGTCATGTCAGCACCCGCGTGTGTCTTCTTTGTTCTTGGTGTCGGTAAACACCATTCTTTCGGTGTCGGTAAACATCGAGTCCCGCCCAGTCATCGGTAAATGTCTGGTCATTCTGTTTGATGTCGGTAAACATCATCTTTCGGTGTCGGTAAACATCGAGTTCCACCCAGTCATCGGTAAATGTCTGGTCTTTTTTTGGTGTCGGTAAACGCCATTGCTTCGGTGTCGGTAAACATCGAGTCTTTCTTTCAGTCATCGGTAAATGTCTGATAGATCCCCAGCTAGAAATCCCCAGTAGAGTCATCTGTAAATGTCCTACCCGATTTTCAGTTGCAAATATTTTGTCTCTCACCAATAAATTTCTCATCCCCAGTCATCGGTAAATGTCTGGTCATTCTTTTTGATGTCGGTAAACATCATCTTTCGATGTCGGTAAACATCGTGTCTCACCCCAGTCATCGGTAAATGTCTGGTCATTTCTTTGTTCTCTTGTTAATAAAATCAGAATCCCCAGAAGTCGTCGGTAAACGTCTTGTCTGGTATCACCACAAAGATTTTGTTCCTCCCCAAGCGGAGATGCCATCGGTAAATGGCCCAGTTTTCTTCGATATCGGTAAATATCGAATTCCCAGTTGCAGCAGCCATCGGTAAATGGCCTTGATATCGGTAAATATCAAGTTTGCTTTGAAGCCACCATCGGTAAATGGTCTCGCTTCCTTTCAACATCATTTGCTTCCCAGCAACCATCGGTAATTGGTTTTGCTGAAGTCATCGGTAAATATCAAGTTTTTAACCATCGGTAAATGGTTTCGCTTTTCAGAAGTTTGTTTTCCCCAGCCGCCATCGGTAAATGGTCGTGCTGAAGTTGATATCGGTAAATATCAAGTTTCCAGTTTCCAACCATCGGTAAATGGTTTTGCTTTTCTGAAGTGGTCATGCAGTTGTCATCGGTAAATGACGTGGTTTCTTTGTATTATATCCAGTCGGTGCAAATTTCTACGGTTCTTTTGTATTCAATCCCTGTTTACCCTGAAAGTCTGACAGCCGTTGCTCTCTTCCGTTCGGGTTCCCAGCTGATTGAATAGGGGCAGCTGTAGCACCTCAAATTTGCACCTATCATTATACATACTATCTCATATTAGGTCATAGCATATCATGTTCCATTGCATAACATTTGCATTGTCCTCAGTTGCCTCAAGAGCAAGCAAGCAAGAAATTAGGTCAAACTGATCAGGAGATCAGTCAACCAATCAAGCAAGGAATTTCTCATTGAACCAAGGCCTTAGGGTTTGCCCAAAAAGTTCACATGACTTGGAGGTCTTTTTGAAGTGTTCAAGTCAAGGGTTGAAGCCTCAATGGTCATCAGTCAGTGCACAGTCAAGTCCAAAACCCTAGAAAGTCAAAGTTGGTCAACTGTGGTTGACTCTTTGGATTTGATGGATGGAAATGGTTTGAGAGAGCTTATTCATGTCCTAATAGGTCTTACATGTCATGGCAATCAACATCATGGAAGAATTTGAAGCCAATCAGAAAATTTCCCAAAATAGAAACTGGACCTGTAATTTCAACTGCCAAAAATAGAAACTTCTTGATCCTCAACTTACATCATGATACAAGCTTCAAATGAATTTTTGCCCAACATGAAAGTTGAAGATCTTGTTCTCCCATTTTCAAAAAGTCCAAGAACTCTCAAATCCCATGTGTGGTTGTCAAGATATGATCAAATCATTTTCATCAATTTTTGAACTTCAAAGGGCCATATCTCCCAAACCATAAGGCCAAATTTGGTGGGGTTTTTTCCTACAAACCACATTTTTCATCCTCTTTCCAAAAATATAAATTTCATTCATCAAAACCTTGCCAATCAAAATGGCATTTTTGGACCTTTTTCATTTAAATTCAAAGTTTGACCAAACTTTGACTTTTTGATTCTTTGACTTTTTCTTGATTTGGCCAATTGGGAAATGTTCCATATATCATTTGTGATTTGCTCCAAGCCTAAAATCATAGCCATACCACCATTACACCATCATTGTGACCAAAATGCAAAAACTTGAAAAAATGGCAATTGGCTTTAAGAGAGTACAACAAGGACAGCAAACCTTCAGCAACATAAAACAGCACAAGCAAAAGCCACTAGCAGCCTTTCAAGCCCAAATTCGTGCAGACAAATACACCTCCATTTCCATTTTCTGCACAAACTTGGCAAATGCATTAAGTTTCAAAAAGCAAAACCAGTACAGCTTTTCACGTGTACAACCAAAACAGCAAAACTTGGTCTGTTTCCAGCCTTGCCAAAGCCCAAAATCGTGCAGCCACTACACCCCCATTTCCACATGCTCAAGTTTAGCAACTTTGCAAATGAGAGCATTAACATTAAACTAGCTTACAACATGGATTAAGGAGGATAAACAGACCCTTATAAGCTTTCTTCTGTCACATTTCTACCCTAGTTCTTGACAGCCACCACACAGAAAATACATATCCTCTCCTTCTTGCAATTTTGCAGATTGAGATTTTCAGAGCAAAACAATAAAAACCCTCGAGCCCTTCTCCATCATTCCTTCATCTGGACCATCTTTGGAGCCCCTTTGAACCACCAAACCTCAACTGTAGCATGGCCTGTTGCTCTGTTTCCTTCAAGAACCACTAATGGCATTTCGAGCTGTGAAGAGTTCCAGGTATTCTTAAGGTGAAAAAGCTCCATCATCCATCATTTAGTAGCTGTGTGGTCATCTGTTTTGCTCTGAATCACTCAACACAACCCTGTTTCACATTGTCTTCAAAAACAAGTAAGCAATTCGACCTCCTTCTTTTACCATGCCATGATATGCTTTAGATAGATTACATGATGCTGATTCTAATGAATGTTCATTTGTTTGAAATGATTTGGTTATGCTGAGAGAAACATGGTTTTCTTGTTTCATGCTTGAAGTTATGTTCCTTCGATTTGCTCATTTGTGGTGGATTCAATGAAGACCATTGCTATTTTCTTGTTGCCTGGTGTGTGTTGAAGCTATTAGTGTGTTTAGTTTGCATTTCTGAGCATTTTGATTTTTCATGCTTACATGAAGATGATGATCATGCTGTTATCTTGAAACCCTAATTCTGTCCAGATTTTTCTCATGGCTAATGCTTGTTTGGTTGATGATTGATATTGCTTGATGGTCATTATGCCATGCCCTTGTGTGTTTTTGCTCGAAAACTTATTGGATGATTGTTGAACCATGGAGTTGAATTGATGAATGCTACTGAAATTGATGCTGGCTTTTTACAGAAATCTTGTTCTTATGAGGATTGGCTATTGTTGTTACTCATGTTGCATGAAGTATTTCATATACCCTGCTGTTGTGATTGCTTGCTCAAATTTTGTGTTATAATGATGATGACATGATGATTGATGAACCATGAAATTGATGCTGCTAATGCCCTGCTGTTATGCTTGAATCATGAATTTGTCCAGAAAAATTCCTCATGCTTATGTTGTCTTGCTGTTAGCTAGGATTGCATGATGATAAATGCTCATGGCCATATTTTATTGTTGGATGATGTTGTTCATGATTTGGTGATTGCTGTTTGAATAATGATGGTGCATGCTGCTGTAGTTGAAACCCTGGTCCTTTCCATAAATCATGACTTTATGTATGCACAAGTTTGGCTGATGTTATTGCTTGTGATTATGTGATTGATTTCATGGCTATGCTATCACATTGTGTTTGGTCTGCTATTGAATTTGACACACCATTGCTGCATATACCCTGCTGTTGTGTTTAAACTTTAAACTCATGCCTAGAAATCTCTCATGTTTGTCTTGGTTTTGTTGTGTATAATATATTTGCATTGAAGAGCATTACTACTGTCATGTTGTTTGCTTGAGGTTGCATGAAGGTTACTACACCAATGCCCTGTTTCTGCTTGATGTTTTTTTGAATTTCATGATTAATGTTGAATGTTGGAGATATCATGAATGCCCTGCTGCTGTTATGATGAATTTGCCCAAATTTTGCATGAATGTGTGTTGGTTTGTTGCTAGCTAGGTATGCATGAACATGTTTGTATCACTCCCCTGCTGTTTACCATGTTTAAATTTCGATATGATGATGGACATTGGTTGATGAATGTTGTTGCTGGTTGAGTTTATGTGCTGCTGTTGTTGCCAATGCCTTTGCCATGTTGGAAACCCCAAGGGTTTATGTGAAAACCAGAAAATTTGAGATGATTGGCAAGATCACTGTTTCATTGGCTGAGGACCAATGAAAACATTTCGTTTTGCCTTGCCAAAACGCACAGCTTTGATTAGTAAGCTCAGAATTACACATTTGCCACGGTTGACCTTGGTTTGACCACTAGTTCATGCTATTTTGTTCATATTGCATCCATAATTTCATCCAACTTCCACAATTTATTTCTCTTTCACATTTCATCCAAAAATCTTGAAATTTTTTCCTCATATTCATGAATGTGTCCTTTATTTAATCATGATTTTTAATTAATTTTCCATTGGCTGGATTTTTAATGATAATTATTTTCTTGACATGTATGCCAAAATGATACATTGTGCCATTCCTTTTGTGAAATTGCCATATTGCATCCAATGAGCTTGAAATTTTTTGTGGTAAAACTAGACACATTGACCTTCATTTCCATATAAAGTTTGTGCATTTATCATTTGTGGATTGAGAGTTATGATTTTTTGAAGTCATGTGTTGCATTTGGTGTCATACCATGATCATGCATTTTCCCTAATTTTGTTCACCTGCTTCCTTGCATCCAATTGACCCCATTTTTTGCATGAATGATCCTTTGTATGTCTATTTCATGTATGAATTTTCTTGGAATTAATCTTGCTGTTTTCCATTTGATTGTGAATTTTCTTCCATGCTTGGTCATTTGTTGACTTTTTGTGCTATACCTTGCCAAATCTTTTGTGAAATCCTCATACCATATTGTATGTCCATGAAATTTCATATGTGATAACTAGACTCTTTGAGCTTTGCATTGGTGTTAATCTCATTCATTTCTCTTCTGTTTTCAAATTGATATGATTTTTTGAAGTTGACCTATGCTTGTTGACTTTCACCATGCTTACTTGAATTTGGTTTGACTTCATGATTTTACTTGACTGCCTTCCTCTCATCCAAATGCCATGAAATTTTACATGTATACCATGTTAGATGCTAGGATTGAGTGTGATTTATTTCATGATTTTTGAAAATGTTTGAGTTGACTTTTGATGCAAGTCATTCTGTTGACTTTTGTATGCTTTCTTTGCCTTACTTTGACTTCAAATGTTCATGAAATGATCATAATGCATGATTTGAATGTGGGCCCAATTGTGATTGCTTTCTAATTGGTTGACTTTGACTTTGAGTTGACTTTTCCTTGCTGCCTTGACTTTTTCTTTCATCTTTGACCCTAGGCTAGCCCTAGTGGTCCTTTGGACTTATGTTGAGTTCATCTGTTTCAGGTTGAGCATAGTGCTTCCAAGATCATACCAATTTGATTGATGTTTGTTTGTCTATATTGTGCTAACCTTTTGTTTTGTAGGTGACTCATGTAACTTGAGTTTTGCTTTGCACAGTTGACCTTCTGTGGTTGACTATTTATCCATTCCTTTTGCTTTTAACTGTTTAATTGCATACTGATTTGTTTGGTTTTTCTCAGGTACCCTTTAGTTGCTTTAGTTGCTTGCTTTGCTTTTTAGCAATTGCTTTGAGGTATAATCTCTTTTACTACATGTAGTCTGGAGACCCGGTCTGTTATTTGACCGGGCAAACTGTCTGAAGTCCTCCTTAAGAGGCAATGCCTGTGTTTGTTTAAAATTGTCCCAAGCAGGAAAAGTCCTCATTTGAGGCAATTGGTGGAAGGTAGGGATAAGCAATCTATCCCCCACTATTCAGTGTGTCCTCTCTTTGCTCCCATTACATGGTTGAAGCATTGAGATAAAAACCCAAGATCTTGTACAAAGTGTACAGTGTCAGAGTCTTCGAGTATAGAAGGGTTCCCACTTTCTGGACCCATGCTCATTTGTCTATTAGCTCTCCCTGGCCAGGGATAAGAGCTGTGAGGTCTCATCCTCACTTCATCCTTTCATCTGCTTCACCTTAGCCCCTCAATGGCAAGGTTAAGAGCAACACTTACCCTATTCCAGTTGGCCCTAGTGCCTAACCTTTTGCTTGAGCCTCTTGTATGCATATAGAGTGTGCTTCTTGTGATTGTGATTGCCTGTTTGCTTTGCCTCCTTAGGTTTAGCTTAGACTTGCCCTTGTGCAAGGTAGGTTGTGCTTGACTTGCTTCCTGTGCAAGTCAAGTCTGTGTGGCTTACTCCCTGTGTGAGCCATACTTAGAACTGTTCGGCCGAACTACGGCAACTCTGATTCTCACGTTCAGGTGAGATACGTAGGCACGAGACGCGATGTCTTGCCGAGTTTGACTAACCACTAACTCTAACTCTTTTCTCTCACCCCTGTTGTGACTGAGATATTCTTTTCTCTCGCCCTCGTTGCGATCGAGACCTTCCCTTTCTCTTGCCCTAGTTGCGATCGAGACCCTTGCTTCCTGTGCAAGCCTTGTCTAGGATAGGTTGGCCCTTGTGCCATTTAGCTAGAAACCTTAACTTAGGGTTGACTTTTGCATGACAACATCTAGGCTCGAGTCGTAGTCTCCCTAGAGTTGTGTCTCCCTCTGTTATCTGGTTAGGCTAGATCCTTTGTCCCTGCGTAGGGGAACTGCATCGCCCTGATCTTCACACCAGATGAAGTATGTAGGCAGGAGATTGAGCTGATCTCTCCGGGCGCCCTTTTTCTTTTTGTGTGTGTTGTCTGACCTTTGCTAGGCTCGAGTCCCTGACTCCTTAGCATTTGCTGTCTGTCTGTTTGTTTGTGTTTGACAGTTATAGGCTGAGTCCCCGACTCCCTATCCATCTGTTGTGTGTTTAGGTTCGGATGTCAATGTAAGTCCAGTGATTGGCATTTGAGCTCCATGTTTGCCCCTTGTGTGTGTTTAGGTTCGGATGCTGATGTAAGTCCATCGATTGGCAGTCGGGCTCCACGTTTGCCTTTGTGTGTTTGTTTGTGTGCGTGTCAGCCGAGCTACGAATGCTCTGATTCTTCTCTCGTCCGAGAAGATACGTATGCATAGGATGCGATATCCTAGCGAGCATGTGTCGTTTCCCCAGTCCGAACTACTTGGACTCTGATGTCTATTGCCTGATAGACTAAGTAGGCCCAGGATGCGACATCCTGCCGAGTCAGTCTCAGTCAGTCTCTTTTGTCTCTTTCAGCCAGTGTGTGTGTGTTTGAGCAGTGTTTAGCAACCAATATTCTTTCCTTTTGTGCGTGGATCCCGTAGAGTACTACGGATGCGTAGGGTGCCTAACACCTTCCCTTCGCATAACCGACTCCCGAACCCATCCTCTTTGGTCGCGAGACCATGTTCTTTCCTAGGTTTACTTCGAGCGTTTCCTTTCCCTCTTTTGGGATAAATAACGCACGGTGGCGGCTCTGTTGTTTCTTTCTTTTCCCGCCGGTTTTTCGCGCGATGCGACAGTAAGCACGACCCCTTCAACAGATATCTTCTTCAAGATTTGCTTCGGCAGCACATTCAGAGAAGAACCGGTGTCGACCAGCACATGCGACAGAACAGCCCCCTTGCACTCCATCGTGATGTGCAAGGCCTTATTATGGTTTCGCCCTTCTGGCGTCAAATCAAGGTCAGTGAACCCCAAGCCGTGCCTGGTGCTCACATTGGCGATCACACCCTCCAATTGGTTGACTGAAATCTCTTGAGGTACATACGCCATATTCAACATCTTCAGCAAGGCGTTACGATGTGCCTCAGAACACAACAGCAAGGAAAGAATAGAGATTTTGGACGGAGTTTGGTTGAGTTGATCCACAATCTTGTAGTCACTCTTCTTAATGATTCTCATGAATTCCTCCACGTCCCTCTCAAACGAGCCACCAGGCACATCCGTCTGAGCAGGTTCCTCATCAACAACGGCCTGTTTGCCCTTCGATCTAGCAGATGCCTCAGCATTGGCATCCCTCAACGGTTGAGGCGCAAACAGCCGTCCACTTCTAGTAAAGCCTCCCGGTCCACCAACATTGTCCACAATTGGACTTGCACTCGCCACAGGAGCTCTACTAGGTGTAGCAATAGTTACTGAAGCCTGATCGGTCGGCCTGATCCGATTCTCAGCCCTTCGATTGTTCCGGTAGGCATTGTCATATCTCCAAGGCACAACCTTACTATTCTCAACAACAGGTCTTCTACCTGATACAACAATAGTAGTTGGAGTGTTGACAGTTACTGGTGCGGAAATGGTAACAGGATTACCACTCGTTGTAGGCGCACTACTAACAGTCCTCGACCCACGTCCTTCAGACGGTTTGAAAAAGATAGTGACAGTTGACACTGCCCCACGATCTCTATTACCAGCCCGAGCAAACTGAACACAGCCCTCGTCCATCAGCTTCTGAATACCAGCCCGCAACTGGTCACAACCATTCTCAGCTTCTGCACAGCCCAAACAATCTTTATCACAGCCCGGGTAGACACCCCCATTCATCAAACGACCCTTGACAATAAGCAGAGGAGTCTGAACATCTTCAACTCTAACAATCAGATCCTCAGCTTCAACCCCTTCAACACATTTTACCCGGTGAGCACCATGCGCAGGCATAGGGTTATTCACAACATTTGGCACAGGAGCAAAATTGATAGTCTTGGCATCAATCAAGTCCTGAACTTTATGGTGGAAAGCCCTGCAATTCTCTATATGGTGTCCCGGCGCACCAGAATGAAAGTCACAACGCACGTTGGCATCATACCCAGGTGGTATTTTTGTCAATGGCGCTATGGTTCTCAGTTCCACAAACCCTAGTCTGAGCAACTCAGGCAGTAACTCAGCATAGGTCATGGGCAGTGGGTCGAAACGTCTATCAGGCATCCTCTGCCTCGGCTGATACGGACGTTGTTGTTGTTGTTGTTGTTGTTGTGGCATTTGTTGTTGAACTCTCTGTTGTTGCGGTTGTTGACGTTGTTGAGGTGCAGGAATGGTCACTGCAGCAACCTGACGGTACTGATTTCTGTTCTGAACCCGGCGGTGTTGAACAGCATTAGTCTCACCCTCTCTTCGGCGAGGTGCCCCAGAAAAAGGTTTCTTGAACGATGAGGAACTAGCATCATTGATCTTTCCAACTTTGATCAAACTCTTAGTCCTCTCTCCGCATATGACGACATCAGAAAAGCTTCCGAATGGGCAGCTTCCCATCCGGTCCATAAATACTCCTTGAAGAGTGCCGATAAACATGTCAGTCAACTCCCTCTCCAGCATAGGGGGTTGAACTCTCGCAGCCAGTTCACGCCACCTCTGGGCGTACTCCTTGAAGCTTTCATTAGATTTCTGACATAGACTCTGTAGCTGAGTCCGGCTAGGCGCCATGTCCATGTTGTGTTTGTATTGCCTCAATAAGGCTTCACCCAGATCCCTCCAGCATCGGATCGAATCTCTCTTCAATTCCATGTACCAATCCAAAGAAGCCCCAGATAGACTATCTTGGAAAAAATACATCCACATCTTTTCATCGTCTGTATACGCAGAGATTTTCCGATAATATGCCTGCACATGGGTGCGAGGGCAAGAAGTGCCGTTGTACTTATCAAAAGAAGGTGCTTTGAATTTGTATGGGATTCTCAAACCTTCAACCAACCCCATATTGGTCACGTCAAACCCGAGAGAGTTCTAGCATTCCATCGCTCTTATCTTCTCAGCCAGGGCATCCACCTTACGATCCCTATCCTCAACTCTTCCCACATCACCGTCATCTTCACTCAGCAATGTGAACATGTCCTCTTGTCGGTCGACAATAGGAGCTAGATGACGAACCGGAGCCCGGGTAGCTCTAACATTGACAGTCTCAGCAGCAAGAGACTGTCCATTGATCCTTATTCCTCTTAATTCATCCCCCATGGCATAGTCATGAACGGGAGCAGCAACAACGTTCTCCTGAACGGGGATACCAGCAGGTGAACCATGGTTGGACGCTTGAATCACGGTCTCTTGTCTCTGAACCAAGGCCCTAAGCTCCTTCTGACCTTGCGCAACCCCTTGCATCATAGTCATAAACTGGGCCATGTTCGCCCTCATCTCAGCCAACTCATTCTGAACCTGATCCATACTTCTCTGTTGATTGAGTCTGGTTGAATACCGGTGCGGTCTTCGATCAGCTATCCTGCCTGACACAGGAACGGGAGTGAGAAGTCGGGAACGAGAACACCTGTTATGCAAAATGATATGTGTATGACGTGCGTGATGTGTATGCAGGTTAACTTTTTTCATGCGTTATTATACATATTTTTTTTTTGAAAATAAACATGCTATGATGCAAATGAGGGAGCCAAGACTGGTCGGCTGAGTATCACACGGCACAGGATCAAAGCTTCGGCTTGAACTCTGGCGTCACAACTTCATCTGAAACCCAAAGTCATCTGAACCCAAGTCAACTGAACCATATCCACATCTGAGCATCCTCAAATTCAGCCCAGGGATCCAAAATAAACGGAACCCTCTGATCAATACCAGGGTCAAACCTCCGGCGTCCAGAAATAAATCCATGAATCCGACTTATAAATATGACTCTGATCAACAGCTGTACCAATAGTCACCAACAAAGTCACCATCAGAACATGTATCAGTAAGAATCAACCCTCCCCTCACAGGTAAATTCTAATCAGGTCATCCTAAGGCGGATAATGGTCTTGACAATCGGGCAAAGATACTCAACGGGTTTGCCCTTTCGGGTGTGCCATTGCAGCTCTCTTAAGATCGTCTCAATCAAAGATCCGGGAAAGAACGGTCACCGAAGTCAACAGCTCAGATGAGATCATCCAACCTGAGTGGAATAACTCCAAACGGAAGGACTCCCTCAAATGAACCTCGTCCGGCTGTGGTGACACGTTGCAACAACATGCTGATACAGCAAGTGAGGAACGCGAGACCACACTAATCCTAGGTGTATACTCGGGTCTGGGTTTTAGCCCCACTCAGAACACCCACCCCAAACAGAGGAACCACCTGCACAGAAGACAACTCAATGACAGTATGATGCATGCAAATAGATATGCACATATATACAACATAATAATCATGAATGCAATAAATAACAGCAAATAGCAACCAAAACCCTAACCTAGAGAGCGCTAGGAGAGACTCGCTTAGGGAAGATGGACCAGCAAGAGGTCAACTTCTCTAAATCCCCAGCAGAGTCGCCAGCTATCGCATTACGCGAAAAACCGGCGGGAAAACGAAGACAACAGAGCCGCCACCGCGCGTTATTTATCCCAAAAGAGGGAAAGGAAACACTCAGAGTAAACCTGGAAAAGACATGGTCTAGCGACCAAAGAGAATGGGATCGGGAGTCGGTTATGCGAAGGGAAGGTATTAGCACCCCTACGTATTCGTCGTACTCGACGGGATCCACGCGCAATAGGAAGGAAAATGGTTGCTAAAACACTGCTCAAAACATCAAACATTGGCTGAAAGAGACACAAGAAAACAAACGAGACTGACTCGGCAGGATCTCGCATCCTGGGCCTACTTAGTCTATCAAGCATAGACATCAGAGTCGAAGTAGTTCGGGCTGGGAAAAACACATGCTCGCTAGGATGTCGCATCCTATGCATACGTATCTTCTTGGACTAAGAAGAATCAGAGCATTCGTAGCTCGGCTCACGCACACAAACAAAACCACAGGCAAACGTGGAATCCGAATGCCAATCGCTGGACTTACATCAGATTCCGAACCAAAACACACCCACACTGGAAACCAGATGCCACTTGATGGACTTATACCGGACTCCAAGCACACAAACAAAACACAGGAAACCGACTGCCAATCGCTGGACTTACGTCAGACTCCGCACCAACACAGGAAGAAGAAGGGTCTCGATTGCAACTAGGGCAAGAGAAAGGGAAGGTCTCAATCGCAACGAGGGCGAGAGAAAAGAATTAGTGTTAGTTGTTAGTCAAACTCGACAAGACATCGCATCTCGTGCCTACGTATCTCATCTGGACATGAGAATCAGAGTTGCCGTAGTTCGGTTAAACTATTCTTGTTGGTTTGTGTTTTTTAAGTGGACGACGTCACTACGCAATCTACCGGATGCTCGACCTTTGGAGACTTACTCACCTGTAGTAGAAGGAGTTGACGTATCCTTAAGAGGGGATAATGTTTGTTTGTTTTTTAAGAAAGCTCAAGCAAGAAAGGAAGTCCTATACGAAGGAACCGTGCTACCTTAATTGACATGCAAACGAGACTACGCGGAGTCCAACAAACCTAGGGGATACAATCACACCACACAAACACATACAGCATGAAGTAAACACACCAACAAGGGGCTCAAACATCAAGGCTAGGCTTTAGTCGAGGGGTCATGTCAACCTCGACAAACAAGCCACTGTATCAGGGTGAGGTTAGCTCTTAACCCTAACATTGAGAATTAGGGTGAAGCAGATGAAAGGTGAGTGAAGATGAGACTTCACAGCTCTTATCCCTGGCCTGGGAGAGCTTCAGACAATGAAGTGTGGGTCCAGAAAGTGGGAACCCTTCTACACTTATGACACTGACTCAACTGTACAACTGTACAAGGATCTTGGGTTACTATCCACAATGCATCAACACAGTGGTGCGAGCAGAGGGATGACTCAACTGACTAGCAGGAGATGGATTTCACATCTCTTGTATCTGCCAATTGCCTTATCAAAGGTCTTTTCCTGCTTGGGGACAAATATAAACAAGCACAAGCATTGCCTCTTAAGGAGGACTTCAGACAGGTGCCTGGCCAAGTAACAGGCCAGGTCTTCCAGACTACATGGAGAAGAGATCATTATACCTCAATGCTCAAGCTAGCAAGTAAAGCAATCACAAGTTCACAAGGAACTATAGCAACTAAGGTACCTGAAATCAATCCAACATAATCAGTATACCAGACAAACAAAAAGCACACAGACAATTACAAGTCCACAGCACAAACAGATAACAAGCATCAATGCACAAAGGTGCAAGCCACAAGGCATAAGCACAAGTTTCAATGCCTACAAAACAAACTCAAAGTTAGTCATAAACAAGTCATAAACCAACTCCAATTGAGTGCATCATCAAGCATAAGCAATTGTGCTCTTTGACCTGAAACAAAGCTCAAATGTGAGAACACAAACCACTAGTACAAGACTAGGGTCAAAATGGGAGCAATAAACCAAAACAGAACATGAAACTTATCAAAAGTCAAGATCAAACAAATAAGAAACAAATCCAAGTGGTTTCATGTTCACATCATCAACCATTATCATTTCATGAGGCAAAGAGTACAAAACATGCAATTTAGAACCTCATAGGACCAAACAGAATGATTCAACTCAAATCAACTCACAAACATTTCAATAAAATCCCAAAAAATTCATGGTCAAACAGCATTCATAACATGACCTACAAACCAAATTTAAAGTCATTTGGACCAAGGGAAGCAAGCCAATCAAATTCATAAAGTCAAGGCATGTTCAAACAAGCTCATACAAGGCACCAAATCATGCATCAACTTCAAGCAACCATAAAACAGAATTGGCATAAGATAAATGAACCAAATCAAAGCCATGACAAACTTCAAGATGTCTATAATACACATGCCAAATTTCAAGTCCATCCAATACACCACAAGAATTTCACAAATCATATGAAATCATGACTCACAAAAGGTTCACAATTGGTCAAACAAGGGAGAAATTATCAAACAAATTGGAAATGCATTCAAAAATTCCAGAAAACTTCACAAGCAAACTTAACATCCAGAAGATTCAACATGCAAAAATTCAGGTCATTTTGAGTTCATATGGCATGGTAACAAAAATCAAGAAGTCAAGCAAGAAATGGTGTGACACAAATTGTCACACCTCTAATGATCAGGTCATATCTCACAAACCAGGAATGCAAAAATCACAAACTCTATATCAAAATGACCATGAACATGTCTAGTTTAAGCACACAAAATTTCAGACTCATTGGATTTAGCATCATCATTTCACAAGTAAAATGGCATGGAAGGTACAACTTGGATACACATGAACAAACCCTAGGCAATTAAAAAATCCACACGTGCATAAATTCTGGAAAAATCACCATAAAAAACTAGAGATCATGAGGAACATTATGCAAAAAATCCCACATTATTTGGACAAATATTCGTTAACTTATGATTTTTGGAAGATCAGCATGTGAAATGAAATTAAAATTTGAAAACAAAATGAAATTATGGATTTAAATGGAAATAATGGCAAAAGCGTAATTAGAATGCTGAAATGATGAAACGCCGCGTTTCATTTTATGCGGTGGCAGGGCGTGATTGGTGGCATGGCACACGAACACCAAAAACATGCAAAAACACGGGAATGAAGATCAAAACATCTTTTGGAAACGCAGAATTAGGGTTCATACGCACATTCATATGTTCTTCATCATCATGAACTTTTTTGCACAGAAATTGACAAATGATATACCGTTACACTCGCCTTAGCATGCACATCAACAATATAACATCAATTTAATCTAAATCTCAATATCCAGCACGGATCGATCAAAAGAAAATTCACCTATCAATCTTATAATCAACATAACTTGCTTAATTCTCAATGAAAATCCACGATTCAAAGTGCAGTACAATCAGCATGGCAAGATCTATCCAAAGCATATCATGATTTCAAGAATTTTAAGGATCGAATTCCAACCTCTATGAAGATGCAGATGTGAAATCGCAGCTTTCAAGTCTTCAAAGGCAAAAACAGATGATCCTTAGCTCATATATGATGTAATGGATGAAGAATTTGGAGTTCAGCTTGCACGATCTAGCTCAAATATGCAACTGCCATGGATGATGTTCAATGTAACAGTTCCAAATTTGGCTCGAAAATGGAAGATCCTGGCTTCAATCTTCTTCAGCAGTGCTTGGGAATGCTTCAGCAATGAAGATCCAATGCAATGTTCTTGGAGAATTTGCAGAAAAATAAAGAAGAAAAGTTGAGAGAATTTGCTATTTTTTGGATCTAGATCTGAGATGAATGAATGTTAATCCCAAATTCAGTTAGCATTAACATTATATACCATGGATTAGTGAATTCCTTAATCTCAATTAGCCAAATGTAATGGTAATTAGTGAAATCAAGTTTATGTGCAAAATGGCCAAAGTGACCTCATGTGTGGAATGAGCTGCTACAGTGCACGAGTTTCTTGCCAAACACACTCCAAATTTCATTTAGGACCAATTGTAAGTGGTGGGAAGTGTAGAAAATGCATAATTTTGAAATGGACCTTTTCCCTCCTTTTTTCAAATTCAAACCAAGTGAAAAATGCCATTTTTATGTGATGATTTTTGATGAAATGCAATGAATGATTTGGATAGAACATGTCAAATGGAGATTGTAGCAAAAAATCCCACTCAATTTGGCCAATTGGTGTGAAAGTTATCCCACTTTGAAGTTCAAAATTTCTTGACAATGATTTGATCATAACTTGCCAACCACAAATGAGAAATAGATGTTCTTGGACGTTTTGGAAAGGTGAGAGCAAGATCTTCAACTTTCATGTTGAACAAAATTCCATTTGAAGTTTGTATGATGATGTAAATTTGAGGAGAAGACCTTTCCATTTTGGGCAGTTTGAAATTACAGGTCACTTACTATTTTTGGAAACTTTTCTTCTGACCTCAAATTCCTCAATGATGATCTTTGACATGTCAAATGAGACTTGTATGGACCTGAATGAGGCCTCTCAAACCACCTCCCACCTTCAAATCCATGGTTTCAGGCGCAGTTGACCACAATTGACTTTCTAGGGTTTCAGATGAAATTCAGCTTGACTGTTGAGCTTTGATCATCCAATCCTTGGCCAAACCACTTCAAAATGGTCCCTAGGTCACATGAACATGTTGAACCAACCTTAGGGCTTTGCTTCAATAGGAAATGCACTTGCTTGCTTGCTTGACTGATCCTCCTAACTAGTTAACTGATGACTTGCACTTGGGCAAATGGACAATGCAATGCTATGCAGTGGACTATGTAATGTTAATGACCTAATATGAAAATGAATGTACAAAATGGGAGGTGCAAATTTGAGGTGCTACACATGGGCATACTCAACTATGTTAATTGTTGTATTTCTAAGGTGTCTAATCTTATCAGTCCATGCACAAACATTTTTCTCCTTCACTTGGTCAAGAATTCTGCTTTCAACATATTTCAACAAACCATGATACTTTTCACACACTTTCCTGAAATGCATAACAGAATTGACATATAGTTACTTTATGGAAGAATTTACTATATGATTCCATGCATCCATCATTTTTTCCACAGCCACACCTGTCTTCACCATTTTTCCATCTTCGAACTCTATATGTTTCGTCCTTACCGTGGGTTTAACCCGACTTCTCACATTATTTTTTATGTGATATCTACAAAGTAATGCATTATAAGTAGGAAATACATTTGCAATCGAATTCATCAAGGCGTTGTCGCGGTCAGTAACAATCACTTTAGGCATCTTACTTTGGTCCTTCAACAGTGTCCGACATACCTCTAAGGCCCAATCAACATTCTCCTCTTTTTCACTCTCTAAAAATGCAAAACCAACATAATATTTCTTCTCAGTTCAGGTGGCACCAACCATCTCCAATAATGGAAGTCTATATTTGTTGGTCTTGTAGGTTGAGTTAAGTATGAGCACAGTAGGAAATATGTTGAATAACTTTATGGAATCAGGATGAGTCCAAAATATATCTCTAACTGTAACTCCATCATAGCATGTTAGATACCTAGACATGTAACTGTTATAATCCAACAATTTCAAGAGTTGTTGCATTTCAGATCTATCCCCCTTAAGCGCCTTGTTAGTTTGGTACCGAATGTTATACACTTGCTTGATATTTGATATATTTTCGGGTCTTTTTCGTTTCAATGTTGCAATTATATTTTTCTATTGAACCAAATTCAATGTCATGTCAGCAACATATTCATTCTCTTCCAGCATGAGCCGACACACACTAGGATGACCGACTAATTTTTCACACAAATCATGGTTATGAAAACCACATATGACATTGAACCTTCAGTTTTTTTACCAACAGGTAACCACACATCTTAAAGGGACACTTACATTTTCTTAAATTTGTATCATATCTTTTAAAATTTCGGAGATGAGGTTTATATTTCCCTCTTCTTTCGCACATCATTGTCACAAAAGCGCATATTCTATCTGAACCATTATCGGACCTTCTGATAACCACACTAAATCCAAGTTTGGAGGCCTCCATACGAATCCATTGAAACATTTGATCACGAGATTCAAACTCTTGCTCACTTTTAAATTGGTTGCCAACATCTACCACCTTCACAATAACATCTTGGACATTCAGAGAAACAACTTGTTTGGGAAAAACATTGAGGTGCACTATATCTAATGAAAATAATTACAACATAACAGTTTATAAGTGCCACTGCTGGAAACATAATTGGAAAATAAACACATCCTACTTCCGGAAATGCATCTTTGGAAAAGTTCATACTTATTCCGGAGATACATTTCCAGACAAAACACACATTTTTTCAGACATAAAATATGATTAATGTGAGCAACACAGTGTGAAATAAAGGATCTTTACTTGAGATTCTAACTTATTTTGCTCCCATTTGATGTGATGAACCACAAGATTGAAGATTTGAAGTGAAAAAGTGGATTGAGAATGAAGAGGTTTTTGGTGAGGGTTTGTAGAGGAAAACAACAATGACAACAATGGTTGTGTGATCATGCAACTGTGTCTTTTATCTGATTATTCCGGAGATGCATCTCCGAAAATATCTAACATGCAAAGATGACAAAATATTTTGAAATCCCGCACAATCTTCCGGAGATATATCTCCGAAATATCTACTGAACTGATCAATTATTAATATATTTCTTGAAATATCCGAGAGATGTATTTCTGAAATAAGAAAAAAAATCAAATTTATAAAGCGCCACTCAGAATGACCTGTGTTGATTGTGTATTTTGTGCGTCCGAAGATGCATCCTCAGAAACTAGAGACATTTTAGAATTTTTATGTGGTGTCTAAAAAACATATAAATTGCATTAATTAATCGCCACATATATATTCAGGCAAGAGTGTGGCGACGACTTCCTCACATGTAATATCAGATTAATATCTTTGTAATTCTTAAAAAGATTGGAGATATTTGCTTGGTGTTTTGTTTTTCTAATTATTGTTTGACAAAATTAAAAAAACACAATATTATATGTAAGTATCACTTTCAATTCTCTCCTATGCGATCAAAATTCAATAATTATGTAATATATAATTAAATTTATATGATTATTATTTATTTTATTATTAAATAATTTATTTTAAATTTATAAATATATACAAAATATATTTATATCATATTAAATAAATTGACTCGTGCTATCGTAAAAATATCTGATTAGTTTATATTCTAAAGCTAGACATTGATATTTGGAGGACAAAGCAAAAAGAAGAAAAATACTTATAAACTATGTTGTATTTGTTTTCTAAAAAATAATGCAACACACATTTTGAAATTTTTGTTTAATTACAAGTTAAGATTTTAACTAGTTTATTTGTAAAATATAATTAATTAAGAGAGTTGGCTTAGTGAGCATGTACTATCTTCTTCCTTGATTACTTCAACAAAATTTGCCTAGTTGACCACTGACCCACAAAGTATGAACAACACTTGCCTTTTTTTGAATGCTACATGTACCTGAAGGACTAACAACAGGATATTGCTGTCATAAACTTTTTCCAAATGTCTTGCGATCATATACTTTTTCAAAAAATGCAGGCAAACTTCCACTATCTATGACATTTACATACATGCATGTCTTTAAAAGCAAAGGAGTTACTAATCTCTCTCATTCATGTATCACTTTGCTTGTGATTTTCTCTTTGTTTAATTGCTGCTAGAGAATCTGGAGAGCATTAAGAAAAGCAATGAGTTAAACGTTGAGTACAAGTATTTGACCTATTTCTAATCAGTGTGAAAATCAATCGCTCAACGTTAACAGGAGCAATGAGCAAAGCGTTAAGTAAAGAGAGATATTTTTTTTTCCATTTAAAAGTGATTATAAGTATTTTGTTAGAATTAATTCATTTTTCAAAAATTTGTAGACAAAATTTGTAAGAGGACATTTTAATATTTCTCCTAAGTCCCATTTGTATTTAAGTAAGTGAATGGTGTGAACAATTATTATTCCTTTTGTAGTGTGTGCGTGCAACCATTTTGTAATCATTTTGGAGTAGTGGAAATTTGTTATTATTCTCTCTTCTCTCTCTTGTTTCCATTATTCATCTTTATCACCTTGTGCACCAACAATTAGTATCTAGAACTTCGATTCAGATCCACAGGGAAATACCACGGAAAACACGAATGAAACGGTGAGACGTTGTGTGATTGATTTCTGTTCGGAGAATTCGTGGTAAATTTTTGATCAGAATCGTAACAGAATCACATATCTTGATTCTGAAGGATTGGGAAACACTGTGTTTAGGTGAGATCTGAGTGTATTGCACAAGGTTGAAGATGAATGGAAACAATCTGAGCACCAAACTTCCATTGTTCGATGGTAAGAACTATAATCGTTGGATGATTCAGATGCATCTGCTGTTTGGAGCTCAAGATGTTCTTGATCTCGTCAACGAAGGTTACATTGTACTTCTAGAAAATGCAACGGATGCGTAGAGAAATACTCAACGTGATCTGAGGAAGAAGGATCAGAAGACGTTGTTCTACATCCATCAGTGTTTGGATGTGAACGTGTTTGAGAAAATCGCTAATTCGACGACGACAAAAGTTGCGTGGGACACACTGGTACGATACTACAACAATGATGCATCAGTGAAGAAGGTGAAGCTTCAATCTCTATGTAAGCAGTATGAGAATCTCAGCATGAAGAACAATGCGAAGGTACTTGACTACATCTCTAGAGTGATTCTGATCACAAATGAGGTGAAGTCGTGTGGAGAAACTCTCTTTGAAAAAAGTATCATTGAGAAGGTACTTAGATCTCTTACTCCTCATTTTGATTACATCGTTATAGCAATTCAACATTCTAAGGATCTGACCATAAGAATAGAAGAGTTGCAAAGCAGTTTAGAGGCGCAAGAGCTGCGTTTTATTGAAAGAACCTCTGAGAGAGAGGTAGAGCAGGCTCCAAAAGCTTCTTTTATCAAGAAAGACTAGAAGCAGTCTTGGTCAGAAGCCAAGAAAAGACATGATAGATCTCAGAAGTCAGAAACCTCATCTTTTTTGAGTCAGAAGGAAAATGAGAAGTATGACAAGAGAAAAATTCAATGTTACTGTTGTAAGAAGTTTGGTCACTTCGCTGCAGATTGTTGGTCAAACAAGGAGAGGGAATCAGAAGAAGCGAATATGGCCAAAAGTTTTGATGATGAACATGTGCTATTAATGACTTCTGATTCTCATAGTGCGTCTCTAGAAGACTGGTGGTATATAGACACTGATTGTTCAAACCATCTTAATAGAAATAAGAAATGCCTGATTGATTTTGAATCTAGGAAAAAAACCAAGATCAGATGTGCTGATGATAAGTATCTAAATGCTGAAGGAATGGGGAATGTTAGAGTGATTATGAATAATGGAAAATATGTGTTAATTCAGAATGTCTGGTATGTTCCTGTAATGAAGAGCTATCTGATGAGTGTAGGTCAATTAATTGAAAATTTATTCTCAGTTACCATGAAGGATAATCTTTTGAAGTTGTATGACTGTAATCAGAAGCTGATTATGGAGTCAGAACAGTGAAAGAATGGAACATTCAAGGTGAATGTTAAAACTACAAACTCTGGATGCCTTAGTGCAACAAGTGTTGTGAAGGAAAGTGAGTTGTCACACAAAATATTTGGTTATCTGAACTTCGAAAGCTTAGGGCAACTGAATTCAAAGAAATTGTTACATGGAATTCCTGCAATTAAGAAACCAGAAAAGTAATGCAATGTATGCATGCGAGAGAAGCAACCAAGACTACCATTTGCATCAGAAGTAGCTCCAAGAGCAAAACATGCTTTAGGAGTAATGCATTTTGATGTGTGTGGACCATTTCAAAACCTTCACTAGGAGAGAATAAATACTTTGTGTCATTTGTAGATGAGTTCACAAGGATGACATGAGTATCCCTTATAAAGTTTAAACACGAGGTGTTTGCTGAATTTAAGAAATTTAGAATCAAGGTTGAGAAACAGAGTTGTTAGACTCTGAAGATTCTCAAAACTGACTGTGGAGGTGAGTATAACTCTACAGAGTTCAAGAAGTTCTGTGAGGAGAATGGAATTGAGCATGAAGTGACTGCTCTATACACTCCCCAACACAATGGTCTTGCTGAAAGGAGAAACCGAACATTCCTTGATATGACAAGGAGCATGTTGAAGGATAAGAAGTTTCTTAACACTTTATGGGGAGAAGTTGTTGCCATTACAACATATGTGCTCAACAGGTGTCCAACCAAGAAGCTGAAGAAAATTGTTCATTTTGAGAGGTGAACTGAAGATAAGAAAAGTGTGAGTCATTTCAGAGTATTTGGTTTTGTCTGTTATAAACATGTTCCAGATGCTACTAGAAAGAAGCTAGATGATAGAAGCAAAGTGATTTTACTGGTGGGGAATCACAGTACATGTGCTTATAAGCTTTATTGTCCATTCACTAATAAGGTTGAAGTCAACAAAAATGTTGTTGTGAAAGAGTCAGAAGTATGGGATTTGAGCAAGTCTCAATCCAACTCCGGTGCATGGTTAACTTTTGAAGATATTGATTTTGATTCTGAAGATGATTCAGAGCCTGAAAATGATTATGAGAGTGAGTCAGAATCAGAAGGCGAGATTGATTCTGAGGAAGAATACGATTCTGATCCAAATTCTGATGGTGATTCAGATTCTGGTGGTAGTCCATATTCTGGGAATATTTCAGATTCTGAAGGTGGTCATGCTTCTGAAGTCGATACTTCTAGAGTTCCAATATCTAATATTATTCTAGAATCAGAATGTTTTGAACAAGTTCAGAGGCCACAAAGAATCAGAAATATTCTTAGAAGGTTTGCAGAGTTTGACATGCTGCAAGACACTGAAGTAGATTCTGAAGGGGAAGTTATTCAGTGTGCCATGTTGGTAGACTCTAAAACCATGAGTACGGAAGAAAATCTTAAGTAGAAAGTCTGGTTGAAGGCCATGAAAGAAGAATTTGATGCCATAGAGAGAAACAAGACTTGGAAGCTGACAGAACTTTCAAAGAACAAGAAAGCCATCAACGTGAGATGGGTTTATATAAGGTGAAGCTAAAGCCAGGTGGATCAATTGGCAAACATAAATCAAGGTTAGTTGTGAGAGGTTTTCTGCAGAAACCTGAGTTAGATTACTTTGAAGTGTTTGCGCCTCTAGTAAGACATGAAACAATTAGGCTGATGATTGCGATAGCTGCTAACAGGAATTGGCCTCTAATGCATTTAGACATGAAATCTTCATTTCTGAATGATCTATTAGAAGAAGAGGTTTATATGTCACAACCTCCTGAATTTGAGAAAAAGAATCAAAAAGGGATGATGTACAGATTACACAAAGCTTTGTATGGACTGAGGCAAGTCCTTAGAGCTTGGAATCTGAAAATTGATTCATTTTTCAAGAAACAGGGTTCAGAAATGTGAGATGGATTATTGTGTCTATGTTCAGCATAGTTCTGAAGACAATATGATTCTGGTGTGTCTGTATGTTTATGATATATTGCTAACAGGAAGTTGTGAACATGAGATAGCTAAGTTAAAGAAGGAGCTGAGGAATGAGTTTGAGATGACTAATATAAGAAATATGGTTTATTTTCTAGGGATGAAGATTATGTACTATGAGAAAGGCATAATTTTACATCAGCTGAAATATGAACCTGAGCTTCTAAAGAGGTTTGAGCTGCTGAATTGTAAAGTTATTGTCACACTTGCTGATACAAATTAGAAATTGGATTCTGATTCTGATGGTGATGATGTAGATGTGACAATGTTCAAGTAGTTAGTAGGGTCTCTGAGGTATCTGTGTAATACCAGACTTGTTATTTGCTATGTAGTTGAAATGGTGAGTAGGTTTATGAGTAAACCGAAGTGGTCTCATTACCAAGGTGTTGTCAGAATTCTGAGGTATATAAAGGGAACTTTGAAGTATGAAGTTTTGTTCCCTTCTGGTACTGAAACTGACTCAGAGCATCTGAGTTACTCAAATTTTGATTGGTGTGGAGATAGAGTTGACAGAAGAAGTACTTCTGGGTACTTGTTTAAGTTTCTGAGAAGTCCTATTTCTTGGTGTTCCAATAAGCAACTAGTTGTTTCCTTGTCAACCTGTGAAGCATGATATATTGCAGGTGTTGTGATTGCATGTCATGTTCGGTGGCTTTAGAATTTACTGCAGGATCTGAAGATCAAAGTAAACAAGCCTTTGAAGCTGATGATTGATAACAAGTCTGCAATCAATCTTGCCAAGAACCCAGTGCTGCATGTGAGAAGCAAACATATTGAGACTAAGTATCACTTTTTGAGAAGTCAGGTTCATAATGGAGTGCTAGAAGTTGTGCACTGTAGCACCCAGAAGCAGCTGTCAGATGTTCTGATGAAGGCGATCAAGACTGATCAATTTCTCTGCTTGAGGGATGAAATTGGCGTTGTTAGTTTTGGTTAAGCTGAATATGAATTAGTGATGGTGTTAGAATTAATTCATTTTTCAGAAATTTGTAGACAAAGTTTGTTAGAGGATATTTTAGTATTTCTCCTAAGTCCCATTTGTATTTAAACAAGTGAGTGATGTGAACAATAATTATTTCTTTTGTAGTGTGTGTGTGTGCAACCATTTTAAAATAGTGAAAATTTATTATTATTCTCTCTTCTCTCTCTTGTTTCCATTGTTCATCTTTATCACCTTGTGGACCAACATATTTGATTATAACACTTTAAAAATATTTTACAACTTGAATATTTTTCCAAAATTAGATTTAAACTTAAAGAAATCATTGTCTTTCTTTCCCATCTAATTATTCTTAGATGTATTATAAAAGTTTGATTGAATTAATATCATCTTGTTTTAATTATAAATAAAAAGTTAATATATCAATATAATTTCTTTCAATTTTGGAAGAATTGTGGAAATAATAATTTTAGGCCGTCACTGCATTTAAGTCATAGGAAATTGACATGTATAAAGCCAATATGAACCATTTTCATGATGGCTCCGTGAGAAATGAGAGAATAAGAGCACTATGTAATGCGAGTAGGGGCCGTGATATACAAGACGTGGAAATGGCCATATGAGGAATTAGAATATTCAAGTTTACAAGAAATTTCAAGGAGTTTGGAGTAAACAGATTTTTTTATCCAAATATCCTTGATTTTTCTAAAATAATTATGATTTCAATTTTTATTTCAATCTATTCCATTTTTAAGAGGAGGTGTCCGATCAATTGGTTTCTCCTCTTAAACTTAGAGAGGAGGTGCCAATTGGATTGGCTAGAACTCATTGTGTTGTCAATCCAATTGACGCAAATGTGTTAAGCTTTAAGGGAGACGCCAATTGTATTGACACCTGTGTGTGTTTTGTAATTTTTTTTGAAAAATATTCTACATGATAGATAAATTCGAAATCAGACCAATTCATATTAATATTAATATCCATTTACACAAAAAAAGTTAATGTTGATGACCAGGATCACCTAACCGACCTCCGGTCCCACATCCCCTAGCTACCCGAACTCGTGGCCCTAACCCACGTTGATGATTCACCCCAGGTGCTTGAGTATCTGAGGACCCAGGAACATCACCACCAACTGCAGGAGATTGCCTCAGATAGTTAGGCAAATCAACGTAGTCTTGTGTATGCATCGAAGGGGTACCGCCATAGCTGAGTTCATGACCCATGCCAGAGTAGTTGGGTTGTGTTTGAGTTGTTGGAGGGCGACCGGGAAGATTGAAGGAAGACATTGGTGTGAATGATGCGTCCAGGAAAGGTTGAAATGATTGTTGTGGTGTTTGGTAGCCATATGGTTGTGGAAGGTTTTGGTTTTGAGATGTTTGAGCTTCTTGGCTATAGTAGGAGGAGGGACGGTTGACGTTAAATGATCGTTGGGTGTTTTGGATAAGACGGCTATGATAGGGTGATGTGTTGGGTGCAAAGCGGTGTTGGATGTCTTGACGATGATCTAGTTGTTGGTGGTGGTACGGGGCATGCTCTTGGTATTGTGGTTGGGTGTTTGACATGTTAGGGTTGTAGGTTTGTGTGTTTGTGGAACGAAAAATTTGACGGATATAGGGTTGTGAGTAGCCGGTCTGACAATGTTGTTAGGGGTTAGATGTTGAGCCTTCTAGTGTGTAGGTTGCCTGACGTGGGTCGTATAGGTACATATCCTCGGCGATGAACTCAAATCCAACTGATCTGTACCAAGCCATATAATTACGACTTGGTTTTTCTTTAGTTGGCATCACATCGTCAATTAAGACATGGTCATGGCAGTGCTTCCATTTGCAACACTCACATCTAGCGAAGCTTTGCCATGGGTTAAAGTTCCATCAGTCGTTAGCTTTGCGTAGATGCCATTCTCCTAGGTTTGCTGGGGGATCTGAGATGTGTTGAAGCATACCGAACTGCAATTTAACACGATCACTATTGTGCATCTCCATAATGGTGAATCTTATGATCGATGTGCATGTAGTCCAAATGGCTGCGTCTTCTTCGTTGATTTCATGGTCATGATCCAAATTTAGTTATGGACGCCAAATGAACTGAAATGTGAACATATGTTAGACACAAAATTTGGTAGAAGAAATTAACAAATTATCACGAAATAATTAGGTTAATGGCCATACATATGTCGGTCGAAGGTGATCCAAGAGATTGCGATACTAGGTAATACAATGTCTAAGACATATGTTATAACCCATACCATGTGTCGACCATCTGCACCATAAAAGTAAAAATATTATCTAGAGATAATAATCGGTAAAGTAAGTAAATATAATCCATTTTTAAGAACTTACTTTTGTGCATACGGGAATGTGAAAGGGTTGTTGTTGACGGGCGCTAGGGACGGTAGTCTGGACCAACCCCATGCTTGAAGCAAAACAACACATCCAGAAAAGGTAGATGTGTCTTTGTATGAATTTTCACACAAAGAACTATAAAGATAAGCCAGACAAGCGGATTCCCAACTGTAACTTCCTATTCTATCTACATGTCTTAGTAAAGATAAATACATAACATGCATACTAGAACCATTACCTTCGGGAAATAAAAATGAACCAACTAAAAGCATAATGTAACACCTAGTTTTTATTATTCGAGCCTCTTCAGTCAAATTCTCATCTAACTGTAAGTTGTTATAATATGCCTTAAGGCATGAAAGGAGTATACATTGACCTCTTGAGTTATCATCTAACAAATCAACATCCAAGAGGTCCATGCAAATTGAATTCGCATAGTTGGTTTTACCATTTACCGCCTTACCTTCGATAGACAATTCCAATAGCATGTAAACGTCTTCTAACGTCACGGTACATTCATCGGTTGGAAACCAGAATATGCGTGTCTCGGGACGCCATCTTTCACATAACGCAAGAATGAATTTATTATCCAGCGACCAAGACATTATTTTGCTTATATATCCAAAACCGGCGAGTTCGACATACGATTGAATCATCGGGTCCATGTGTACATACTCGTGGACCCGAGTTCGAAACCTTGAAACATCCTATAAAAGAAACAACGAAATACGTTGCTTTATAAAAGATAAACAAAAAATTAAGTATCGTAATTAAAAGGTATTCTAGACAAATAACAGAAGAATAAAACACTTACATAAGTTGCTATGTTTGCAACTGTGCTTCTGTGCGATCCACCCATTGTGAGGAGAAACATCTTGTTGAGGAAGAAGTGAGTGTTGTTGCAGATGAAAGCGGTTGTTGCAGATGAAAGAGTTGATGTTGTTGAGGAAGAAGTGAATGTTGGTGTGGAAAAATTGTGATAGTTTCTTGGCTATTTATAAGGTGTGACATGCAAAATTATGGATGCATGGAAAATGGTGATTGCATGTGCAAGCCAAATGGTTTGGCGCCCATGTGCAATTGTCATATGCTAGCGCCAATCAAATTGGCACCTCCCCTAGGCTCATGCATGCTACATCTTTAACCTAGCCTGGTGCATGCATGCTCTGCATGCTTGGTTACGAGGTCTGCATGCAAGACATGGTGGCGCCAATTGGACGACACCCATGTACAAGCATTACAAGCTAGCGCCAATTAGACTGACGCTAGGGCTTGCATGATTGGCACATGGCTTCCCTCTGCATGCATGTTTGACACATCACTTCCGTCTTGCTTGCATGTTTGACACATCACTTATGACTTGCTTGCATGTTTGACACATCACTTCCGTCTAGCTTTGCATGTTTGACATATCACTTACCTATTTAAATGTCTTACTATCTACATCCAACAATCAACACAAATTCATCTGCACCAAAAAATTAATATTCGTCTGTACAAAGAATATTACAATGTCATATGCACCAAAATATACTATCAATGCTCACTGCAATGGTGAGACATATGAGTCTGAGTTATACGGGTTTTGTTTTCGAAACATCGATGTTATCCAACTTACGATCAAGAGAAATTCAAATTTCTTGCATTTGAAAAAACGAATTGAATCCTGCATATGATTTGGTCTTGTGTCAAAGATCACGTATCAAAATCCAATTTTTTTTAGAACAGTCAATGCAAAGTTTTCCCGTTGAAGGTACAGAATGATGAAGATGTTGAATATATGTTTGTTAGTCACGAACATTCTGGTTGCAACTCTATTGAGTTGTATATTACTCTTCAACTAAGTATACCATCTCAGCAATCTCAGATACCTAATCAAGTTGAATATGATGGATTTGATTCAAAAAACTCAGATGACGCTGACCCAGAAGCAGAAGCAGAAGTCAACGTCGTTGATGAAGAAGAAGAAGAGACCGAGACACATGTCGGTCATATGTTGAACAACAACATTGAAGATGATGATCAACCAGTGCCATTACCTCCAAGTCATGTATATAATCCTCACGAATATATGACAAACATGGATCTGAATGAAGATGAAACATCCAACGGTGTTTTTTATAACCCGTATGCACGATCAAAGGGTGAGTTAAAAGTGGGAGACATGTTCTGCACTAAAGAAGAATGTGTGCGAGCAATCAAAAAATTTCACATGAATAACTTTGCTGATTTCACTATGAAACACACTGATTCGAGAAGGTATGTCATCGAATGTAGTAACATCCTTTGTAAG
The DNA here is from genome assembly GCF_024323335.1 of Lathyrus oleraceus. Lineage (NCBI taxonomy): Eukaryota > Viridiplantae > Streptophyta > Magnoliopsida > Fabales > Fabaceae > Lathyrus > Lathyrus oleraceus. The sequence goes on along the minus strand of NC_066583.1, from coordinate 536,538,487 downwards.
TTCCGGTTAGCTGCGTCTCACAAAAAGAAAAACGACTCTTGGGAGATAGCTTATATAAACCCACCTCACAGTTGCATTGCAACTAACGTTGAATAAGATCACCGTAAATTAAGTGTTGCATTGATATGTCAAGACATTTGCCGCTTGTTAACAAATGCCCATCAATGAAGGTGAGTATAATAATATCTCATATCAGAACAAGATATAATTATACTCCATCTTACAAGAAAGCGTGGATTGCAAGGACAAAGGCTGTTGAACAGATATTCGACAACTGAGAGGATTCATACAAAGAATTGCCACGGTTTTTATGGGCCCTAAAAACATACGTACCAGGAATTGTTGCAATTATGGAGACATTGCCAGCATTTACGCCAGACGGAACCTGTGTTGCTGGAAATAGAATCTTTCATCGCCTCTTTTGGGCGTTTGATCCGTGCATCAAAGGTTTTGCATTCTGCAAACCTATTATTCAAATTAATGAAACATGGTTATATGGCAAATACATGGGTACTTTGCTTATGGCGGTTGCACAAGACGACAACAACAATGTCTTTCCCATTGCCTTTGCTCTAGTTGAAGGTGAAATCGCTGGTGGTTGGGGTTTCTTTCTTCGACATCTCAGAACACATGTGGCTCCACAAGCCAATATCTGTTTGATTTCTGATAGACATGCTGCCACTGAGAGTGCTTACAATAACCATGACAACGGATGACATGATCCTCCTTCTACCCATGTCTATTGCATTAGACATATGGAACAAAACTTCATGCATGCAATCAAAGATAAGAACCTTCGCAAAAAAGTGGTGAATACTGGGTATGCTCTAACTCAGCCGTCATTTCAATATTACCGTGATGAAATTAGGCTGTCTAATGCAGATGCAAGAAGATGGGTGGATAACATACCAATAGAGCAGCGAACAAGAGAATTTGACGGAGGCTGTCGATGGGACCACATGACAACAAACCTTGTGGAATGCATGAATGACATATTTAAAGGCATTAGAAATCTACCAATAACCGCTTTGATCAGAACAACCTATTATAGGTTGGCTTCTACCTTCGCAACCAGAGGTGAAAGATGGAGTGCATTGTTAATGTCGGGTCAAATATTCAGTGAGTATTGTATGAAAGTGATGAAATAGGAAAGTATCAAAGCTAGCACACACGCAGTAATAGTCTTTGACCGTCATAGGCAAAATTTATGCGTACAGGAAATAATGGACCACAATGAAGGGAGGCCAAATTTATGCTATGCTGCCAAACTAAACAGAAGTTGGTGCGACTATGGAAAGTTCCAGACCTTCCATATTCCTTGCTCCCATGTCATTGCGGCATGCACACATACTCACCAGGACGCTTACAACCATCTATCTGATGTTTACAAGGCCATTACCATCATGAATGTGTATAACAAAAGCTTCTCAGTGCTACCAATGGAGGAATACTGACCTTCATATGAAGGTGACAAAGTTTGACACAACGATGAGATGCAAAGAAAGAAAAAAGGACGGCCAAACAACACGTGTATTAGAACAGAAATGGATACGACTGATAAAATGATAAGACTATGTAGTATATGTCGTCAACCAGGACACAATAAGAACAACTGTCCCAATCTAGGAGCAATATCTGCATCATAAGATAATATCTCCTTTTAATTTTTGTAACTTTGAAATTTTATATATCATTATCATTTTGTTACAACAAGGTTCATAACAAACATCACTACAACATAAGCAAACTTAAAACATAACATTTCTAACTGATTACAACAATCAAACTTATGTCATCTCGTCAAAACATCATTTCCCTAGCATCCTTATCAGTTTTGACTCGCACCCAACCAAATATACTATCGAGTCTCTTAATACTTCTAATTTTCTCCCCTTCTGGTATTTTTCCATCTAACCAACGAACCAACACCCTCTTCAGTTGATCGAAACTATTGATGTTCAAAAAGAACATCAACATCAGAGGTTTGCCTCTCGAATAAACCATTTTTCCATAGCGGCGACGAACACCAAACATGTTTGCAATATGATGAAATAAGATGTGGAAAAATGACTCACACAACACCTCCATTTATAACACAAAAAATTGCACATTACACTGAGGCGTCAGACCAATTGACATCTCCTCTACAAAATAACACATGGGCGCCAATTGGATTGGCAACACCATGTGCTGTAGCCAATCCAATTGGCGTCTCCTCTCTAACTTTAGGAGTTGACGCCAATTGGTCTAGTGTCTCCTCTAAAAGGTGGGGTAAAAGAGGGATAGATTAATATTTTTTTGAAATCAAGATTATTTTGAAAGTTTTATTAAAAATTAGGGATATTTTGATAAAAAATTCGAGTAAACAAGCAAGAAATTAAAATGAATGTTTCACCAATATCATACTAGAAACCAAAGCCAGAGTCTAATTCATATGTACCTAACCCAATATCAAAATGGAAGGCTTTTGGTACTTGTCAAAATGAAGTTTATTATTTCTTTAGAGAACATATAGAAAGAACTCAAACACCAGTGATGTTATTTTAACCTTAACTCACAAACTAGTATATTCATTCAAATTACAATAGCATTCTCTTTTAAAACTCAAACGAATGATTAATTTTAGAGATTAATTACTATATACTGTCAGTGTAAAAAGTTTTACACAGTCGATTCATCACCATCACCCGTTTGCATTACTTTATAACTTTTTAAAATAAAAATGAAACTTGTTTCAACATTCAACAGTTATGATTAACTGGCGGTGTAAAATCATTTTACACTATCAGTGTATTTCAATTAAATCCTTGATTTTATTATCATTCGATAGGTTGATGGTGATTCTGATAATTAAATTTTATGGAGGAAGTTTCTAAATATTCAAGTGTTTTATGTGTGTTTCTGAAAGTCTGAAATTATATAAATTTTATAGATGATGTTTTTAGATAGTTAAATATTTTTATCTGCGTGTTTCTTCTTATTCATTTTTTTTATTACTGTTTTATTTTCCTTTCCTTTTTTTTGGCTTTGATGTGGTGGCTTGTTTAACGCACATTGTACTATTAATTTCTTATATATATATATATATATATATATATATATATATATTAAAATAATCATATTTTTTTAAAGTTAAATAATCACATTCTTTTTTGAAAAATATCAAATGAACAATACTTTAAATAAAAAAAATCCACCCAATAGAATGACACACTAATGTTTTGGCCTAAGGCGCCACAACATATGACGAATGTCTTTAGGAAGTAGTCAATTGATATGGGAGCATACATTCAACTTTTAGGTGCATGCACTATTGTATGTGGCTTATGTGTTGTTTTGATTTTTTATTTATTTATATATAAGTCATTCCCTCCCCTATCATTTTCACACGTTTTCTAATTCTCTCCTTCAATTTTATTTTTAAAACTATCATGTTATATTATTAACGCACTAATGTTTTGGCCTAAGGCGCCACAACATATGACACATGTCTTTAGGAAGTAGTCAATTGGTATGGGGCATACATTCAACTTTTAGGTGCATGCACTATTGTATGTGGCTTATGTGTTGTTTTGATTTTTTTAATTTTTTTTATATATAAGTCATTCCCTCCCCTATCATTTTCACACGTTTTGTAATTCTCTCCTTCAATTTTATTTTTAAAAATATCATATTATATTATTAAGAGAAATATCAATTTGATTTATTCGACAATAAAACATTCGACGAAGATTCAACTCGAAAACACATAGATTTCAAAACATCCTAATAAATAGTTTAATATTTTTAGTTTTAATTTTTTAAAAAAAGTATTTTTTTCCTTGGTCTTTCAACACATGAGATAAGTATTGACTCAAAATCCTATAAATAGTACACAAACAATTCTTCTTTCAAACTCACAACAAATACACAAACACCTTCTTAGTACCTTATCTTGTTCTTTTAGTCATCTCTCTATACATGGCTCGTTTGAATTCTGCTTTACTCATCACTCTTCTTTTCTTGATCATGCATTCCTTACCATCTTCTATAGATGCTCGAAAGACTCTCAAAATGGACACACAAGAGCTGCCTTCTTCAAAGGGTACCTTACCTTTAATTGATGTTATTAATAATCAATATTTATAGAAATGGAAGACTCGTTGCTCGTCTTGCCAACAATGGAAGAGTTCTAGTATCTTCAGTTCCTAGCCCAGGTGCTGGACACTAGTAGTAGTGCTCATATCTTCGCTATTACTTATTGATATCCAAACTTTCGTTGTAACATATTAGCTTAAAATACCCGAGTGGAGACAAGCATGCTCGGCTGAATCTGGTGCTCTACATCACAATGGAAAGTGGTCGTTAGTCCTTAAAATTACAGTTCTTTTGTAAAATAAGATTATAGTGTATAGAAATTTGTAATTACAATGTTAAAAATAGTTATATTTAGTGAGTCTTAAACTAATACTATAAGTTGTTATTTATAGTATAGTATTTACAACACTCTTCGATGAATGCATATTAATCTTTTCAAGCTTGGAATAAGTTGGTGAATTGTTATGTTGATATATCTTTTATTAACACTTATGTCAGTTGATATCCAAAAGAAAAATAGATGGTAGTTATCAATCCCACTATCTATATATATATATATATATATATATATATATATATATATATATATATATATATATATATATATATATATATATATATATATATATATATATATATATATATATATATATATATATATATATATATATATTATATATATATATATATATTATATATATATATATATATATATATATAATATATATATATATATATATATATATATATATATATATATATATATATATATATATATATATATATATATATATATATATATATATATATATATATATATATATATATATATATATTATATATATATATATATATATATATATATATATATATATATATATATATATATATATATATATATATATATATATATATATATATATATATATATATATATATATATATATTTATAGGAAATATCGATCAATCTCAATATTTTGTAATACTAATTTGTCCATAGGATCTTCACATTATATCTTCAAATCTACTAACATTTGTTCCATCCACGTAGCTTTAAATTCGACTTCATTTCTTGATTAAATCACTACATTTGGTTTCTTACTCCTTCAAGAAACCGGGTTCTCAAACAAAACATTACAATATCTCGAAGTAGATCTTCGATCACTCGTTGAACATGCATAATCAATATCAGTGTAAGTTTTCATAGTTAGACTTCAACTTCTTTTATACAAGAGCTTTATTCTTAGAGAGACTTTGAGGTATTTTAGAACATATATTCTACAACTTGCAAGTGTATCTCCCTTGAATCATGCATAAATTGGATAGTCATACTAACTTTATATGCCAAATTTGGATGACCACACTAACCGTATGTCAATTATATAAGTTTTCTCACTAATATCTCATACCGACCATTGTCAACTTTTACACTTTTTTTGTCAAAGCTTATCCTATGATTTTAGTCAATGGGGACACTTATTGGTTTACATCAGAGTTTCTTTGTTTTCTGCTAAAGATCAAACACATATCTTGCTATGAGAGATAAAGATGTATTGTTTCGAGTATGCTACCTCATTTCCCAATAAATATTTGAATTGTTTAAGATTTTACATCTAAAAATCCAATGATAGGTTTTCTTTGTGTAGTTGTCTCTCAATTAGGTTATTACATGTAACAATAATATCATCAACATAAATAAGAGGTGAATTTGGTTTTCCTCCTTGTGAATGTATGTTACACTTGAATTTTTCAGCTACTAGAAAGTCAACAATGAATGTCAATGAAAAGAAATTTACCGTGAGAAAGCATTAATGAAGTAGCTTTAAGAGCATTAATGTTAAGGCGTCGACAGACTAACGACGATGATAGATCGAGCCGTCGATACAATGAGACATGGTTTGGAGAATTCTCAGGGATAAATCCCCAAGACCTGGATCGCTGGGAAACATGTCCAAAATCTCGAAAATGATAGTTGACAAAAGCATTTGTTCCAACAAAAGGACCAGTCGACTAAACCACGTGATATAAAAGACTTAGTAAATTTGCAAGTCTTGAGTCTTTGATAGACAGTGTCGAAAGCATGATGGAGCGGTTACCATCGAGGATTCGTGAAGAAATGTGAAGCAGTTACAATTTAATATGAGTTTTAAATAGAGAGTGTCTTGGAAGACACATAAGCACACTAGTGGGAACTTGAAGATTGAACGTGGAGTAAATGCAGTAGTCCCTAGTGGTCATAATTGTCATCGACTGTTATTTTGTAAACATAATAAATAGAAGGCTCATACATGGGATCAAAGTTGTAAAATTTCATACATACTCTCCATACCACTAGAGTACTCGAGTCAAAGAGTGAAACAATTGAGCGAGAAACATGTACGCGTATGCGTCTAGTCTTTTTGCTTTCTTAAATGAAACATGTACTTTTACCTTTGCCTTGTTTAATGTCTTTTATTGCATTTCACCTTATCATTTATCATAATCTGACTTCATTTAAAGTCATTTTAATAGGTTGTTCTCGTTCACGCGACAACTGCATTCAATTCACACAAGTTATTTGCACAAATTGCTTTGGAGGTTTTTTGAGTTAATGTCACAAACTTTCAAACTCGTGATTGTTTATAAAAAACACTAGTAAATAAATTGGCACGCCTATGGCGCACCCTATTGTGTGAATATCTTTGTAGAAAAGAGGTGTCTTACATTATTTGTTTTGTATTGTCTTCCATTTCGGGAGGTTTTTGTGTTGTATTCACTTTAGGATTAGTAAACGAATTTCCAAAATGTCTCGTAAAAACGACCCCCCCTCCAAAAAAAAGTAATACTCCAAACCTAGAAGGACAACCGACGGTTACTAGTGTCAAAGGTTCTATGGCTCCAACCTCCCTCGAGGAAATGACCACTGCCATAAACCAAGTAGGGGCGTATTCCATTCCACCAGATATGGGAGTATCCTCACCACAAGCATCAATCGCACCAGCTTTTTCTAGGGAATTACAAAATATCGGAGACCAGATGCCTCCTTATTTAGGTTTCTCGTTACCTCATAAGGAACAACCGTATGGTATGCCAACTGCAATGATGACAAGCCTTCACCCTAGTACGTTAATATATTCTGAAAATGTAATGGAGATGTCGTCACCCTTTAATCCGTATTTGGCCTTAGCGCCCACTATGGGAAACTTTTGCCAACTAGGACAACCACCAGGAGGTGTAGGGTATTTTCCTCCCCAGGGTGCCTTGTCTTTGACCAATAACTCTCTTTCAATCATGAGACATTTAATGGATGAAAGCAACCATGATATGGTTCACACAATTACACAACAAATATGCAACGTGTTTATCCCACTTATGGAAAACACGAATATGAATTATCAACAATTAGCCCACCAAATGGGGAGGATTGTTTATTTTTTCGGTGCACCACTGACGCCAACGACTCTAGTGCCTAACGTTCCTCAGAGGGCTAATCCTCTAGAAAATAGAGTTTTCGAAAATAATCAAGGGCTAGAAGGCCTCAATATGGTCCTGGTTCAATGAAACCAAGATGTTGACAAACTCCTAAGATAAGTCGTACAAGACTATATATGGGTATAAGATAATATCACTAACATAGTTAAATGCGTTTTGGTCCAAAATGGTCTCAACGTAGGCATCCCCAGGCTAAACCATATATCCCCATTGTCTGTGTATGTAAGGAAAACCGAATTGCCCAGGGGTTGGAAAGTCCCAAAGTTCACCAAGTTCGTTGGTGATACTAATGAATCCATTGTCGAACACGTCGCCCGTTACCAAACCGAGGCTGGTGACTTAACTAACAATGAAAATCTCAAAATCAAGTATTTTTCAAACTCGTTGACAAAGAACGCTTTTACATGGTTCACCACCCTTCCCCCTAATTCCATTTTTACATGGGCCTAATTAGAGAGGGAATTTCACAAGCAATTCTACATGGGACAATGTAAGATTAACCTAAAGGAATTAGCTAATGTAAGGCGAAAGGTGTCCGAAAGCATCGATGATTATCTCAATAGGTTTAGAACCTTGAAAGTGAGATGTTTTACACAAGTTCCAGAACATGCGTTAGTTGAACTGGCAGCAGGGGGTCTCGACTACTCCATCAGGAAGAAGTTAGACACCTAATACTTGAGAGACATGGCCCAGTTGGCCGATAGAGTTCGACAAGTCAAACGAATAAAGGTTGAGAAAGCCAGAACCTCCAAGTTCAGTAAAAATAAAGTAGCCTATGTCGAAGTCGACAACATATGGAACTCATCCGACTCAAAATATGAGTATATGAAGGAGAATGAGGTTAATGTGGCGGAACTAAAGCCAGAGCCTCCCTACACATGCAAGCTACTAAAACCTCTGAATGTGAAGAACCCCGTCGAACCCAAAAATCAAAATTTTGTTGCTAAAATGTACACCTTCAATGTTACTAAGTGTGATGAGATCTTTGATCTATTAGTTGCTGATGGAAAAATCGTTGTTCCAAAAGGGGCTAAAGTCCCACCATTAAAACAAAGAAAGAAAAAATGTTTTTGTAAGTTCCATAATTTTTTAAGTCATAAAACTTCTCAATGTGTACTTTTTAGGGATCTAGTGCAAAATTCTCTCAAGGATGGAATGCTCAAGTTTGCTGACAAGCAGAAACAGCGCCCACAAGAGGATGTCGAAACAAATGTTGAGGCTCTCTTTGTCAAGTCAGTACACATCATGGTGGTCGACACAGTCGACAAAGCCGACACTGAATATAACAAAGAAAGCTATAAAGATCATGAAGCAAGGGCCTACCCCAAAGATGAAGAGAAGATGGTCGACTTTTTGAATCGTTGCAGGTTGAAAGATTCAGAAGTAATATTGTGTCCAAGGGACAACTTTGTGTTTGACAAAGAAGCTCCTAAAGAGCTGGATATGACAAACCCTTACCAATCCAAAAAGTTTATTCGACATGATAAACCCAAATAACTTTTCCCCAACAAAGGAAAAGGCCCAAAAAAGTTCCAAGGTAAGACTTACGTCCCCACCGCATATGCATCTTCTAGAGAATGGCTTCGTCCTACTAGGAAACGGACAACTGATGGGAAAAATAAAAAGTAGTAAATGTTGGTGTTACACATTGTGTTGTGAATTCTACTTCTGCACTAATCATGAGTGAAATTCTGGTATCAGATATGAGATGTCGAAGGTAATGTCACGAACTAATATCTGAACAACAACTAAAATATAAATAGGATAAAAGACGAAGAAACAATTGAACAAGTGACACAAGCAATTGTTAACCTAGTTTGGTGCAAACTCACCTACGTCTGGAGGCTACCAAGCCAGGAAGGAAATCCACTAAACAGAATTAGTTCAAAGACTCTCAGTAAACAACTTCAAGTTACAGTCTTTTCACCTAATTTCTACCCGTGTGACTTCTATCTAAGAACTCTTAGATATGAGACCCTACTCACTCCCCGTCAATCACAGTAGTGATATCAAAACAAATATTACAAAGAAAGAAGACACTCTTCAAGGACACATACTTGATCTTGCTTAAAAGCTTCAACCAAGTAAACACACACTCGTGCTTCAAAGCTTAGAGTGGACAAATTACAACACAAAAGTCAGTCCAATTCAAACATCAATAAGATGAATGAATGGCTCACAATACACAAGCTCACACAAGACTAAAACCCTAAAACTCTCTCACTCTTTCGTTCGTTTCTTGTGTGTTTAAACCAGGTTTTACATGGCCTTTAAATAGAAGCTTTTGAATGGGCCTGGGCAGCATAAAACCCTAATTCTATTTTCCTTGGGTATCTTCTAAGTAACGACAGCTAATCGTCCCTTATTCGAAAATAGATCATTCTGGTTTTAAATCAAATTACTCCTTGAATAGCGCATTCAATCTCCACATAATCACACACAGATTTGCATGAAAACCGCAACATTACGATACATAACATTCAGACTGAATATTCTGTATACACATGTCTTAACATCGGGTCAGACATCTTAGCTAAATCCTGCACAACCATATTTAAACATCCTGCAGGAAGCTGATATTACATGTCAAGACAACACGCGTGACAACTTGTGATAACTCTAAGTTTTACCAAAATTGATGCCAACACATAGAACCAACAAACTCCCCCATTGGAAATTTTTGGCTAAAACATACATCAGATCATACGTTTCACAAGAAATCAATCACAATATCAGTTCAGCAGCAGAAGTAAACAAACACACATTACTAGCAAAAATAGCAACTAGTAAGCACACATGCGCTTGTGCTCAGAACACACCACCTCCCCCTTCACACAGACAAAACACTTCCCTTCTCTCTCTTTGTATCAAACATCCAACATCATCTCCAACATCATCTATAGCTATAGCTACTTCTCCCCCTTTTTAGCCAAAAGAGACCAAAGAGACAAAATAAATGTCTATTCAGTCATAAACCAAAATGTCAAAAGTTAAGGGTTATAGAACCAAGTACATAAACAACATTAAACAAGCTGAGATACAAACCAACAAAGTAAACATCAAAACAGCAGAACATAATTGCCAAAATCCAGAAAATCCATCAAAACAGCAACAAAAATCATCACATCAATGGGGTCCAAATTCAAAGGAGCTAATTAGAGGAGCTTGAGCTTGCAGCTTTATTAGCATCAGAAACAGAATTGCCACTTGTCTCATCATTAGTTGCAGACCTCTCACTAGAGGTGTGGGCTTCAGCTTCCTTAGCATGTCCAATATTCTTACCTTCAGCTCGCTCCAAGCTTGCAATCAGGGCTTCCAACGATTCTTTCCTAGCTGTTGCTACCCTTATCCCTTCACCTAGCTCTTTACACGTCTCCTTCAGCTCAACAATAGTTCCAACTTTTGAGGCTGACTTTTTCATAGCAGATGTCATGACAATGTCTTCGACATGACTGCCTTCAAACAGTTTATAGTGCACTGACAGAGCAGGTTTTCTTCTACTTGGTAAGTCATTAGAACTCAGAATCCCAGGGTGTTGACTCAGGATAATCCCACAAATCATAGAGGGAAAGGCTATAGGCAGCTTCGTTGCATTAGTATATGCATGCTTGACAATTTGTTCAAACATAAACCTATCATAGTCAAATTTTAGTTTGGTTCCAACAACAAAGATAAATCTTCCAAGGGTATTAGAAATTGTGGAAATGTGGTTGGTAGTCACCCAATATGAAGATCCTATTTTATGCAATATAGCATACTTAACAGCCAGCTTCCTAGCAGGAAGATGCTTTTTAATAGGCCACCCTTTCACCTGCCTTGCTGTAATTTCTCTACAGACCTCATTGTCTGTAGCTTCCAATTCACCTGCACCCTTAACTCTTCTTCCTAGAAAATTGTTAATGACAGTGGGAGAGAATGTGATACACTTACCTCTCATAAATACTTTGCAAAATTCCTTGTTGTTCTTATCAGCAATATCCTCAGGAATGTTGACAATGAATTCCTTAACCAAACCCTCATAGCACTGAGATAACCCAGCCACAATCTTCATCAACCCAATAGTCTTTATTAGGTCCATGACCTTTTTGACTTCAACAACATCCTTTCCTAACTCTCTCTCTATAGCCACCCTTCTTTGAATCACAAATTTCCATTTGGCAGCTCCATCTTCAAGATGGAAAGAGATATTATCCAAATGCACAACATCAACTTTCACAGGGGACTTCCTCATAGTGGTCCTCTTCATAAGGGAGATGTCAAGGACATCTTCCTCAACATCTTCTTCAGACTCAGAAACTTCTCTAACCTTCCTCTTCTTCACATCAACCTTGCTCCAAGATTTAGAAGGACCAACACCAACAGTCTTCTTAGCTGTTTTAGCTGACATCATTTCAGCCATAGATCTTAATTTTCTAGTCTTCATACGCTTAGCCACACTAGGCTTTAAGTGATGAAGTAAGTTATCCTCTTGATCATAAGACCTATCATCCTCTAGGTCAATCACATTTTTTGCAACATCATGCTTCTCAGAATGGGAAGCATTGGTAGTTGTAGATGCCACATATTTTCCTTTACCAGACACAGTTTGCCCTAGAGAGCACAAACCTTCAGCAACCATGTCCTTCTTAGATCTAGAGGAATCGTCATCCTTCTCACTATGATGTTCAACCTCAGAAGAGGGGTATATTTTAGACAGGGGAGTAGAGACTCCCTTCACAGAATTTCCTTTATTAAGGATTCTAGTGACTAGGTTTCTTATGACACGATCAGTGTGGTTTTAATCTTCCTTAGAACTAGTGGCATGAGTTGAGCTAGAAGGGATACTAGAGATGTTACCTTGATTGGGGCATGCAGAAGTTGATGCATCCATGGGATGGTTTAAATCAAGGGCTTCGTCGGGAATAACAGACAGAGGAACCACATCCAAAATCTCATCATCGTGAATGTCCATCGAAGGAGTGCTAACCTTGTGAGCAGACTTAGTAGTTTTTGAATCAGATGTAGTTTGATGTTGTGACATCTTGACGTTTCTGTGGAAAAATTGTTGTTGCCCTAGAAGAGGAGTGTGAGGAAGAAGCAGGGAGTTGGAAGAGTTGGAGTAGGTAGTGAGGTTGCGTGTGAAAAGGTAATAGATGGTATTTCTAAGACTAGGTGATGATTTACCATAAAAGGGGCGCTTTATTTTAAGAAAGTAGACAATAATTTGATTACTTTGTCCACTCCATATTAATTGCTACAAATTTTCATAAACGCAAATCCCTAATTTCCCTCTCAAGAATTCAAATTGATTTGCATCCAAGGCCTTTGTAAAAATATCAGCTAACTGCATCTCAGTAGCAACATGCTCTAGGTCTATAATTTTATCCTCCACGAGTTCTCTAATGAAATGGTGACGGATATCAATATGTTTTGTCCTGCTATGCTGAATAGGATTCTTAGAAATGTTTATAGCACTCGGGTTGTCACAGTACAATGTCATGACATCTTGCGTGACATTGTATTCAATTAGCATTTGTTTCATCCACATCGGTTGAGAGCAACTACTTCCAGCTGCTATGTATTCAGCTTTAGCATTAGACAGAGACACACAATTTTATTTCTTAATAAACCATGATATTAAGTTGTTCCCCAAGAAGAAGCATCCTCCTGATGTGCTTTTCTTATCATCATCACTTCTAGCCCAATCAGCATCACAATATCCAGACAGCACAGATTCAGATCTATGAGTGTATAACATCCCATAGTCACTAGTGCCATTGACATATTTCAGGATCCTTTTCACTTGGTTTATGTGACTCACCTTTGGTTCAGCTTGATATCTAGCACATACACCTACATCAAAAGCAATGTCAGGTCTGCCTGTTGTGAGATATAACATACTCCCTATCATGCTTCTGTAGAGACTTTGATCCACACTGACACCATTTTCATCTTTAGACACTTTCAGATGAGTAAGAGCAGGTGTCCTTTTGTGGCTTGAATTCTCCATGCCAAACTTCTTAACAATATTTTTGACATATTTACTTTGATATAGAAATATAGAATCTTCCATCTGCTTGACTTGTAACCCAAGAAAATAGGTTAGTTCTCCAACAAGGCTTATTTCAAATTCAGACTGCATTTGTTCAACAAAATGTTGAACCATCTTACTTGACATCCCACCAAACACAATATCATCCACATATATCTGAGCCACCATGAGCTTTCCTCCTACATTTTTGACAAATAAAGTTTTATCAATGCCTCTCTTCCTGTATCCATTATCAATGAGAAACACTGTGAGTCTCTTATACCAAGCTCTAGGAGCTTGTTTCAGCCCATAAAGGGCTTTCCTCAACTTATACACATGCTTTGGAAGATTTGGGTCTATGAACCCTTTAGGTTGTTCAACAAACACTTCCTCATTTAAGTAGCCATTTAAGAAGGCACTTTTCACATCCATTTGGAACAGTTTAAACTTCAGAATACACGTCACTCCTAGCAGTAATCTAATGGACTCCAGGCGAGCTACAGGAGCAAATGTTTCATCAAAGTCATCTCCTTCAACTTGAGTGTATCCTTGTGCTACTAATCTTGCTTTATTTTTAGTAACCACACGTTTTTCATCAGATTTATTCTTGTAAACCCACTTTGTTCCAATAACATTTATTCCTTCAGGTCTTGGAACCAATTCCCACACTTCATTTCTCTTGAATTGGCCTAACTCTTCCTGCATGGTATTGATCCAAAATTCATTAGTTAAGGTTTCTTTGACATTCTTAGGCTCAATCTTGGACACAAAACATGCATGTGAGATCACTTCCCTTGATCTAGTGGTGACCCCTTTATTTAGGTCTCCTTTAATGAGATCTTTAGGATGATCCTTCTGAATTCTGATAGAGGGTCCCTTATTAATTTTATTAGCTTCAGGTTCAGCTTGAGTGGACTCACTCTCATTACTTTTGTCCGGGAGATCAGCTAGGGCATCATTCAGAAATGTTTCAACATCGTCTGTGACATCAGTCTCTTGATCATCAATAACAACATTGATAAATTCCATCATAACTTTTGTTCTGGAATTAAAAACTCTAAATGCTCTGCTGTTTATTGAGTAGCCCATAAATATTCCTTCATCACTCTTGGGGTCCATTTTCCTTCTTTGTTCACGATCAGCCAAGATATAACATTTACTACCAAACACATGGAAGTATTTGACAGTAGGTCTTCTTCCCTTCCAGACTTCACATAAAGTGGTTAGGGTCCCTTTCTTCAAGGTTACTCTGTTGTGAACATAGCAGGCCGTGTTCATAGCTTCATCCCAGAAGTGGTAAGGCAACTTCTTAGCATGAATCATAACTCTAGCAGATTCTTGGAGAGTTCTATTTTTCCTTTCTACCACACCATTTTGCTGAGGGGTAATGGGAGAGGAGAACTCATGACCAATTCCTTAAGATGAACAGAATTCAGCAAATTTACTGTTCTCAAATTCTTTCCCATGATCACTTCTGATTCTGATAACATGACTCTCTCGTTTTCTTTGAAGTCTTTGGCAAAGATATTTGAACACATCAAATTTTTCCCTTATAAAATTTACCCAGGTATATCTGGAGAAGTCATCCACCACAACATAAGCATACCTTTTCCCACCAAGACTTTCCACCTGCATAGGTCCCATCAAGTCCATGTGGAAAAGTTCCAGCACTCTAGATGTGGTGTCATGTTTGATCTTCTGATGTGACATCTTTGTCTGCTTTCCACTCTGACAATCACCACAAACTCTTCCTTCATCAATCTTTAATCTTGGGATTCCTCTGACAGCTTCAACAGATATAATCCTCTTCATTCCTTTAAGATGTAGATGACCCAGTTTTTGATGCCATAGTTTTACTTCTTCTTCTTTAGCTAGAGTACACATTGATGAATATCTAGTTTCTTGAGAATTCCACATATAGCAGTTGTCGTTAGACCTGACTCCTTTCATGATCACTTCATTTTTTTCATTAGTAATCAAGCATTCAGTTTTTGTGAAGTTCACATTTAGACCTTGGTCGCATAGTTGACTGATACTGATCAGGTTTGCAGTCAATCCTTTAACAAGCAACACATTATCAAGGTTAGGGACTCTAGGACAGTTCAGCTTTCCAATCCCCTTGATTTCACCCTTTGCTCCATCACCAAAAGTTACATAGCTGGTGGCATGAGGTTGGAGGTCAATTAGCAGGTTTTTGCTTCCAGTCATGTGTTTGGAGCATCCATTGTCAAAATACCAGTCTTCTTTGGCTAAAACTCTGAAGGAAGTGGGAGCTATCAAGTTAGTAGCACCAGACCTAGGAACCCACTGTTTTCTGTTAACAAGGATGTGTTGTTTGGGTCTAGGTTAATGATAAGTAGGACTAGGATAACCATACAACTTAAAGCTGAATGGTTTATTGTGGCCAAATTTCCCACAGTAATGATATCTCCATCTTTGGTGTTTTCCTTTATGTTGTCTTTCCTTGTGATTTGAGACACCTGATGTGACATCTTTGATTTTCTACCAGTGGGACTACACTCAGGAGAGGATTCATTGAACCCAAGCCAGTCATGTCTCCTGCCATCTTTCCAGTCTGGAAGATTTTGTCTAAGGTGTCAGATCCACTGTTTAGCATTCTGACATACTTCGTCATCTCATCCAGTTTGGAGTTCAGGAACACGACTTCGATCTTCAACTTAGAAATGGTTTCTAAGTGTTATGTCTTCTCATCCTCTAGTTGGGTTATCAATTTCTTCTAATTCTCCACTTGTTGACACACTTCTTCACTTCTGAAACACAACTTCCTGTAGGTAGTAGCTAATTCATCAAAGGTTACTTCATCATCACTTGAGTCATCATCAGAGTCCCATCTTCCAGTCAAGGCAGTCACAAGATTGGCAGACTCTCCTTCTGTTTCACTTTCATCAGACCAAGTAGCAGCAAGACTCTTCTTCTATTTCTTGAGATAGGTCCCACATTCAGCTCTAATGTGTCCATACCCTTCACATTCATGACACTGAATTCCTTGACCTGTTTGGATTATTCCTCAGATTTTGTTCTTCTTCCAGCATCATTGGACCTACTGATGTCAAATGAGTTGTTCTTGACATTAGACTTTGACCTTACATCCATCCTCTTCAGGAGTTTGTTGAATTGTCTCCCAAGTAATGCTACATCATTTTTTAGATCTTCAAATTTAGAAAAATCATTTTAAAATGTCTTCAAATTTAAGTTTTTTTTATTTAAATTTTGATGTCTAAAAAAGTCATAATGTATGAACGAAATACCTAAACAATACTTTTATGAAGAATTATTCAAAATGATTTTTCATTAGAAGTCTTTTTTTCTTAAAATATCTAATACTATAAATTGTTTCAAAAAACACAAACAAATGATCCTAAATGATAGTCGTGTGAAAATTTCAGTATCAACAATATCTGAAAGTAATAATACAGTCCATTTATTTCTATTTTTTCATTTTGGTCTTACGTAATCTTTTGCCAGTAGCATGCAACTTTGAGTGGTTAAAGGATTTATATATTTGTTTATTAATTCAAAAATGTAAAATTAGAAATAGTTGAAAATTTATTTGATAATAAACTAATTTACATTAAATGAATTTCAAAATATTAATGAAAAATTCTTTTTGTAATAATTTGCGATTCAACTAAATTTTCAATTACTTGTTCAAATATACTATAAATAGATTAACAAAGTGTCACTTAAAATTTATTTAACGATGTTTATCATATCATTAAGTTTGATGATTAATACAAAAATTATCTCTTATCCCATATCTTATAATAGTGTATTGACACTAAATCTAGCGAAATAATGCTCATAACCTAACAATTTACAAGGATGCAAACGATCAAAAATACTAAACTGATACGTATTGTTGAAAAACGTTGTATGTTTGTTACAACTTCCTGTTATCATATTTAAAATTATTAACACTATAAAATAATCATAAATTTTAATATCTAATATATAGAGAAAGAAATTTAGCACAAGTCTTCATCATAGATATACCTAAATTTTAAGATACACAAATTCAAATGATGGCAGGTGGAGTTTTAGTTGCTTCAACAAATGGAAGGCAATATGATGGGAAGGTTACAATGTTTGTTTTGGTCACATGTTTGGTGGCGGCCATGGGAGGTCTACTTTTCGGTTATGATCTTGGTATTACAGGAGGAGTGACTTCCATGGAACCATTCTTGGTTAAATTCTTCCCTGGTGTTTACAAACAAATGAAAGATGAATCTGGACACGAGAGCCAATATTGCAAATTTGATAACGAACTACTTACTTTGTTCACATCTTCCTTGTATCTTGCAGCTTTGGTAGCTTCTTTATTTGCTTCCATAACTACAAGAATGTTAGGACGCAAAGCCTCAATGTTTGCAGGTGGCTTGTTTTTCCTTGTTGGTGCATTGCTAAATGGTTTTGCTGTAAACATTGAAATGCTTATAATTGGTCGCATATTACTTGGTTTTGGTGTAGGATATTGTAATCAGGTAAAAATCGGTATCATTTTTATGATTTTATGTTTTTATGTGTATAGGATCAAGAATATTGCAAATTTAATTGCCTATCATTTTTTGTTACTCGTAAACAGTCAGTTCCAGTGTATTTGTCTGAAATGGCTCCAGCAAAGATTAGAGGTGCGCTCAACATGGGCTTCCAAATGATGATCACTATTGGAATCCTAGGGGCAAACATTATCAACTATTTTACTTCAAATATTGAGAGTGGATGGAGAATTTCTTTGGGTATCGGAGCCGTCCCTGCAATTTTGTTATGTATAGGATCTTTTTTCTTAGGCGACACACCAAACTCTATGATTGAAAGGGGCCAAAGAGAAGGAGCTAAGAAAATGTTGCAAAAGATTCGTGGAATTGATAATGTTGATGAGGAGTTCCAAGATCTAATTGATGCTAGTGAGGAAGCCAAAAAGGTGGAACATCCATGGAAGAATATTACACAATTGAGATACAGACCTCAACTAACATTTTGCTCTCTCATTCCATTCTTCCAACAACTCACGGGCATCAATGTTATCATGTTCTATGCCCCCGTCCTTTTCAAAACTTTGGGCTTTGGAAACGATGCTTCCCTCATGTCCTCAGTAATTACCGGAGGTGTCAACGTTGTTGCTACGTTTGTTTCCATCTTCACTGTGGACAAGTTTGGAAGAAAGATTTTGTTTCTTGAAGGTGGTGTCCAAATGTTTATTTGTCAGGTGACAATTGCAACTTAACAAATAATTAATTCTTTATTTTACCATTAAAATTAATCCATTTTACAAACATAGCTAATATAAATGTGATCATTATTGATCGTAGATTGTTGTTGGAAGCATGATTGCTATCAAGTTTGGGGTTAGCGGTGAAGGATCGTTTACACATTCTGAAGCCAATCTTCTTTTGTTCTTTATATGTGCCTATGTTGCGGCATATGCATGGTCTTGGGGTCCATTGGGATGGTTAGTTCCTAGTGAAATATGCTCTCTTGAGGTTCGCTCTGCAGGTCAAGCTACCAATGTTGTTGTGAACATGTTGTTTACCTTTGTCATTGCTCAAGTTTTTCTTACTATGCTTTGTCACTTGAAGTTTGGACTTTTCTTCTTCTTTGCTGGCTTTGTGCTTATAATGACAATATTCATTGTCATGTTTTTTCCTGAGACAAATAATGTCCCAATTGAAGAAATGAACAAAGTGTGGAAGTCTCATTGGTTTTGGACAAAATTTGTTCCAGATGTTGTCGTTGATCATGACCATAAGGTCGTTGTTTGATATTAGAAAATGCCCGGACCTAGACCAATATGTGTATAATATAATAATCTTCAAAAAATATTTGTGTACATTTAAGAATAGTATTTAATATATTGTTGCTTTAATATAACGTGCTTATAATTTTTTAATAAAAGTGATTCTCCTTAATTTAATACTTTAAATGTAAATTGTTTATCCAATAAAAAAATATTTGTATAAAGTTAATTAAATTACTTTTGTAATTTTGTAATTAAGATGATAATTCATTACATTTTTTATGATGAAAATTCCTAATTATATAATCAATTAAGATTTAACATCCTCTTGGTCTTCAACTTATAACAATGGACTTAAATTCCTTTAAGTCAAACAAAACCATTACATCATAGATAAAACAAAAAGAATAACAAGAAAAAAAATGAAATTTGAAAACACATAAAATGAAATTATATAAAAAAGATAGAATTGAACCTAGTATTAAAATTAAGAAAAATAAAACACAATGTCAATGAAAATAATTGGCCAAAAATCCCATCATAATGTGTGTGTGTGTGTAAGAGAGAGAGAGAGAGAGAGAGAGAGAGAGAGAGAGAGAGAGAGAGAGAGAGAGAGAGAGAGAGAGAGAGAGAGAGAGAGAGAGAGAGAGAGAGAGAGAGAGAGAGAGAGAGAGAGAGAGAGAGAGAGAGAGAGAGAGAGAGAGAGAGAGAGAGAGAGAGAAGAGAGACAGATTGAAATGTCTAATGAATTTACAACCGTTTAAAAACGGGTGTAAATAGGGGATATATTACATCCATTTTTTTAGAGAAAAAAACATATATAAATTATTACATATATGCATTTAAGTCAAACAAATTTACACCCTATTTTATAAAAATTGGGTGTAAAATGAATAACGTTTATTTTGAATGTCAACAAATTTATACCTTATTTTCTTTAAATAAGATGTAAAAATATGATATATTACACCCTATTTTAATTACCACTGGTGTAAAATATTTGATAATGATATTATATTTAATTTCATTTACATCTTTTTAATTCAACAAAATACTTTTTTTATAACGCTAGACATTCACTAAACAAATATCTTGTAACGTGTGTAAAATAACTTAATTTATTTTTTAATATTATTATGTTTTAAAATCATTAAGCTAAATATTTTTATATAAGATTCATTGAATAAACAAAAAAACACAACCAAAATAAACATATTCTAACATCATCATATATAAGTCTTACATCAAAATCATATTATTTAATACCCAAAAATCATATTATTTAATACCAAAAAATCTTACACCAAAATTATATTACAATCTATTTACATGTTTCAATTATTTTATCATAAGTCATATTCAACTATTTGACAAAGATATTAAACAATTTTACTACCAAAATCCTAAAGGATTACAGTAAATAAACGCACCTGAATTTCAGGCTAACATAATAAATCCTACTTGTTAAACTCATTCAAATTGAAAACGTATGTAGTAAGGAATTCCACTAATCTCGATTCACTGTATAAAACTATTTTAAGACATTAATTGCACCTATGTTAGACACTTAAAACATGCCCAAAATCCAATTCCAACTCTCCTAGACTCTTAAGCCATAGATCTTAAACTAAGCTTAAAAGATAATTATCATCATTATAACCATACATATGAAAAGAAGAACAACAATACGTAGTTATGTATCCCAATTTAAACCAACTTCTTTGAAAGATGTCTAATCAAACACTCAATCAGGAAGAAGTTAGACATCTAATACTTGAGAGACATGGCCCAGTTGGTCGATAGAGTTTGACAAGTAAAACGAATAAAGGTTGAGAAAGCCAGAACCTCCAAGTTCAGTAAAAATAAAGTAGCTTATGTCGAAGTCGACAACATATGGGACTCATCCGACTCAAAATATGAGTATATGAAGGAGAACGAGGTTAATGTGGCGAAACTAAAGCCAGAGCCTCCCTACACATGCAAGCTACTAAAACCTCTGAATGGAAAGAACCTCGTCGAACCCAAAAATGAAAATTTTATTGCTAAAATGTACACCTTCAATGTTACTAAGTGTGATGAGATCTTTGATCTATTAGTTGCTGATGGAAAAATCATTGTTCCAAAAGGGGCTAAAGTCCCACCATTAAAACAAAGAAAGAAAAAATGTTTTTGTAAGTTCCATAATTTTTTAAGTCATAAAACTTCTCAATGTGTACTTTTTAGGGATCTAGTGCAAAATTCTCTCAAGGATGGCATGCTCAAGTTTGCTGACAAGCAGAAACAGCGCCCACAAGAGGACGTTCAAATAAATGTTGAGGCTCTCTTTGTCAAGTCAGTAGACATCATGGTGGTCGACACAGTCGACAAAGCCGACACTGAATATAACAAAGAAAGCTACAAAGATCATGAAGCAAGGGCCTACCCCAAAGCTGAATAGAAGATGCTTGACTTTTTGAATCGTTGCAGGTTGAAAGATTCAAAAGTAATATTGTGTCCTAGGGGCAACTTTGTGTTTGACAAAGAAGCTGCTAAAGAGCTGGATATGACAAACCCTTACCAATCCAAAAAGTTTATCCGACATGATAAACCCAAAGAACTTTTCTCCAACAAAGGAAAAGGCCCCAAAAAATTCCAAGGTAAGACTTACGTCCCCACTACATATGCATCTTCTAGAGAATGGTTTCGTCCTACTAGGAAACAGACAACTGATGGGGAAAAATAAAAAGTAGTAAATGTTGGTGTTCCACATTGTGTTCTGAATTCCGCTTCTGCACTAATCATGAGAAGTTCTGAAAGACGACAGGTTGCTGATGCAACGCTCTTTCTGCTTCTGTACTAATTCACTCCTGAGAAGTTCCGAAAAGATGTTATGTTGCTGATGCAATATTCTCTCTGCTGTTGCTTCTGGATGTGACATTGATTCTCACGCTTCTGAAGAATGACAAGCTTCTGAAATTTAACTTTACTTAGATGATGATTCTAAAGATCTCAAGTCAAACGCAGAAGTGGTCAAGGTTCTGACTGAAGACTCTGAAGATTCTGATATCAACTTTTCGTTTCTTCTGTTCATGCTTCATTGAAGATAAGATCAAGTGGATATGTGGTTAAATAGTACATATTAGAAATCAAATATTCCTTCCACTCCTTAATTCATGGGCGAAGGAGATTACTATACATCACACCTGTCACTGGAATTATGGGAAAAGGACTCTAGGATGTATCACTCCTATCACCAATCCAACAGTGAATAGTTTCTCTATTGTTATCCCCATTTCGCCCTCCAACAGTCTCTTTTTTATGCAAGTGGTACTTGGAGACTTGAAGAAAAAACAAGAAGCATTACAATATTTGCCAATTTTTTTTATACGTGAAAAGCTATCAAATTTGTATACAATTTTTCTTTAAGTATTTTGTATTTTCATTTGTGTAAAATATGCTTATGTAGAAGCAACTTATAACATAAAAAGCTTTATTCAAACTTGTTTGTTTATATTTCCTTAAGGAGACTAAGTTTTAGTCGGATCTTGGAGAAGACAAAGAAAGTTGTTCTTTGTGATTTTCCTTAAGGAGACTAGGCTTAGTCAGATCCTTGAGAAGACAAAGAAAGTTGTTCTTTGTTGTTTTTTTTCTGTAATCTGTTTGATTATAGTGGATTAAGTCCTTGGGTATAAGGCAAAATTACCTTGGCGGGTGGACTAGAGTAGCTTTGATTTCAAGCGAACCAGGATAAAAATACTTGTGTCTTTATCTCTTTATTCTTAGTATTGTGTGGTGTTTTTGAGTTTGTAAAAAGCTTTTGTTTTTAAAATCCAATTCAAACCCCATCCTTCTTGTGTTTTTCACACCTTCAGATACGTGGGAACCTCTAGGTAATTTTTGTCTAGTAGGTTGTGCTCGTGAAGGCATCAATATGTTAGCCTGAGGGGTTGAATGCTTTTACTAAACCTAAATCCTTAATGTTATTCCTATGTAAATTTTCTTTCCTAAAGATGTCGATTAAGGTTTGGAAGAAGATTGCGAGGTTTTAAAGGAAGTTCATTTGGGGTGGGGTCAAACGGGAGACTAAGGTTGCTTGGGTTAAGTGGGTTGATGTTTGTAAACCTAAGAATAAGGGGTTTGGGATATCTGGGATTTCCGTTTGGTCAATTTGGTAATTTTAGCCAAGTGGAGATGGAAACCTATTGATGGAGCCACCGACCTCTAGTGTGATATCTTATATGCTAGGTATGAAGCACATTTTCTCTCCTCTCATATTGAGGGTAGATAGATCATTTGGATTTCGATTTTCTTCATTTTGGTGGAAAGGTGTGGCTCTCTTAAGATCAAAAGGTGTGGATGCTCCTATAGGTTTATGCCTAGTCTTAGTAATAAAGTGGAATCAGATCTCCAAACCTCCTTTTGGAAGGATACAGGGGCAATTGCCCAATTTCTTTGTTTTTGTTTCCTAAGATCTTCGGTATCTCTGACCAACAAGATTGGGTAATGGGTATGGTTGGGTTATTTGTAGGTCTGGTTTCATTCAGATGATAATATTATTTTTTTTCGCTTCAGATTACACTTGTCTCCTTGAGAGTGAATTCTCTAGTGCTCCTCCAGCCATTCTAGATAATTTTGTGCTCCCTTTTATTTTGCATAACTGCCCCCAATAGGGAAGTTGTTTTATCCTTGAAACTCATCCAAGAGAACGTTCCTACTAGAGTTAACCTATTTAGGCGTAGAGTGCTGGTGGACCCTGAGAGTGTTATTTTTCTGTTGTGTAGCCAGAGGGTAGAGTCAATAACCCACATATTTGTTACTTGTGACCTTGCATCGTCTGTTTGGTATGATATCCTTAGGCGGCTGGAGTAGTGCTTTGTTCTTCCTAGGGACCTTAATGATATTTTCTTTTTCTTTAGATTTCCGAGTGGTAGGGCTAAGGTGAGGAGTTGTTTGGTTATAATATGACATTTTATGATATGGTCGATTTGGAATCATAAAATACTACGAAATTATACATAGACTATGTTAGTACATAATCAACATGCATTATTGTAATGTGGATGTTTGTGTGTTTATGAAAGAATTCTTATGTTATGCTTGTAATAAAAATGATAATTATTAAATAAAAACTAGTTATGTATGTACTATGGTAAATGAAAAGATAAGAAGAAAAAAAGCAATTGGACCACCAATATATTTAATGGATAAAAAAGCAGAGACATTTTTGTACGGAATAATAGACCAGTCCATTTTAGATATTAAAAAAGTGTTTTGTATTAGTATTTTTAAAATTAATTTTAAGATTTTTTTTTAAAAAAAATAGTATAAGTTGTTTCAAACTCGTTTTTCATAAACTAAAAGAGTAATTTTGATATTTATTAATATAATATTTATTAGTAATGATTTATCATAAACAAAATCACATAATTTTTTGAAAATATATATTTCAAAAATTATTTTTAGAAAAATCATTTTAAAATGTCTTCAAATTTAAGTTTTTTTTATTTAAATTTTGATGTCTAAAATAGTAATAATGTATGAACGAAATACCTAAAACAATACTTTTATGAAGAATTATTCAAAATGATTTTTCATTAGAAGTCTTTTTTTCTTAAATATCTAATACTATAAATTGTTTCAAAAAACACAAACAAATGATCCTAAATGATTGTCGTGTGAAAATTTTCAGTATCAACAATATCTGAAAGTAATAATACAGTCAATTTAATTCTATTTTTTCATTTTGGTCTTACGTAATCTTTTGCCAGTAGCATGCAACTTTGAGTGGTTAAAGGATTTATATATTTGTTTATTAATTCAAAAATATAAAATTAGAAATAGTTGAAAATTTATTTGATAATAAACTAATTTACATTAAATGAATTTCAAAATTTTAATGAAAAATTCTTTTTGTAATAATTTGCGATTCAACTAAATTTTCAATTACTTGTTCAAATATACTATAAATAGATTAACAAAGTGTCACTTAAAATTTATTTAACGATGTTTATCATATCATTAAGTTTGATGATTAATACAAAAATTATCTCTGACCCCATATCTTATAATAGTGTATTGACACTAAATCTAGCGAAATAATGCTCATAACCTAACAATTTACAAGGATGCAAACGATCAAAAATACTAAACTGATACGTATTGTTGAAAAACGTTGTATGTTTGTTACAACTTCCTGTTATCATATTTAAAATTATTAACACTATAAAATAATCATAAATTTTAATATCTAATATATAGAGAAAGAAATTTAGCACAAGTCTTCATCATAGATATACCTAAATTTTAAGATACACAAATTCAAACGATGGCAGGTGGAGTTTTAGTTGCTTCAACAAATGGAAGGCAATATGATGGGAAGGTTACAATGTTTGTTTTGGTCACATGTTTGGTGGCGGCCATGGGAGGTCTACTTTTCGGTTATGATCTTGGTATTACAGGAGGAGTGACTTCCATGGAACCATTCTTGGTTAAATTCTTCCCTGGTGTTTACAAACAAATGAAAGATGAATCTGGACACGAGAGCCAATATTGCAAATTTGATAACGAACTACTTACTTTGTTCACATCTTCCTTGTATCTTGCAGCTTTGGTAGCTTCTTTATTTGCTTCCATAACTACAAGAATGTTAGGACGCAAAGCCTCAATGTTTGCAGGTGGCTTGTTTTTCCTTGTTGGTGCATTGCTCAATGGTTTTGCTGTAAACATTGAAATGCTTATAATTGGTCGCATATTACTTGGTTTTGGTGTAGGATATTGTAATCAGGTAAAAATCGGTATCATTTTTATGATTTTATGTTTTTATGTGTATAGGATCAAGAATATTGCAAATTTAATTGCCTATCATTTTTTGTTACTCGTAAACAGTCAGTTCCAGTGTATTTGTCTGAAATGGCTCCAGCAAAGATTAGAGGTGCGCTCAACATGGGCTTCCAAATGATGATCACTATTGGAATCCTAGGGGCAAACATTATCAACTATTTTACTTCAAATATTGAGAGTGGATGGAGAATTTCTTTGGGTATCGGAGCCGTCCCTGCAATTTTGTTATGTATAGGATCTTTTTTCTTAGGCGACAC
This sequence comes from Lathyrus oleraceus, assembly GCF_024323335.1. Lineage (NCBI taxonomy): Eukaryota > Viridiplantae > Streptophyta > Magnoliopsida > Fabales > Fabaceae > Lathyrus > Lathyrus oleraceus. The sequence continues at coordinate 536,512,098 of NC_066583.1, read as the reverse complement.
ACCAAACTCTATGATTGAAAGGGGCCAAAGAGAAGGAGCTAAGAAAATGTTGCAAAAGATTCGTGGAATTGATAATGTTGATGAGGAGTTCCAAGATCTAATTGATGCTAGTGAGGAAGCCAAAAAGGTGGAACATCCATGGAAGAATATTACACAATTGAGATACAGACCTCAACTAACATTTTGCTCTCTCATTCCATTCTTCCAACAACTCACGGGCATCAATGTTATCATGTTCTATGCCCCCGTCCTTTTCAAAACTTTGGGCTTTGGAAACGATGCTTCCCTCATGTCCTCAGTAATTACCGGAGGTGTCAACGTTGTTGCTACGTTTGTTTCCATCTTCACTGTGGACAAGTTTGGAAGAAAGATTTTGTTTCTTGAAGGTGGTGTCCAAATGTTTATTTGTCAGGTGACAATTGCAACTTAACAAATAATTAATTCTTTATTTTACCATTAAAATTAATCCATTTTACAAACATAGCTAATATAAATGTGATCATTATTGATCGTAGATTGTTGTTGGAAGCATGATTGCTATCAAGTTTGGGGTTAGCGGTGAAGGATCGTTTACACATTCTGAAGCCAATCTTCTTTTGTTCTTTATATGTGCCTATGTTGCGGCATATGCATGGTCTTGGGGTCCATTGGGATGGTTAGTTCCTAGTGAAATATGCTCTCTTGAGGTTCGCTCTGCAGGTCAAGCTACCAATGTTGCTGTGAACATGTTGTTTACCTTTGTCATTGCTCAAGTTTTTCTTACTATGCTTTGTCACTTGAAGTTTGGACTTTTCTTCTTCTTTGCTGGCTTTGTGCTTATAATGACAATATTCATTGTCATGTTTTTTCCTGAGACAAATAATGTCCCAATTGAAGAAATGAACAAAGTGTGGAAGTCTCATTGGTTTTGGACAAAATTTGTTCCAGATGTTGTCGTTGATCATGACCATAAGGTCGTTGTTTGATATTAGAAAATGCCCGGACCTAGACCAATATGTGTATAATATAATAATCTTCAAAAAATATTTGTGTACATTTAAGAATAGTATTTAATATATTGTTGCTTTAATATAACGTGCTTATAATTTTTTAATAAAAGTGATTCTCCTTAATTTAATACTTTAAATGTAAATTGTTTATCCAATAAAAAATATTTGTATAAAGTTAATTAAATTACTTTTGTAATTTTGTAATTAAGATGATAATTCATTACATTTTATGATGAAAATTCCTAATTATATAATCAATTAAGATTTAACATCCTCTTGGTCTTCAACTTATAACAATGGACTTAAATTCCTTTAAGTCAAACAAAACCATTACATCATAGATAAAACAAAAAGAATAACAAGAAAAAAAATGAAATTTGAAAACACATAAAATGAAATTATATAAAAAAGATAGAATTGAACCTAGTATTAAAATTAAGAAAAATAAAACACAATGTCAATGAAAATAATTGGCCAAAAATCCCATCATGTGTGTGTGTGTGAGAGAGAGAGAGAGAGAGAGAGAGAGAGAGAGAGAGAGAGAGAGAGATTTACACCCGGTATTAGAGGGTGAGAAATGTCTAATGAATTTACAGCCGTTTAAAAACGGGTGTAAATAGGGGATATATTACATCCATTTTTTTAGATAAAAAAACATATATAAATTATTACATATATGCATTTAAGTCAAACAAATTTACACCCTATTTTATAAAAATTGGGTGTAAAATGAATAACGTTTATTTTGAATGTCAACAAATTTATACCTTATTTTCTTTAAATAAGATGTAAAAATATGATATATTACACCCTATTTTAATTACCACTGGTGTAAAATATTTGATAATGATATTATATTTAATTTCATTTACATCTTTTTAATTCAACAAAATACTTTTTTTATAACGCTAGACATTCACTAAACAAATATCTTGTAACGTGTGTAAAAGAACTTAATTTATTTTTTAATATTATTATGTTTTAAAATCATTAAGCTAAATATTTTTATATAAGATTCATTGAATAAACAAAAAAACACAACCAAAATAAACATATTCTAACATCATCATATATAAGTCTTACATCAAAATCATATTATTTAATACCCAAAAATCATATTATTTAATACCAAAAAATCTTACACCAAAATTATATTACAATCTATTTACATGTTTCAATTATTTTATCATAAGTCATATTTCAACTATTTGACAAAGATATTAAACAATTTTACTACCAAAATCCTAAAGGATTACAGTAAATAAACGCACCTGAATTTCAGGCTAACATAATAAATCCTACTTGTTAAACTCATTCAAATTGAAAACGTATGTAGTAAGGAATTCCACTAATCTCCATTCACTGTATAAAACTATTTTAAGACATTAATTGCACCTATGTTAGACACTCAAAACATGCCCAAAATCCAATTCCAACTCTCCTAGACTCTTAAGTCATAGATCTTAAACTAAGCTTAAAAGATAATTATCATCATTATAACCATACATATGAAAAGAAGAACAACAATACGTAGTTATGTATCCCAATTTAAACCAACTTCTTTGAAAGATGTCTAATCAAACACTCAATCAGGAAGAAGTTAGACATCTAATACTTGAGAGACATGGCCCAGTTGGTCGGTAGAGTTTGACAAGTAAAACGAATAAAGGTTGAGAAAGCCAGAACCTCCAAGTTCAGTAAAAATAAAGTAGCTTATGTCGAAGTCGACAACATATGGGACTCATCCGACTCAAAATATGAGTATATGAAGGAGAACGAGGTTAATGTGGCGAAACTAAAGCCAGAGCCTCCCTACACATGCAAGCTACTAAAACCTCTGAATGGAAAGAACCTCGTCGAACCCAAAAATGAAAATTTTATTGCTAAAATGTACACCTTCAATGTTACTAAGTGTGATGAGATCTTTGATCTATTAGTTGCTGATGGAAAAATCATTGTTCCAAAAGGGGCTAAAGTCCCACCATTAAAACAAAGAAAGAAAAAATGTTTTTGTAAGTTCCATAATTTTTTAAGTCATAAAACTTCTCAATGTGTACTTTTTAGGGATCTAGTGCAAAATTCTCTCAAGGATGGCATGCTCAAGTTTGCTGACAAGCAGAAACAGCGCCCACAAGAGGACGTTCAAATAAATGTTGAGGCTCTCTTTGTCAAGTCAGTAGACATCATGGTGGTCGACACAGTCGACAAAGCCGACACTGAATATAACAAAGAAAGCTACAAAGATCATGAAGCAAGGGCCTACCCCAAAGCTGAATAGAAGATGCTTGACTTTTTGAATCGTTGCAGGTTGAAAGATTCAAAAGTAATATTGTGTCCTAGGGGCAACTTTGTGTTTGACAAAGAAGCTGCTAAAGAGCTGGATATGACAAACCCTTACCAATCCAAAAAGTTTATCCGACATGATAAACCCAAAGAACTTTTCTCCAACAAAGGAAAAGGTCCTAAAAAGTTCCAAGGTAAGACTTACGTCCCCACTACATATGCATCTTCTAGAGAATGGTTTCGTCCTACTAGGAAACAGACAACTGATGGGGAAAAATAAAAAGTAGTAAATGTTGGTGTTCCACATTGTGTTCTGAATTCCGCTTCTGCACTAATCATGAGAAGTTCTGAAAGACGACAGGTTGCTGATGCAACGCTCTTTCTGCTTCTGTACTAATTCACTCCTGAGAAGTTCCGAAAAGATGTTATGTTGCTGATGCAATATTCTCTCTGCTGTTGCTTCTGGATGTGACTTTGATTCTCACGCTTCTGAAGAATGACAAGCTTCTGAAATTTAACTTTACTTAGATGATGATTCTAAAGATCTCAAGCCAAACGCAGACGTGGTCAAGGTTCTGACTGAAGACTCTGAAGATTCTAATATCAGCTTTTCGTTTCTTCTTTTCATAAGCCAAATGATTTGAAGATAAGATCAAGTGGATATGTGGTTAAATAGTACATATTAGAAATCAAATATTCCTTCCACTCCTTAATTCATGGGCGAAGGAGATTACTATACATCACACCTGTCACTGGAATTATGGGAAAAGGACTCTAGGATGTATCACTCCTATCACCAATCCAACAGTGAATAGTTTCTCTATTGTTATCCCCATTTCGCCCTCCAACAGTCTCTTTTTTATGCAAGTGGTACTTGGAGACTTGAAGAAAAAACAAGAAGCATTACAATATTTGCCAATTTTTTTTATACGTGAAAAGCTATCAAATTTGTATACAATTTTTCTTTAAGTATTTTGTATTTTCATTTGTGTAAAATATGCTTATGTAGAAGCAACTTATAACATAAAAAGCTTTATTCAAACTTGTTTGTTTATATTTCCTTAAGGAGACTAAGTTTTAGTCGGATCTTGGAGAAGACAAAGAAAGTTGTTCTTTGTGATTTTCCTTAAGGAGACTAGGCTTAGTCAGATCCTTGAGAAGACAAAGAAAGTTGTTCTTTGTGGTTTTTTTTTTCTGTAATCTGTTTGATTATAATGGATTAAGTCCTTGGGTATAAGTCAAAATTACCTTGGTGGGTGGACTAGAGTAGCTTTGATTTCAAGCGAACCAGGATAAAAATACTTGTGTCTTTATCTCTTTATTCTTAGTATTGTGTGGTGTTTTTGAGTTTGTAAAAAGCTTTTGTTTTTAAAATCCAATTCAAACCCCATCCTTCTTGTGTTTTTCACACCTTCAGATACGTGGGAACCTCTAGGTAATTTTTGTCTAGTAGGTTGTGCTCGTGAAGGCATCAATATGTTAGCCTGAGGGGTTGAATGCTTTTACTAAACCTAAATCCTTAATGTTATTCCTATGTAAATTTTCTTTCCTCAAGATGTCGATTAAGGTTTGGAAGAAGATTGCGAGGTTTTAAAGGAAGTTCATTTGGGGTGGGGTCAAACGGGAGACTAAGGTTGCTTGGGTTAAGTGGGTTGATGTTTGTAAACCTAAGAATAAGGGGTTTGGGATATCTGGGATTTCCGTTTGGTCAATTTGGTAATTTTAGCCAAGTGGAGATGGAAACCTATTGATGGAGCCACCGACCTCTAGTGTGATATCTTATATGCTAGGTATGAAGCACATTTTCTATCCTCTCATATTGAGGGTAGATAGATCATTTGGATTTCGATTTTCTGCATTTTGGTGGAAAGGTGTGGCTCTCTTAAGATCAAAAGGTGTGGATGCTCCTATAGGTTTATGCCTAGTCTTAGTAATAAAGTGGAATCGGATCTCCAAACCTCCTTTTGGAAGGATACAGGGGCAATTGCCCAATTTCTTTGTTTTTGTTTCCTAAGATCTTCGGTATCTCTGACCAACAAGATTGGGTAATGGGTATGGTTGGGTTATTTGTAGGTCTGGTTTCATTCAGATGATAATATTATTTTTTTCGCTTCAGATTACACTTGTCTCCTTGAGAGTGAATTCTCTAGTGCTCCTCCAGCCATTCTAGATAATTTTGTGCTCCCTTTTATTTTGCATAACTGCCCCCAATAGGGAAGTTGTTTTATCCTTGAAACTCATCCAAGAGAACGTTCCTACTAGAGTTAACCTATTTAGGCGTAGAGTGCTGGTGGACCCTGAGAGTGTTATTTTTCTGTTGTGTAGCCAGAGGGTAGAGTCAATAACCCACATATTTGTTACTTGTGACCTTGCATCGTCTGTTTGGTATGATATCCTTAGGCGGCTGGAGTAGTGCTTTGTTCTTCCTAGGGACCTTAATGATATTTTCTTTTTCTTTAGATTTCCGAGTGGTAGGGCTAAGGTGAGGAGTTGTTTGGTTATAATATGACATTTTATGATATGGTCGATTTGGAATCATAAAATACTACGAAATTATACATAGACTATGTTAGTACATAATCAACATGCATTATTGTAATGTGGATGTTTGTGTGTTTATGAAAGAATTCTTATGTTATGCTTGTAATAAAAATGATAATTATTAAATAAAAACTAGTTATGTATGTACTATGGTAAATGAAAAGATAAGAAGAAAAAAAGCAATTGGACCACCAATATATTTAATGGATAAAAAAGCAGAGACATTTTTGTACGGAATAATAGACCAGTCCATTTTAGATTTTAAAAAAGTGTTTTGTATTAGTATTTTTAAAATTAATTTTAAGATTTTTTTTAAAAAAAAATAGTATAAGTTGTTTCAAACTCGTTTTTCATAAACTAAAAGAGTAATTTTGATATTTATTAATATAATATCTATTACTAATGATTTATCATAAACAAAATCACATAATTTTTTGAAAATATATATTTCAAAAATTATTTTTAGAAAAATCATTTTAAAATGTCTTCAAATTTAAGTTTTTTTTTATTTAAATTTTGATGTCTAAAATAGTAATAATGTATGAACGAAATACCTAAAACAATACTTTTATGAAGAATTATTCAAAATGATTTTTCATTAGAAGTCTTTTTTTCTTAAAATATCTAATACTATAAATTGTTTCAAAAAACACAAACAAATGATCCTAAATGATTGTCGTGTGAAAATTTTCAGTATCAACAATATCTGAAAGTAATAATACAGTCAATTTAATTCTATTTTTTCATTTTGGTCTTACGTAATCTTTTGCCAGTAGCATGCAACTTTGAGTGGTTAAAGGATTTATATATTTGTTTATTAATTCAAAAATATAAAATTAGAAATAGTTGAAAATTTATTTGATAATAAACTAATTTACATTAAATGAATTTCAAAATTTTAATGAAAAATTCTTTTTGTAATAATTTGCGATTCAACTAAATTTTCAATTACTTGTTCAAATATACTATAAATAGATTAACAAAGTGTCACTTAAAATTTATTTAACGATGTTTATCATATCATTAAGTTTGATGATTAATACAAAAATTATCTCTGACCCCATATCTTATAATAGTGTATTGACACTAAATCTAGCGAAATAATGCTCATAACCTAACAATTTACAAGGATGCAAACGATCAAAAATACTAAACTGATACGTATTGTTGAAAAACGTTGTATGTTTGTTACAACTTCCTGTTATCATATTTAAAATTATTAACACTATAAAATAATCATAAATTTTAATATCTAATATATAGAGAAAGAAATTTAGCACAAGTCTTCATCATAGATATACCTAAATTTTAAGATACACAAATTCAAACGATGGCAGGTGGAGTTTTAGTTGCTTCAACAAATGGAAGGCAATATGATGGGAAGGTTACAATGTTTGTTTTGGTCACATGTTTGGTGGCGGCCATGGGAGGTCTACTTTTCGGTTATGATCTTGGTATTACAGGAGGAGTGACTTCCATGGAACCATTCTTGGTTAAATTCTTCCCTGGTGTTTACAAACAAATGAAAGATGAATCTGGACACGAGAGCCAATATTGCAAATTTGATAACGAACTACTTACTTTGTTCACATCTTCCTTGTATCTTGCAGCTTTGGTAGCTTCTTTATTTGCTTCCATAACTACAAGAATGTTAGGACGCAAAGCCTCAATGTTTGCAGGTGGCTTGTTTTTCCTTGTTGGTGCATTGCTCAATGGTTTTGCTGTAAACATTGAAATGCTTATAATTGGTCGCATATTACTTGGTTTTGGTGTAGGATATTGTAATCAGGTAAAAATCGGTATCATTTTTATGATTTTATGTTTTTATGTGTATAGGATCAAGAATATTGCAAATTTAATTGCCTATCATTTTTTGTTACTCGTAAACAGTCAGTTCCAGTGTATTTGTCTGAAATGGCTCCAGCAAAGATTAGAGGTGCGCTCAACATGGGCTTCCAAATGATGATCACTATTGGAATCCTAGGGGCAAACATTATCAACTATTTTACTTCAAATATTGAGAGTGGATGGAGAATTTCTTTGGGTATCGGAGCCGTCCCTGCAATTTTGTTATGTATAGGATCTTTTTTCTTAGGCGACACACCAAACTCTATGATTGAAAGGGGCCAAAGAGAAGGAGCTAAGAAAATGTTGCAAAAGATTCGTGGAATTGATAATGTTGATGAGGAGTTCCAAGATCTAATTGATGCTAGTGAGGAAGCCAAAAAGGTGGAACATCCATGGAAGAATATTACACAATTGAGATACAGACCTCAACTAACATTTTGCTCTCTCATTCCATTCTTCCAACAACTCACGGGCATCAATGTTATCATGTTCTATGCCCCCGTCCTTTTCAAAACTTTGGGCTTTGGAAACGATGCTTCCCTCATGTCCTCAGTAATTACCGGAGGTGTCAACGTTGTTGCTACGTTTGTTTCCATCTTCACTGTGGACAAGTTTGGAAGAAAGATTTTGTTTCTTGAAGGTGGTGTCCAAATGTTTATTTGTCAGGTGACAATTGCAACTTAACAAATAATTAATTCTTTATTTTACCATTAAAATTAATCCATTTTACAAACATAGCTAATATAAATGTGATCATTATTGATCGTAGATTGTTGTTGGAAGCATGATTGCTATCAAGTTTGGGGTTAGCGGTGAAGGATCGTTTACACATTCTGAAGCCAATCTTCTTTTGTTCTTTATATGTGCCTATGTTGCGGCATATGCATGGTCTTGGGGTCCATTGGGATGGTTAGTTCCTAGTGAAATATGCTCTCTTGAGGTTCGCTCTGCAGGTCAAGCTACCAATGTTGCTGTGAACATGTTGTTTACCTTTGTCATTGCTCAAGTTTTTCTTACTATGCTTTGTCACTTGAAGTTTGGACTTTTCTTCTTCTTTGCTGGCTTTGTGCTTATAATGACAATATTCATTGTCATGTTTTTTCCTGAGACAAATAATGTCCCAATTGAAGAAATGAACAAAGTGTGGAAGTCTCATTGGTTTTGGACAAAATTTGTTCCAGATGTTGTCGTTGATCATGACCATAAGGTCGTTGTTTGATATTAGAAAATGCCCGGACCTAGACCAATATGTGTATAATATAATAATCTTCAAAAAAATATTTGTGTACATTTAAGAATAGTATTTAATATATTGTTGCTTTAATATAACGTGCTTATAATTTTTTAATAAAAGTGATTCTCCTTAATTTAATACTTTAAATGTAAATTGTTTATCCAATAAAAAATACTTGTATAAAGTTAATTAAATTACTTTTGTAATTTTGTAATTAAGATGATAATTCATTACATTTTATGATGAAAATTCCTAATTATATAATCAATTAAGACTTAACATCCTCTTGGTCTTCAACTTATAACAATGGACTTAAATTCCTTTAAGTCAAACAAAACCATTACATCATAGATAAAACAAAAAGAATAACAAGAAAAAAAATGAAATTTGAAAACACATAAAATGAAATTATATAAAAAAGATAGAATTGAACCTAGTATTAAAATTAAGAAAAATAAAACACAATGTCAATGAAAATAATTGGCCAAAAATCCCATCATAATGTGTGTGTGTGTGTGTGTGTAGAGAGAGAGAGAGAGAGAGAGAGAGAGAGAGAGAGATTTACACCCGGTATTAGAGGGTGAGAAATGTCTAATGAATTTACAGCCGTTTAAAAACGGGTGTAAATAGGGGATATATTACATCCATTTTTTTAGATAAAAAAACATATATAAATTATTACATATATGCATTTAAGTCAAACAAATTTACACCCTATTTTATATAAATTGGGTGTAAAATGAATAACGTTTATTTTGAATGTCAACAAATTTATACCTTATTTTCTTTAAATAAGATGTAAAAATATGATATATTACACCCTATTTTAATTACCACTGGTGTAAAATATTTGATAATGATATTATATTTAATTTCATTTACATCTTTTTAATTCAACAAAATACTTTTTTTATAACGCTAGACATTCACTAAACAAATATCTTGTAACGTGTGTAAAAGAACTTAATTTATTTTTTAATATTATTATGTTTTAAAATCATTAAGCTAAATATTTTTATATAAGATTCATTGAATAAACAAAAAAACACAACCAAAATAAACATATTCTAACATCATCATATATAAGTCTTACATCAAAATCATATTATTTAATACCCAAAAATCATATTATTTAATACCAAAAAATCTTACACCAAAATTATATTACAATCTATTTACATGTTTCAATTATTTTATCATAAGTCATATTTCAACTATTTGACAAAGATATTAAACAATTTTACTACCAAAATCCTAAAGGATTACAGTAAATAAACGCACCTGAATTTCAGGCTAACATAATAAATCCTACTTGTTAAACTCATTCAAATTGAAAACGTATGTAGTAAGGAATTCCACTAATCTCCATTCACTGTATAAAACTATTTTAAGACATTAATTGCACCTATGTTAGACACTTAAAACATGCCCAAAATCCAATTCCAACTCTCCTAGACTCTTAAGTCATAGATCTTAAACTAAGCTTAAAAGATAATTATCATCATTATAACCATACATATGAAAAGAAGAACAACAATACGTAGTTATGTATCCCAATTTAAACCAACTTCTTTGAAAGATGTCTAATCAAACACTCAATCAGGAAGAAGTTAGACATCTAATACTTGAGAGACATGGCCCAGTTGGTCGGTAGAGTTTGACAAGTAAAACGAATAAAGGTTGAGAAAGCCAGAACCTCCAAGTTCAGTAAAAATAAAGTAGCTTATGTCGAAGTCGACAACATATGGGACTCATCCGACTCAAAATATGAGTATATGAAGGAGAACGAGGTTAATGTGGCGAAACTAAAGCCAGAGCCTCCCTACACATGCAAGCTACTAAAACCTCTGAATGGAAAGAACCTCGTCGAACCCAAAAATGAAAATTTTATTGCTAAAATGTACACCTTCAATGTTACTAAGTGTGATGAGATCTTTGATCTATTAGTTGCTGATGGAAAAATCATTGTTCCAAAAGGGGCTAAAGTCCCACCATTAAAACAAAGAAAGAAAAAATGTTTTTGTAAGTTCCATAATTTTTTAAGTCATAAAACTTCTCAATGTGTACTTTTTAGGGATCTAGTGCAAAATTCTCTCAAGGATGGCATGCTCAAGTTTGCTGACAAGCAGAAACAGCGCCCACAAGAGGACGTTCAAATAAATGTTGAGGCTCTCTTTGTCAAGTCAGTAGACATCATGGTGGTCGACACAGTCGACAAAGCCGACACTGAATATAACAAAGAAAGCTACAAAGATCATGAAGCAAGGGCCTACCCCAAAGCTGAATAGAAGATGCTTGACTTTTTGAATCGTTGCAGGTTGAAAGATTCAAAAGTAATATTGTGTCCTAGGGGCAACTTTGTGTTTGACAAAGAAGCTGCTAAAGAGCTGGATATGACAAACCCTTACCAATCCAAAAAGTTTATCCGACATGATAAACCCAAAGAACTTTTCTCCAACAAAGGAAAAGGTCCTAAAAAGTTCCAAGGTAAGACTTACGTCCCCACTACATATGCATCTTCTAGAGAATGGTTTCGTCCTACTAGGAAACAGACAACTGATGGGGAAAAATAAAAAGTAGTAAATGTTGGTGTTCCACATTGTGTTCTGAATTCCGCTTCTGCACTAATCATGAGAAGTTCTGAAAGACGACAGGTTGCTGATGCAACGCTCTTTCTGCTTCTGTACTAATTCACTCCTGAGAAGTTCCGAAAAGATGTTATGTTGCTGATGCAATATTCTCTCTGCTGTTGCTTCTGGATGTGACTTTGATTCTCACGCTTCTGAAGAATGACAAGCTTCTGAAATTTAACTTTACTTAGATGATGATTCTAAAGATCTCAAGCCAAACGCAGACGTGGTCAAGGTTCTGACTGAAGACTCTGAAGATTCTAATATCAGCTTTTCGTTTCTTCTGTTCATGCTTCATCAACTCTTTCTCATAAGCCAAATGAATTTGAAGATAAGATCAAGTGGATATGTGGTTAAATAGTACATATTAGAAATCAAATATTCCTTCCACTCCTTAATTCATGGGCGAAGGAGATTACTATACATCACACCTGTCACTGGAATTATGGGAAAAGGACTCTAGGATGTATCACTCCTATCACCAATCCAACAGTGAATAGTTTCTCTATTGTTATCCCCATTTCGCCCTCCAACAGTCTCTTTTTTATGCAAGTGGTACTTGGAGACTTGAAGAAAAAACAAGAAGCATTACAATATTTGCCAATTTTTTTTATACGTGAAAAGCTATCAAATTTGTATACAATTTTTCTTTAAGTATTTTGTATTTTCATTTGTGTAAAATATGCTTATGTAGAAGCAACTTATAACATAAAAAGCTTTATTCAAACTTGTTTGTTTATATTTCCTTAAGGAGACTAAGTTTTAGTCGGATCTTGGAGAAGACAAAGAAAGTTGTTCTTTGTGATTTTCCTTAAGGAGACTAGGCTTAGTCAGATCCTTGAGAAGACAAAGAAAGTTGTTCTTTGTGGTTTTTTTTTCTGTAATCTGTTTGATTATAGTGGATTAAGTCCTTGGGTATAAGGCAAAATTACCTTGGCGGGTGGACTAGAGTAGCTTTGATTTCAAGCGAACCAGGATAAAAATACTTGTGTCTTTATCTCTTTATTCTTAGTATTGTGTGGTGTTTTTGAGTTTGTAAAAAGATTTTGTTTTTAAAATCCAATTCAAACCCCATCCTTCTTGTGTTTTTCACACCTTCAGATACGTGGGAACCTCTAGGTAATTTTTGTCTAGTAGGTTGTGCTCGTGAAGGCATCAATATGTTAGCCTGAGGGGTTGAATGCTTTTACTAAACCTAAATCCTTAATGTTATTCCTATGTAAATTTTCTTTCCTCAAGATGTCGATTAAGGTTTGGAAGAAGATTGCGAGGTTTTAAAGGAAGTTCATTTGGGGTGGGGTCAAACGGGAGACTAAGGTTGCTTGGGTTAAGTGGGTTGATGTTTGTAAACCTAAGAATAAGGGGTTTGGGATATCTGGGATTTCCGTTTGGTCAATTTGGTAATTTTAGCCAAGTGGAGATGGAAACCTATTGATGGAGCCACCGACCTCTAGTGTGATATCTTATATGCTAGGTATGAAGCACATTTTCTATCCTCTCATATTGAGGGTAGATAGATCATTTGGATTTCGATTTTCTGCATTTTGGTGGAAAGGTGTGGCTCTCTTAAGATCAAAAGGTGTGGATGCTCCTATAGGTTTATGCCTAGTCTTAGTAATAAAGTGGAATCGGATCTCCAAACCTCCTTTTGGAAGGATACAGGGGCAATTGCCCAATTTCTTTGTTTTTGTTTCCTAAGATCTTCGGTATCTCTGACCAACAAGATTGGGTAATGGGTATGGTTGGGTTATTTGTAGGTCTGGTTTCATTCAGATGATAGTATTATTTTTTTCGCTTCAGATTACACTTGTCTCCTTGAGAGTGAATTCTCTAGTGCTCCTCCAGCCATTCTAGATAATTTTGTGCTCCCTTTTATTTTGCATAACTGCCCCAAATACGGAAGTTGTTTTATCCTTGAAACTCATCCAAGAGAACGTTCCTACTAGAGTTAACCTATTTAGGCGTAGAGTGCTGGTGGACCCTGAGAGTGTTATTTTTCTGTTGTGTAGCCAGAGGGTAGAGTCAATAACCCACATATTTGTTACTTGTGACCTTGCATCGTCTGTTTGGTATGATATCCTTAGGCGGCTGGAGTAGTGCTTTGTTCTTCCTAGGGACCTTAATGATATTTTCTTTTTCTTTAGATTTCCGAGTGGTAGGGCTAAGGTGAGGAGTTTTTGGTTATAATATGACATTTTATGATATGGTCGATTTGGAATCATAAAATACTACGAAATTATACATAGACTATGTTAGTACATAATCAACATGCATTATTGTAATGTGGATGTTTGTGTGTTTATGAAAGAATTCTTATGTTATGCTTGTAATAAAAATGATAATTATTAAATAAAAACTAGTTATGTATGTACTATGGTAAATGAAAAGATAAGAAGAAAAAAAGCAATTGGACCACCAATATATTTAATGGATAAAAAAGCAGAGACATTTTTGTACGGAATAATAGACCAGTCCATTTTAGATTTTAAAAAAGTGTTTTGTATTAGTATTTTTAAAATTAATTTTAAGATTTTTTTTAAAAAAAAATAGTATAAGTTGTTTCAAACTCGTTTTTCATAAACTAAAAGAGTAATTTTGATATTTATTAATATAATATCTATTACTAATGATTTATCATAAACAAAATCACATAATTTTTTGAAAATATATATTTCAAAAATTATTTTTAGAAAAATCATTTTAAAATGTCTTCAAATTTAAGTTTTTTTTGTTTAAATTTTGATGTCTAAAAAAAGTAATAATGTATGAACGAAATACCTAAAACAATACTTTTATGAAGAATTATTCAAAATGATTTTTCATTAGAAGTCTTTTTTTCTTAAAATATCTAATACTATAAATTGTTTCAAAAAACACAAACAAATGATCCTAAATGATTGTCGTGTGAAAATTTTCAGTATCAACAATATCTGAAAGTAATAATACAGTCAATTTAATTCTATTTTTTCATTTTGGTCTTACGTAATCTTTTGCCAGTAGCATGCAACTTTGAGTGGTTAAAGGATTTATATATTTGTTTATTAATTCAAAAATATAAAATTAGAAATAGTTGAAAATTTATTTGATAATAAACTAATTTACATTAAATGAATTTCAAAATTTTAATGAAAAATTCTTTTTGTAATAATTTGCGATTCAACTAAATTTTCAATTACTTGTTCAAATATACTATAAATAGATTAACAAAGTGTCACTTAAAATTTATTTAACGATGTTTATCATATCATTAAGTTTGATGATTAATACAAAAATTATCTCTGACCCCATATCTTATAATAGTGTATTGACACTAAATCTAGCGAAATAATGCTCATAACCTAACAATTTACAAGGATGCAAACGATCAAAAATACTAAACTGATACGTATTGTTGAAAAACGTTGTATGTTTGTTACAACTTCCTGTTATCATATTTAAAATTATTAACACTATAAAATAATCATAAATTTTAATATCTAATATATAGAGAAAGAAATTTAGCACAAGTCTTCATCATAGATATACCTAAATTTTAAGATACACAAATTCAAACGATGGCAGGTGGAGTTTTAGTTGCTTCAACAAATGGAAGGCAATATGATGGGAAGGTTACAATGTTTGTTTTGGTCACATGTTTGGTGGCGGCCATGGGAGGTCTACTTTTCGGTTATGATCTTGGTATTACAGGAGGAGTGACTTCCATGGAACCATTCTTGGTTAAATTCTTCCCTGGTGTTTACAAACAAATGAAAGATGAATCTGGACACGAGAGCCAATATTGCAAATTTGATAACGAACTACTTACTTTGTTCACATCTTCCTTGTATCTTGCAGCTTTGGTAGCTTCTTTATTTGCTTCCATAACTACAAGAATGTTAGGACGCAAAGCCTCAATGTTTGCAGGTGGCTTGTTTTTCCTTGTTGGTGCATTGCTCAATGGTTTTGCTGTAAACATTGAAATGCTTATAATTGGTCGCATATTACTTGGTTTTGGTGTAGGATATTGTAATCAGGTAAAAATCGGTATCATTTTTATGATTTTATGTTTTTATGTGTATAGGATCAAGAATATTGCAAATTTAATTGCCTATCATTTTTTGTTACTCGTAAACAGTCAGTTCCAGTGTATTTGTCTGAAATGGCTCCAGCAAAGATTAGAGGTGCGCTCAACATGGGCTTCCAAATGATGATCACTATTGGAATCCTAGGGGCAAACATTATCAACTATTTTACTTCAAATATTGAGAGTGGATGGAGAATTTCTTTGGGTATCGGAGCCGTCCCTGCAATTTTGTTATGTATAGGATCTTTTTTCTTAGGCGACACACCAAACTCTATGATTGAAAGGGGCCAAAGAGAAGGAGCTAAGAAAATGTTGCAAAAGATTCGTGGAATTGATAATGTTGATGAGGAGTTCCAAGATCTAATTGATGCTAGTGAGGAAGCCAAAAAGGTGGAACATCCATGGAAGAATATTACACAATTGAGATACAGACCTCAACTAACATTTTGCTCTCTCATTCCATTCTTCCAACAACTCACGGGCATCAATGTTATCATGTTCTATGCCCCCGTCCTTTTCAAAACTTTGGGCTTTGGAAACGATGCTTCCCTCATGTCCTCAGTAATTACCGGAGGTGTCAACGTTGTTGCTACGTTTGTTTCCATCTTCACTGTGGACAAGTTTGGAAGAAAGATTTTGTTTCTTGAAGGTGGTGTCCAAATGTTTATTTGTCAGGTGACAATTGCAACTTAACAAATAATTAATTCTTTATTTTACCATTAAAATTAATCCATTTTACAAACATAGCTAATATAAATGTGATCATTATTGATCGTAGATTGTTGTTGGAAGCATGATTGCTATCAAGTTTGGGGTTAGCGGTGAAGGATCGTTTACACATTCTGAAGCCAATCTTCTTTTGTTCTTTATATGTGCCTATGTTGCGGCATATGCATGGTCTTGGGGTCCATTGGGATGGTTAGTTCCTAGTGAAATATGCTCTCTTGAGGTTCGCTCTGCAGGTCAAGCTACCAATGTTGCTGTGAACATGTTGTTTACCTTTGTCATTGCTCAAGTTTTTCTTACTATGCTTTGTCACTTGAAGTTTGGACTTTTCTTCTTCTTTGCTGGCTTTGTGCTTATAATGACAATATTCATTGTCATGTTTTTTCCTGAGACAAATAATGTCCCAATTGAAGAAATGAACAAAGTGTGGAAGTCTCATTGGTTTTGGACAAAATTTGTTCCAGATGTTGTCGTTGATCATGACCATAAGGTCGTTGTTTGATATTAGAAAATGCCCGGACCTAGACCAATATGTGTATAATATAATAATCTTCAAAAAATATTTGTGTACATTTAAGAATAGTATTTAATATATTGTTGCTTTAATATAACGTGCTTATAATTTTTTAATAAAAGTGATTCTCCTTAATTTAATACTTTAAATGTAAATTGTTTATCCAATAAAAAATATTTGTATAAAGTTAATTAAATTACTTTTGTAATTTTGTAATTAAGATGATAATTCATTACATTTTATGATGAAAATTCCTAATTATATAATCAATTAAGATTTAACATCCTCTTGGTCTTCAACTTATAACAATGGACTTAAATTCCTTTAAGTCAAACAAAACCATTACATCATAGATAAAACAAAAAGAATAACAAGAAAAAAAATGAAATTTGAAAACACATAAAATGAAATTATATAAAAAAGATAGAATTGAACCTAGTATTAAAATTAAGAAAAATAAAACACAATGTCAATGAAAATAATTGGCCAAAAATCCCATCATAATGTGTGTGTCTGTGTGTGTGTAAGAGAGAGAGAGAGAGAGAGAGAGAGAGAGAGAGAGATTTACACCCGGTATTAGAGGGTGAGAAATGTCTAATGAATTTACAGCCGTTTAAAAACGGGTGTAAATAGGGGATATATTACATCCATTTTTTTAGATAAAAAAACATATATAAATTATTACATATATGCATTTAAGTCAAACAAATTTACACCCTATTTTATATAAATTGGGTGTAAAATGAATAACGTTTATTTTGAATGTCAACAAATTTATACCTTATTTTCTTTAAATAAGATGTAAAAATATGATATATTACACCCTATTTTAATTACCACTGGTGTAAAATATTTGATAATGATATTATATTTAATTTCATTTACATCTTTTTAATTCAACAAAGTACTTTTTTTATAACGCTAGACATTCACTAAACAAATATCTTGTAACGTGTGTAAAAGAACTTAATTTATTTTTTAATATTATTATGTTTTAAAATCATTAAGCTAAATATTTTTATATAAGATTCATTGAATAAACAAAAAAACACAACCAAAATAAACATATTCTAACATCATCATATATAAGTCTTACATCAAAATCATATTATTTAATACCCAAAAATCATATTATTTAATACCAAAAAATCTTACACCAAAATTATATTACAATCTATTTACATGTTTCAATTATTTTATCATAAGTCATATTTCAACTATTTGACAAAGATATTAAACAATTTTACTACCAAAATCCTAAAGGATTACAGTAAATAAACGCACCTGAATTTCAGGCTAACATAATAAATCCTACTTGTTAAACTCATTCAAATTGAAAACGTATGTAGTAAGGAATTCCACTAATCTCCATTCACTGTATAAAACTATTTTAAGACATTAATTGCACCTATGTTAGACACTTAAAACATGCCCAAAATCCAATTCCAACTCTCCTAGACTCTTAAGTCATAGATCTTAAACTAAGCTTAAAAGATAATTATCATCATTATAACCATACATATGAAAAGAAGAACAACAATACGTAGTTATGTATCCCAATTTAAACCAACTTCTTTGAAAGATGTCTAATCAAACACTCAATCAGGAAGAAGTTAGACATCTAATACTTGAGAGACATGGCCCAGTTGGTCGGTAGAGTTTGACAAGTAAAACGAATAAAGGTTGAGAAAGCCAGAACCTCCAAGTTCAGTAAAAATAAAGTAGCTTATGTCGAAGTCGACAACATATGGGACTCATCCGACTCAAAATATGAGTATATGAAGGAGAACGAGGTTAATGTGGCGAAACTAAAGCCAGAGCCTCCCTACACATGCAAGCTACTAAAACCTCTGAATGGAAAGAACCTCGTCGAACCCAAATGTGAAAATTTTATTGCTAAAATGTACACCTTCAATGTTACTAAGTGTGATGAGATCTTTGATCTATTAGTTGCTGATGGAAAAATCATTGTTCCAAAAGGGGCTAAAGTCCCACCATTAAAACAAAGAAAGAAAAAATGTTTTTGTAAGTTCCATAATTTTTTAAGTCATAAAACTTCTCAATGTGTACTTTTTAGGGATCTAGTGCAAAATTCTCTCAAGGATGGCATGCTCAAGTTTGCTGACAAGCAGAAACAGCGCCCACAAGAGGACGTTCAAATAAATGTTGAGGCTCTCTTTGTCAAGTCAGTAGACATCATGGTGGTCGACACAGTCGACAAAGCCGACACTGAATATAACAAAGAAAGCTACAAAGATCATGAAGCAAGGGCCTACCCCAAAGCTGAATAGAAGATGCTTGACTTTTTGAATCGTTGCAGGTTGAAAGATTCAAAAGTAATATTGTGTCCTAGGGGCAACTTTGTGTTTGACAAAGAAGCTGCTAAAGAGCTGGATATGACAAACCCTTACCAATCCAAAAAGTTTATCCGACATGATAAACCCAAAGAACTTTTCTCCAACAAAGGAAAAGGTCCTAAAAAGTTCCAAGGTAAGACTTACGTCCCCACTACATATGCATCTTCTAGAGAATGGTTTCGTCCTACTAGGAAACAGACAACTGATGGGGAAAAATAAAAAGTAGTAAATGTTGGTGTTCCACATTGTGTTCTGAATTCCGCTTCTGCACTAATCATGAGAAGTTCTGAAAGACGACAGGTTGCTGATGCAACGCTCTTTCTGCTTCTGTACTAATTCACTCCTGAGAAGTTCCGAAAAGATGTTATGTTGCTGATGCAATATTCTCTCTGCTGTTGCTTCTGGATGTGACTTTGATTCTCACGCTTCTGAAGAATGACAAGCTTCTGAAATTTAACTTTACTTAGATGATGATTCTAAAGATCTCAAGCCAAACGCAGACGTGGTCAAGGTTCTGACTGAAGACTCTGAAGATTCTAATATCAGCTTTTCGTTTCTTCTGTTCATGCTTCATCAACTCTTTCTCATAAGCCAAATGAATTTGAAGATAAGATCAAGTGGATATGTGGTTAAATAGTACATATTAGAAATCAAATATTCCTTCCACTCCTTAATTCATGGGCGAAGGAGATTACTATACATCACACCTGTCACTGGAATTATGGGAAAAGGACTCTAGGATGTATCACTCCTATCACCAATCCAACAGTGAATAGTTTCTCTATTGTTATCCCCATTTCGCCCTCCAACAGTCTCTTTTTTATGCAAGTGGTACTTGGAGACTTGAAGAAAAAACAAGAAGCATTACAATATTTGCCAATTTTTTTTATACGTGAAAAGCTATCAAATTTGTATACAATTTTTCTTTAAGTATTTTGTATTTTCATTTGTGTAAAATATGCTTATGTAGAAGCAACTTATAACATAAAAAGCTTTATTCAAACTTGTTTGTTTATATTTCCTTAAGGAGACTAAGTTTTAGTCGGATCTTGGAGAAGACAAAGAAAGTTGTTCTTTGTGATTTTCCTTAAGGAGACTAGGCTTAGTCAGATCCTTGAGAAGACAAAGAAAGTTGTTATTTGTGGTTTTTTTTTTCTGTAATCTGTTTGATTATAGTGGATTAAGTCCTTGGGTATAAGGCAAAATTACCTTGGCGGGTGGACTATAGTAGCTTTGATTTCAAGCGAACCAGGATAAAAATACTTGTGTCTTTATCTCTTTATTCTTAGTATTGTGTGGTGTTTTTGAGTTTGTAAAAAGCTTTTGTTTTTAAAATCCAATTCAAACCCCATCCTTCTTGTGTTTTTCACACCTTCAGATACGTGGGAACCTCTAGGTAATTTTTGTCTAGTAGGTTGTGCTCGTGAAGGCATCAATATGTTAGCCTGAGGGGTTGAATGCTTTTACTAAACCTAAATCCTTAATGTTATTCCTATGTAAATTTTCTTTCCTCAAGATGTCGATTAAGGTTTGGAAGAAGATTGCGAGGTTTTAAAGCATTTGGGGTGGGGTCAAACGGGAGACTAAGGTTGCTTGGGTTAAGTGGGTTGATGTTTGTAAACCTAAGAATAAGGGGTTTGGGATATCTGGGATTTCCGTTTGGTCAATTTGGTAATTTTAGCCAAGTGGAGATGGAAACCTATTGATGGAGCCACCGACCTCTAGTGTGATATCTTATATGCTAGGTATGAAGCACATTTTCTATCCTCTCATATTAAGGGTAGATAGATCATTTGGATTTCGATTTTCTGCATTTTGGTGGAAAGGTGTGGCTCTCTTAAGATCAAAAGGTGTGGATGCTCCTATAGGTTTATGCCTAGTCTTAGTAATAAAGTGGAATCGGATCTCCAAACCTCCTTTTGGAAGGATACAGGGGCAATTGCCCAATTTATTTGTTTTTGTTTCGTAAGATCTTCGGTATCTCTGACCAACAAGATTGGGTAATGGGTATGGTTGGGTTATTTGTAGGTCTGGTTTCATTCAGATGATAATATTATTTTTTTCGCTTCAGATTACACTTGTCTCCTTGAGAGTGAATTCTCTAGTGCTCCTCCAGCCATTCTAGATAATTTTGTGCTCCCTTTTATTTTGCATAACTGCCCCCAATAGGGAAGTTGTTTTATCCTTGAAACTCATCCAAGAGAACGTTCCTACTAGAGTTAACCTATTTAGGCGTAGAGTGCTGGTGGACCCTGAGAATCTTATTTTTATGTTGTGTAGCCAGAGGGTAGAGTCAATAACCCACATATTTGTTACTTGTGGCCTTGCATCGTCTGTTTGGTATGATATCCTTAGGCGGCTGGAGTAGTGCTTTGTTCTTCCTAGGGACCTTAATGATATTTTCTTTTTCTTTAGATTTCCGAGTGGTAGGGCTAAGGTGAGGAGTTTTTTGGTTATAAGACGACATTTTATGATATGGTCGATTTGGAATCATAAAATACTACGAAATTATACATAGACTATGTTAGTACATAATCAACATGCATTATTGTAATGTGGATGTTTGTGTGTTTATGAAAGAATTCTTATGTTATGCTTGTAATAAAAATGATAATTATGAAATAAAAACTAGTTATGTATGTACTATGGTAAATGAAAAGATAAGAAGAAAAAAAGCAATTGGACCACCAATATATTTAATGGATAAAAAAGCAGAGACATTTTTGTACGGAATAATAGACCAGTCCATTTTAGATTTTAAAAAAGTGTTTTGTATTAGTATTTTTAAAATTAATTTTAAGATTTTTTTTTAAAAAAAATAGTATAAGTTGTTTCAAACTCGTTTTTCATAAACTAAAAGAGTAATTTTGATATTTATTAATATAATATTTATTACTAATGATTTATCATAAACAAAATCACATAATTTTTTGAAAATATATATTTCAAAAATTATTTTTAGAAAAATCATTTTAAAATGTCTTCAAATTTAAGTTTTTTTTATTTAAATTTTGATGTCTAAAAAAGTAATAATGTATGAACGAAATACCTAAAACAATACTTTTATGAAGAATTATTCAAAATGATTTTTCATTAGAAGTCTTTTTTTCTTAAAATATCTAATACTATAAATTGTTTCAAAAAACACAAACAAATGATCCTAAATGATTGTCGTGTGAAAATTTTCAGTATCAACAATATCTGAAAGTAATAATACAGTCAATTTAATTCTATTTTTCATTTTGGTCTTACGTAATCTTTTGCCAGTAGCATGCAACTTTGAGTGGTTAAAGGATTTATATATTTGTTTATTAATTCAAAAATTTAAAATTA
The DNA here is from genome assembly GCF_024323335.1 of Lathyrus oleraceus. Lineage (NCBI taxonomy): Eukaryota > Viridiplantae > Streptophyta > Magnoliopsida > Fabales > Fabaceae > Lathyrus > Lathyrus oleraceus. Next base: position 536,489,580 of record NC_066583.1, on the reverse strand, counting down.
GAAATAGTTGAAAATTTATTTGATAATAAACTAATTTACATTAAATGAATTTCAAAATTTTAATGAAAAATTCTTTTTGTAATAATTTGCGATTCAACTAAATTTTCAATTACTTGTTCAAATATACTATAAATAGATTAACAAAGTGTCACTTAAAATTTATTTAACGATGTTTATCATATCATTAAGTTTGATGATTAATACAAAAATTATCTCTGACCCCATATCTTATAATAGTGTATTGACACTAAATCTAGCGAAATAATGCTCATAACCTAACAATTTACAAGGATGCAAACGATCAAAAATACTAAACTGATACGTATTGTTGAAAAACGTTGTATGTTTGTTACAACTTCCTGTTATCATATTTAAAATTATTAACACTATAAAATAATCATAAATTTTAATATCTAATATATAGAGAAAGAAATTTAGCACAAGTCTTCATCATAGATATACCTAAATTTTAAGATACACAAATTCAAACGATGGCAGGTGGAGTTTTAGTTGCTTCAACAAATGGAAGGCAATATGATGGGAAGGTTACAATGTTTGTTTTGGTCACATGTTTGGTGGCGGCCATGGGAGGTCTACTTTTCGGTTATGATCTTGGTATTACAGGAGGAGTGACTTCCATGGAACCATTCTTGGTTAAATTCTTCCCTGGTGTTTACAAACAAATGAAAGATGAATCTGGACACGAGAGCCAATATTGCAAATTTGATAACGAACTACTTACTTTGTTCACATCTTCCTTGTATCTTGCAGCTTTGGTAGCTTCTTTATTTGCTTCCATAACTACAAGAATGTTAGGACGCAAAGCCTCAATGTTTGCAGGTGGCTTGTTTTTCCTTGTTGGTGCATTGCTCAATGGTTTTGCTGTAAACATTGAAATGCTTATAATTGGTCGCATATTACTTGGTTTTGGTGTAGGATATTGTAATCAGGTAAAAATCGGTATCATTTTTATGATTTTATGTTTTTATGTGTATAGGATCAAGAATATTGCAAATTTAATTGCCTATCATTTTTTGTTACTCGTAAACAGTCAGTTCCAGTGTATTTGTCTGAAATGGCTCCAGCAAAGATTAGAGGTGCGCTCAACATGGGCTTCCAAATGATGATCACTATTGGAATCCTAGGGGCAAACATTATCAACTATTTTACTTCAAATATTGAGAGTGGATGGAGAATTTCTTTGGGTATCGGAGCCGTCCCTGCAATTTTGTTATGTATAGGATCTTTTTTCTTAGGCGACACACCAAACTCTATGATTGAAAGGGGCCAAAGAGAAGGAGCTAAGAAAATGTTGCAAAAGATTCGTGGAATTGATAATGTTGATGAGGAGTTCCAAGATCTAATTGATGCTAGTGAGGAAGCCAAAAAGGTGGAACATCCATGGAAGAATATTACACAATTGAGATACAGACCTCAACTAACATTTTGCTCTCTCATTCCATTCTTCCAACAACTCACGGGCATCAATGTTATCATGTTCTATGCCCCCGTCCTTTTCAAAACTTTGGGCTTTGGAAACGATGCTTCCCTCATGTCCTCAGTAATTACCGGAGGTGTCAACGTTGTTGCTACGTTTGTTTCCATCTTCACTGTGGACAAGTTTGGAAGAAAGATTTTGTTTCTTGAAGGTGGTGTCCAAATGTTTATTTGTCAGGTGACAATTGCAACTTAACAAATAATTAATTCTTTATTTTACCATTAAAATTAATCCATTTTACAAACATAGCTAATATAAATGTGATCATTATTGATCGTAGATTGTTGTTGGAAGCATGATTGCTATCAAGTTTGGGGTTAGCGGTGAAGGATCGTTTACACATTCTGAAGCCAATCTTCTTTTGTTCTTTATATGTGCCTATGTTGCGGCATATGCATGGTCTTGGGGTCCATTGGGATGGTTAGTTCCTAGTGAAATATGCTCTCTTGAGGTTCGCTCTGCAGGTCAAGCTACCAATGTTGCTGTGAACATGTTGTTTACCTTTGTCATTGCTCAAGTTTTTCTTACTATGCTTTGTCACTTGAAGTTTGGACTTTTCTTCTTCTTTGCTGGCTTTGTGCTTATAATGACAATATTCATTGTCTTGTTTTTTCCTGAGACAAATAATGTCCCAATTGAAGAAATGAACAAAGTGTGGAAGTCTCATTGGTTTTGGACAAAATTTGTTCCAGATGTTGTCGTTGATCATGACCATAAGGTCGTTGTTTGATATTAGAAAATGCCCGGACCTAGACCAATATGTGTATAATATAATAATCTTCAAAAAATATTTGTGTACATTTAAGAATAGTATTTAATATATTGTTGCTTTAATATAACGTGCTTATAATTTTTTAATAAAAGTGATTCTCCTTAATTTAATACTTTAAATGTAAATTGTTTATCCAATAAAAAAATATTTGTATAAAGTTAATTAAATTACTTTTGTAATTTTGTAATTAAGATGATAATTCATTACATTTTTTATGATGAAAATTCCTAATTATATAATCAATTAAGATTTAACATCCTCTTGGTCTTCAACTTATAACAATGGACTTAAATTCCTTTAAGTCAAACAAAACCATTACATCATAGATAAAACAAAAAGAATAACAAGAAAAAAAATGAAATTTGAAAACACATAAAATGAAATTATATAAAAATGATAGAATTGAACCTAGTATTAAAATTAAGAAAAATAAAACACAATGTCAATGAAAATAATTGGCCAAAAATCCCATCATAATGTGTGTCTGTGTGTGTAAGAGAGAGAGAGAGAGAGAGATTTACACCCGGTATTAGAGGGTGAGAAATGACGAATGAATTTACAGCCGTTTAAAAACGGGTGTAAATAGGGGATATATTACATCCATTTTTTTAGATAAAAAAACATATATAAATTATTACATATATGCATTTAAGTCAAACAAATTTACACCCTATTTTATATAAATTGGGTGTAAAATGAATAACGTTTATTTTGAATGTCAACAAATTTATACCTTATTTTCTTTAAATAAGATGTAAAAATATGATATATTACACCCTATTTTAATTACCACTGGTGTAAAATATTTGATAATGATATTATATTTAATTTCATTTACATCTTTTTAATTCAACAAAATACTTTTTTTATAACGCTAGACATTCACTAAACAAATATCTTGTAACGTGTGTAAAAGAACTTAATTTATTTTTTAATATTATTATGTTTTAAAATCATTAAGCTAAATATTTTTATATAAGATTCATTGAATAAACAAAAAAACACAACCAAAATAAACATATTCTAACATCATCATATATAAGTCTTACATCAAAATCATATTATTTAATACCCAAAAATCATATTATTTAATACCAAAAAATCTTACACCAAAATTATATTACAATCTATTTACATGTTTCAATTATTTTATCATAAGTCATATTTCAACTATTTGACAAAGATATTAAACAATTTTACTACCAAAATCCTAAAGGATTACAGTAAATAAACGCACCTGAATTTCAGGCTAACATAATAAATCCTACTTGTTAAACTCATTCAAATTGAAAACGTATGTAGTAAGGAATTCCACTAATCTCCATTCACTGTATAAAACTATTTTAAGACATTAATTGCACCTATGTTAGACACTTAAAACATGCCCAAAATCCAATTCCAACTCTCCTAGACTCTTAAGTCATAGATCTTAAACTAAGCTTAAAAGATAATTATCATCATTATAACCATACATATGAAAAGAAGAACAACAATACGTAGTTATGTATCCCAATTTAAACCAACTTCTTTGAAAGATGTCTAATCAAACACTCAATCAGGAAGAAGTTAGACATCTAATACTTGAGAGACATGGCCCAGTTGGTCGGTAGAGTTTGATAAGTAAAACGAATAAAGGTTGAGAAAGCCAGAACCTCCAAGTTCAGTAAAAATAAAGTAGCTTATGTCGAAGTCGACAACATATGGGACTCATCCGACTCAAAATATGAGTATATGAAGGAGAACGAGGTTAATGTGGCGAAACTAAAGCCAGAGCCTCCCTACATATGCAAGCTACTAAAACCTCTGAATGGAAAGAACCTCGTCGAACCCAAAAATGAAAATTTTATTGCTAAAATGTACACCTTCAATGTTACTAAGTGTGATGAGATCTTTGATCTATTAGTTGCTGATGGAAAAATCATTGTTCCAAAAGGGGCTAAAGTCCCACCATTAAAACAAAGAAAGAAAAAATGTTTTTGTAAGTTCCATAATTTTTTAAGTCATAAAACTTCTCAATGTGTACTTTTTAGGGATCTAGTGCAAAATTCTCTCAAGGATGACATGCTCAAGTTTGCTGACAAGCAGAAACAGCGCCCACAAGAGGACGTTCAAATAAATGTTGAGGCTCTCTTTGTCAAGTCAGTAGACATCATGGTGGTCGACACAGTCGACAAAGCCGACACTGAATATAACAAAGAAAGCTACAAAGATCATGAAGCAAGGGCCTACCCCAAAGCTGAATAGAAGATGCTTGACTTTTTGAATCGTTGCAGGTTGAAAGATTCAAAAGTAATATTGTGTCCTAGGGGCAACTTTGTGTTTGACAAAGAAGCTGCTAAAGAGCTGGATATGACAAACCCTTACCAATCCAAAAAGTTTATCCGACATGATAAACCCAAAGAACTTTTCTCCAACAAAGGAAAAGGTCCTAAAAAGTTCCAAGGTAAGACTTACGTCCCCACTACATATGCATCTTCTAGAGAATGGTTTCGTCCTACTAGGAAACAGACAACTGATGGGGAAAAATAAGAAGTAGTAAATGTTGGTGTTCCACATTGTGTTCTGAATTCCGCTTCTGCACTAATCATGAGAAGTTCTGAAAGACGACAGGTTGCTGATGCAACGCTCTTTCTGCTTATGTACTAATTCATTCCTGAGAAGTTCCGAAAAGATGTTATGTTGCTGATGCAATATTCTCTCTGCTGTTGCTTCTGGATGTGACATTGATTCTCACGCTTCTGAAGAATGACAAGCTTCTGAAATTTAACTTTACTTAGATGATGATTCTAAAGATCTCAAGTCAAACGCAGACGTGGTCAAGGTTCTGACTGAAGACTCTGAAGATTCTGATATCAGCTTTTCGTTTCTTCTGTTCATGCTTCATCAACTCTATCTCATAAGCCAAATGAATTTGAAGATAAGATCAAGTGGATATGGGGTTAAATAGTACATATTAGAAATCAAATATTCCTTCCACTACTTAATTCATGGGCGAAGGAGATTACTATACATCACACCTGTCAGAAGCAATTACTCTACTTTTTATCTCCATTTTACTCATTTTCAAACTTCTCTTCTTTTCCCAAGCCAACCTATGTCAAATTTTCTTTTTCCTAGAAAATATTCATAACATCTCTTCTCTCATATTTTCAAAAATAAATCATCTTCATCTATCATTTTTTGCTTTGTGTGATTAGGAATTGTTTTTTTTTTTCAAGTTTGATAGGCTGGGTTATTCAAATATCACTTCAAATCAAGTCATTTTCATTAAAACTTTTTCTCAAACACCTTGTGTGCATCTCTTCAAATCCAAAAAGCATGCCTCATAAAATGAAGAATAACAAAAATGTTGTAGGCACTTCATCTTTAGCACCTGTCAGTGCTTTATCTCTGCTACCCCCTCTTGTCTTGAAGACTTTGAGAAATTTTTTCGGCATAGACTTGTTGTGAAGCAACATGTTTATAATCCCGATGTTGCCAACACATTACACATTCCTGAGACCGTTGAGCTTATGGAATATCAAGAGATTAACAATCTTTTGAAGGTTTCCATCGACTATAATGAAGACTTAATAAGAGTCTTTTATGTTGGGCTACAATGAAGGATATGACCTACATTTATGTTTAAGATGGGAAAAGACACCTACCATGTCACGGATGACATGTGGAGGGAAGTTTTTGGTCTTTCTATACTCTCTTGGCATGCCACTTTATCTGATCATTCTTATCATTTGAGCTTTGATATGAAAAGTTACCTCAATTCGTGTCTAAAGGCTCCACGACCAGATCACTCCATGGATATCCTATCCACAAGATCCTTGAAGACAATTCCTTGTCTCCTTCATTGGATTGTGACTCATGTGTTGTATCCAAGGAAATTAGGCAACTCCCGTCTTGACCAAGATGAGTTACATCTTATGTATCTTCTTCAAAATAAAATGTTTATATGTTGGCCAAACTACTTTGTGACACAAATGTTTTCTATTAGAGAATGTAATCAGAGATCTTCCTTATGCTATTCTTCCATGATTGCAAAGTTTCTTCTGCACTTTGGTATTGATATGGAAAACCTTCACAACATATCTCCTGATCAAGATCAAGAATTTAACATAAGCATAATGAGACACATTGGATATCATTGGGATGGTGATCTCAAAATTTACTACTACAGGATGAAAGGATCTGGTAAGATCGTTTATAATTATGATGACCTGGTTGAGTTTGGTATTGATGAACTATATGTAGAAGAATAAGCTCCCAATATGGATGCAAACATGGTTGACACTTATCTTGATGATGATAATGTCTGTCAAGTTGGTGCAGCTGAATATGAAGACCCACAAGGATGAGGTTAGTGGCAACAGAACTCATGGGCTCAACATAGCACTACTTACGGAAACCCCTATGGTATTGGCTCAACTGGTGATGAATCATCCATTCTTACCTTGCTCGAGAACATGTGTGTTGAGCAATGTGAGCGCCATAAAGAGGAGTCATGCAGGCGTAACGAGTTTGAGGTTGCTCAAGTGGAGCGTTTCAGAGAAGTTCATGAAGACATAACAACCCATGATAAAAATTTCAATTTTTTTTCCTCGTATGCTACAAAGCAATTCAATGAAATTCATCAAAACATGGCTTCCAACCACGATGCAGCTCAAGCTGGCATCTGTGATATGATTCGTTACCAAAATGAGAATCATCATCACTATCTTTTATTTTACCAGGAGATGTGTGATTTATGGGATTATGAGTGTGGCGGTTGTAACACCCCAATAAAATAAAGTAATTATTTAAATTAAGTTAATAGTATAATTATTAATTTAATTAAATAATAATTGGATTATTATTGGAATAATAATTATTGGATTTTATTTTTATTATTATTATTATTGGAATAAAAGTAGAAATCAGTAAAAAGGTCCCATTTGGTAAAAAGAGTTATTTTTCACGTGAAAAGGAAAAAGAGACAGAAAAGTGGAAAAGGGAAAAGGGCAAAGAGCCAGAGAACGAGGGTTGAAGGAAGGAAAAGCTTGAAGCTCAGAGATTCGCCGGATTAACTCAGGTAAGGGGGGTTTATCATCGTTTAATGGGTATTATGGGATAATATGTAATGGGTAGTGATAAACCATTGATTTACCTGTGATTTGAATGATGCATGATGAAATTGAGAACTTTTGGGATGAACGAAATCTGGACTAAATTGAAAGGAATTCGTAGGAATTAGATGCAATAGTGTTAGAAATTGTGAGATTGAATAAGATATGATTCGTGTTAGATGATATGAACGATTATTGAGTAAAATTGGACTGTGGAAGGTTGAATTGGATAGATCTCGTAGCAGAGGAAGCCATTGCAGATCTGGAAATTCTGGTTTCTGGTCATACGCGTATGGCACTAGGCAATACGCGTATGAGATGGCATGGTACGCGTATGGCACTAGGCAATACGCGTATGGATGAGGAAGATGATGTTTTGAACGTGTTTTGCTCTCTGTTGGTACGCGTATGGGGATGTGGTACGCGTAGCATACGCGTATGGGATGGTGTTACGCGTATGGGTTTTGGCTGAGGAATGCGCCATACGCGTATGGGACTAGGCAATACGCGTATGGGCAGACTTGTGGTTTTCCTGAGCTGTTGTTGTGCAGTTTTTGGTTGTTAGGCTGAGTGATGTAACTTAGCTGATGTATGATGTAGTAGGGATCATTTCCCGTTGTTTTGAGTAGTATAGGTATTAGTAGAGTGTGCTAATACTGTGATTGTTGTTTTGGCATGATGTAATATGCTTTTGTGATAAAATGTGTTGATAATGTGTAATGGTATGCATAATGTTGTGAATGTATATATTATGCATGTGTTGGTGAATGGACTGTTTTATGGCTTAGAGTGTGAGCATATGTCCATTGTGGCTTATTTTTGTGATGTTGCATTGCTAGGTGATTAGCATGCATTATGTGGCCTTTATGGTGGTAGCTAATTCCCATGGTGAGGAATTAGTGATGTTAGTCGTTTTGGACTGTTGTAGATGTTTGCATGCTAGGTGATTTAGCGTGCATAGCATGGCCCTTGGGGTGGTAGCTAATTCCCATGGTGAGGAATTAGTGATGTGAGTCACTAGGTCTCAAATGAGTGGGACTAGTGAGCTTGGTAGCCGTACCTGGATTTGGTCGGTGAGGTTGAACTATATGTTCACGAGTAGTCGGTACCGCATGCATGGAGTCTCATTGCATAATATATTTATGTATGGCGTATAATATGAATGGATGCATTCCAATATTATACGTGTGTTTTATGATTGTTTTGAGTTGAGTATGATGATGGTGATGATTATGAGTTGATATTGCCGTTGCATGAATATGTGTAATCTGATTAGGGTGATGATATGTGTTATATTACTTAGCATTACATGATATGTTATAATGCTTATTATATCGATTGAGGAACTCACCCTTACAACTATGTTTTCAGGTAACGAGCAGTGATTGAATAGGAGCTAGTCCTGGGAGTCTAGTGTAGTCCTTAGTGGGTCATGCTCTGGTAGATGTAACATCGGGATGGGATGTTTTACTATGTTTTCTTTTGGTTGTTGAACAACTTTACATGTAATGTAGTACATGATTTGAATGTTGTTATTTTGTATCCGCTGCGAATTATGCAAAAGTGTCTTATTTTGATTAAATAAATGAGCATGACAGGATATTTTGATGATTGTTTGTGAAATGATTGTGTGACACCCTTCGGGGCATAATTACTCTGATTGATATTTTATTATTTTAAATAAATATTTGGGGTATTTTAGAAGGGTGTTACATTAGTGGTATCAGAGCATAGTCGGTCGAGTCGAGTCGTAATTATTCTGTTTCCCCTGTACGGGATAGGTGTTGTGTAACCCTATCAGTACTTATTGTTTTAGTTTGTTGGGTTTTCAGAATAGAGATGGCTGGAAGAGGTAGAGATGATGCTGCGATTGCTGAGGCTCTGGGTATGCTAGCTGGAGTACTTGGAGGAAATCCGAATGTTGTGGGAATGGGAGCTGCTCGTCAACTGAGTGAGTTCCAGAAGAACAATCCTCCAATGTTCAAGGGAGCATACGATCCAGATGGCGCTCAGAAGTGGTTGAAGGAGATAGAGAGAATCTTCCGAGTGACTGAGTGTGCCGAGAACCAGAAGGTCAGGTTCGGTACGCATATGCTGTCAGAGGAAGCAGATGATTGGTGGGTTGCTACTCGCACCGAGTTGGAAGCTGCTGGGAATGCTGAGATCACCTGGGCTGTATTCAGAGAGAGATTTCTGAGGAAGTACTTTCCAGAGGATGTCAGAGGAAAGAAAGAGATAGAATTCTTGGAATTGAAACAGGGTAACAGGTCTGTTACTGAGTATGCTGCTAAGTTCACAGAGCTGTCAAAGTATTATACTCCCTATAACGAGGCTACTGGGGAATTTTCAAAGTGTGTGAAGTTTGAGAACGGGTTGCGTCCCGAGATCAAGCAGGCTATTGGGTATCAGCGGATCAGAGTGTTTTCTGATTTGGTTGACTGTTGCAGGATTTTTGAACAAGATTCCAAGGCTAGAGCAGAGAGCTATCAGCAAAGGGTTGATAGGAAAGGCAAGAATCAGACTGATCGTGGGAAACCGTATGCAGCTGGCAAAGGTTTCCAGAGACAGAGTGGGATGAAGAGGCCTAGTGGGGGAGACTCCAGTGCCCCTGCTAAGTGTTACAGATGTGGTCAGGCTGGACATCGTTTCCATGAGTGTACCAGTGCTGAGAAGAAGTGTTTCAAGTGTGGCAAAGGTGGTCACTTGGCTGCAGAGTGCCGGTTGAAGACTATGACTTGTTTCAACTGTGGAGAGGTGGGTCATATCAGTCCGCAGTGTCCTAAGCCGAAGAAAGAGAATCAGTCGGGAGGCAAGGTCTTTGCTTTATCGGGTTCTGAGACTGCTGCAGATGATCGGTTGATCCGAGGTACGTGTTACATTAATGGCTTTCCTCTTGTAGCTATTATTGACACAGGTGCGACTCATTCCTTTATATCTTTGGATTGTGCTGTGAAACTTAAGTTAGAGATATCTGAGATGCTTGGAAGTATGGTGATTGATACTCCTGCGAAGGGTTCAGTGACTACTACTTCAGTTTGTTTAAATTGCCCTTTGAGTATTTTTGGTAGAGACTTTGGAATGGACCTAGTGTGTCTTCCACTAGTGCAGATTGATGTTATCTTGGGTATGAACTGGTTGGTGTTTAACCGAGTCTATATCAACTGTTTTGATAAGACTGTGATCTTTCCTGAGATTGAGGAAGGAAAGAGTTTGCTTCTATCTGCAAGGCAGGTGAATGAGGCAGTAGCAGATGGGGCAGAGTTGTTTATGCTGTTAGCGACTTTGGAGGCTAAAGATAAACTGGTGATTTACGATCTAGCTGTGGTGTGTGATTTTCCTGAGGTGTTTCCTGAAGAAGTGAATGAATTACCGCCAGAGCGTGAGGTTGAGTTCTCGATTGATTTGGTACCTGGTACTAGGCCGATATCGATGGCTCCGTACCGTATGTCTGCTGTTGAGTTAACTGAATTGAAGAGTCAGTTGGAAGATCTGTTGGATAAGAAATTTATTCGTCCGAGTGTGTCACCGTGGGGTGCACCAGTGTTATTGGTTAAGAAGAAAGAAGGTACTATGAGGTTGTGTGTAGATTACAGGCAACTGAATAAAGTGACGATCAAGAATCGGTATCCTTTGCCGAGGATTGATGATTTGATGGATCAGTTGATTGGTGCGAGTGTGTTCAGCAAAATAGATTTGAGGTCGGGGTATCATCAGATACGTGTGAAAACTGAGGATATTCAGAAGACTGCTTTCAGGACAAGGTATGGACATTATGAGTATTCTGTAATGCCTTTTGGTGTGACTAACGCGCCTGGAGTATTTATGGAGTATATGAATAGGATTTTTCATCCGTACCTAGATCAGTTTGTTGTGGTGTTTATTGATGACATTTTGGTGTATTCGAAATCTGAAGAAGAGCATGCTGAGCATTTGAGAGTGGTGTTAGGAGTTCTACGAGAAAAGAAGTTATTTGCTAAACTATCCAAGTGTGAATTTTGGTTAGAAGAGGTTAGTTTTCTTGGTCATGTGATTTCAAGAGGTGGTGTTGCTGTTGATCCTTCTAAGATAGAAGCGGTATCTAAGTGGGAAGCTCCGAAGTCAGTTTCTGAGATAAGAAGTTTTCTTGGACTTGCAGGTTATTATAGGAAATTCATTGAGGGATTTTCTAAGTTGGCGTTACCGTTGACGATGTTGACTAGAAAGGGGCAAGCGTTTGTTTGGGACTCAAAATGTGAAGAAGGTTTCCAAGAGTTAAAGAGGAGGTTAACTACTGCTCCTATTTTGATATTACCGAGTCCGTCAGAACTATTTGAGGTTTTCTGTGATGCTTCATTGTTGGGTTTGGGTGGTGTGTTGATGCAGAATAAGCAGGTTATAGCTTATGCTTCGAGACAACTGAGGGTTCATGAGAGGAACTATCCGACACATGATTTAGAGTTGGCAGCTGTGGTATTTGTTCTGAAATTATGGAGGCATTACTTGTACGGGTCAAGATTTGAGGTTTTCAGTGACCATAAAAGTTTAAAGTATTTGTTTGATCAGAAAGAGCTGAATATGAGACAGAGGAGATGGTTAGAATTTCTGAAGGATTACGACTTTGGTTTGAATTACCATCCGGGTAAAGCAAACGTAGTGGCTGATGCATTGAGTCGGAAATCATTGCATATGTCTATGTTAATGGTTAGAGAATGGGATTTAATTGAGCAGTTTAGAGACTTGAGTTTGGTGTGTGAGAGTACTCACAATAGTGTTAAATTGGGAATGTTGAAGTTAACGAGTGGTATTCTGGGTGAGATTAGAGAGGGTCAGAAATCCGATATGCTTTTGGTCGATAAGTTGACTCTAGTGAATCAAGGTCAAGGTGGTGAATTCAGAGTTGATGAGAACGGTGTTTTGAAATTTGGTAATCGGGTGTGTATTCCGGATGTGATCGAACTTAAGAAGAGTATTCTTGAAGAAGGACATCGTAGTGGCCTGAGTATTCATCCTGGAGCTACGAAGATGTATCATGATTTGAAAAAGTTATTTTGGTGGCCGGGAATGAAGAAAGAAATTGCGAGTTTTGTTTATTCCTGTTTGACTTGTCAGAAGTCAAAGATTGAGCATCAGAAGCCGTCTGGGCTAATGCAACCGTTGGTTATTCCAGAGTGGAAATGGGATAGTATCAGTATGGATTTTGTTTCTGGTTTACTGAGGACAAGTAAGAATTTTGAAGCTATTTGGGTGATTGTGGATAGATTGACGAAATCGGCTCATTTCATTCCGATCAGAATGGATTATTCGTTAGAGAGGCTAGCCGAGTTGTATATTGAGAAGATTGTAAGTTTGCATGGTATTCCGTCGAGTATTGTTTCAGACAGAGATCCTAGATTTACATCGAAGTTCTGGGAAGGTTTGCAGAAGGCTTTGGGAACTAAGCTGAGATTGAGTTCTGCATATCATCCGCAAACTGATGGTCAGACTGAGAGGACGATTCAGTCACTAGAGGATCTTTTGAGGGCTTGTGTTTTGGAAAAGGGAGGTGCTTGGGATTGTTATTTGCCTTTGATTGAGTTTACCTACAACAATAGTTTTCATTCGAGCATTGGTATGGCACCGTTTGAAGCTTTGTATGGTAGGAGATGTCGGACGCCTTTATGTTGGTATGAGTCCGGTGAGAGTGCGGTGGTTGGACCGGAGATTGTTCAACAAACTACGGAAAAGATTAAGATGATTCAGGAGAAGATGAGAATTGCTCAGAGTCGTCAGAAGAGTTATCACGACAAGAGGAGGAAGTCACTTGAGTTCCAAGAGGGAGATCATGTGTTTCTTCGTGTTACTCCGATAACTGGGGTTGGTCGAGCTTTGAAGTCGAAGAAGTTGACACCTCGATTTATTGGTCCTTATCAGATTTTGGAAAGGATAGGAGAGGTAGCCTATCGTATCGCTTTACCGCCGTCCCTTGCGAATTTGCATGAGGTTTTTCATGTGTCTCAGTTGAGGAGGTACATTCATGATCCGTCGCATGTGGTCCAAGTAGATGATGTACAGGTGAGAGATAACCTGACTGTTGAAACATCACCTATGAGGATCGATGATCGAGAGTTGAAGCAGTTGCGGGGTAAAGAGATTGCTTTGGTAAAGGTAGCTTGGGGAGGACCAGCAGGTGGCAATGTGACTTGGGAACTTGAGAGTCAGATGAAGGAGTCTTATCCGGAGTTATTCGCTTGAGGTATGTTTTCGAGGACGAAAACTCTTTTAGTGGGGGAGAGTTGTAACACCCCAATAAAATAAAGTAATTATTTAAATTAAGTTAATAGTATAATTATTAATTTAATTAAATAATAATTGGATTATTATTGGAATAATAATTATTGGATTTTATTTTTATTATTATTATTATTGGAATAAAAGTAGAAATCAGTAAAAAGGTCCCATTTGGTAAAAAGAGTTATTTTTCACGTGAAAAGGAAAAAGAGACAGAAAAGTGGAAAAGGGAAAAGGGCAAAGAGCCAGAGAACGAGGGTTGAAGGAAGGAAAAGCTTGAAGCTCAGAGATTCGCCGGATTAACTCAGGTAAGGGGGGTTTATCATCGTTTAATGGGTATTATGGGATAATATGTAATGGGTAGTGATAAACCATTGATTTACCTGTGATTTGAATGATGCATGATGAAATTGAGAACTTTTGGGATGAACGAAATCTGGACTAAATTGAAAGGAATTCGTAGGAATTAGATGCAATAGTGTTAGAAATTGTGAGATTGAATAAGATATGATTCGTGTTAGATGATATGAACGATTATTGAGTAAAATTGGACTGTGGAAGGTTGAATTGGATAGATCTCGTAGCAGAGGAAGCCATTGCAGATCTGGAAATTCTGGTTTCTGGTCATACGCGTATGGCACTAGGCAATACGCGTATGAGATGGCATGGTACGCGTATGGCACTAGGCAATACGCGTATGGATGAGGAAGATGATGTTTTGAACGTGTTTTGCTCTCTGTTGGTACGCGTATGGGGATGTGGTACGCGTAGCATACGCGTATGGGATGGTGTTACGCGTATGGGTTTTGGCTGAGGAATGCGCCATACGCGTATGGGACTAGGCAATACGCGTATGGGCAGACTTGTGGTTTTCCTGAGCTGTTGTTGTGCAGTTTTTGGTTGTTAGGCTGAGTGATGTAACTTAGCTGATGTATGATGTAGTAGGGATCATTTCCCGTTGTTTTGAGTAGTATAGGTATTAGTAGAGTGTGCTAATACTGTGATTGTTGTTTTGGCATGATGTAATATGCTTTTGTGATAAAATGTGTTGATAATGTGTAATGGTATGCATAATGTTGTGAATGTATATATTATGCATGTGTTGGTGAATGGACTGTTTTATGGCTTAGAGTGTGAGCATATGTCCATTGTGGCTTATTTTTGTGATGTTGCATTGCTAGGTGATTAGCATGCATTATGTGGCCTTTATGGTGGTAGCTAATTCCCATGGTGAGGAATTAGTGATGTTAGTCGTTTTGGACTGTTGTAGATGTTTGCATGCTAGGTGATTTAGCGTGCATAGCATGGCCCTTGGGGTGGTAGCTAATTCCCATGGTGAGGAATTAGTGATGTGAGTCACTAGGTCTCAAATGAGTGGGACTAGTGAGCTTGGTAGCCGTACCTGGATTTGGTCGGTGAGGTTGAACTATATGTTCACGAGTAGTCGGTACCGCATGCATGGAGTCTCATTGCATAATATATTTATGTATGGCGTATAATATGAATGGATGCATTCCAATATTATACGTGTGTTTTATGATTGTTTTGAGTTGAGTATGATGATGGTGATGATTATGAGTTGATATTGCCGTTGCATGAATATGTGTAATCTGATTAGGGTGATGATATGTGTTATATTACTTAGCATTACATGATATGTTATAATGCTTATTATATCGATTGAGGAACTCACCCTTACAACTATGTTTTCAGGTAACGAGCAGTGATTGAATAGGAGCTAGTC
Source organism: Lathyrus oleraceus (assembly GCF_024323335.1). Taxonomy (NCBI): domain Eukaryota; kingdom Viridiplantae; phylum Streptophyta; class Magnoliopsida; order Fabales; family Fabaceae; genus Lathyrus; species Lathyrus oleraceus. The sequence continues at coordinate 536,474,224 of NC_066583.1, read as the reverse complement.
CTGGGAGTCTAGTGTAGTCCTTAGTGGGTCATGCTCTGGTAGATGTAACATCGGGATGGGATGTTTTACTATGTTTTCTTTTGGTTGTTGAACAACTTTACATGTAATGTAGTACATGATTTGAATGTTGTTATTTTGTATCCGCTGCGAATTATGCAAAAGTGTCTTATTTTGATTAAATAAATGAGCATGACAGGATATTTTGATGATTGTTTGTGAAATGATTGTGTGACACCCTTCGGGGCATAATTACTCTGATTGATATTTTATTATTTTAAATAAATATTTGGGGTATTTTAGAAGGGTGTTACAGCGGTGACGGTGTTGTATGGTTCCGGGGTAGAGATTGAGGTAGAGGTCATGGTCGTGGTCATTAGTTGAGCTATCTTATGGACAAGTTTCTCTATGCATGCATTTATATTTTCATGTCTTTATGCTTATTTTGTTATTCTATTTGTAACCTTCTGACAATTATGTTATGAATATCATCTATTTTTGTCTGTTTGGTTGAGTATTTAGGTATATGCTTTGGTTCACTTAGACGTAATTCTATGTGAGTGCATGTTTTTGTTGGATCTTTTACTCTTTGCAACACCTCTGGGTGATTTATATGTTTTTGTGTATTTTCAATGATACTTCTCACATTTTCCATCTTTGTCTCTTTTTTATGTTTTCAAAAGGGGAGAAGTAGTAGGTTTTAAGATGCACATATTCAGGGGGAGCTTTGATAAAGACACCAAGTGCTTTGTAAGTTTTTCCATCATAAAAAATGGGGAGTATGTGAGTGCACTATTCTATTAGATATATTTTGAATGATGTCAAAATTAGGTCACTTAGTACTTTGTGTATATTGGATCTTACTGTCTATGTTTAGATGTGCGTCATCATAATATGACATGTAAAATCAGATTAAATAGGCCATTATAAGTTAAAATTGTGATATTTCATGAAAAATGAGTCAATGGGTCGATACAAAATGCGAAGGAGTCGACTCATTTGTATTTGAAGTCGACTCCATCTGAAAGGCTTTTTCAAACAAATCTCTCTGGCTCATATGTGTCAATGCAAGGCACCTATGAGTCGATACAAGTTTCGATTGAGTCGACTTATCCTGCATTAAAGTCGACTCCCACTGAAGCATTTTTAAAATCATATTTTTCTGCCCTTAATGTATCGACTCATTGGGGCTATTTATCAACTCATTAGCCTTATGTATTGACTCATTCAAATTTGAAGTCAATATATTTAGTTTTTTTTACTTGTAATTTTCACTAAAAATATGTTTTGTTTGTTATTCTTTGTACACACACACATACATATAATTATGCATTCATGAATCGTTTCTTATAATCAAAACCAAAAACACACTAGGAATTTTCTCTTCCTCTTCAATCTTTTTCTTCATACATTCAACAATTACAAAAAATCATTTTTGTTGATTTTTCATCTAGAATAGATTGATAAGGTCCAATTTAGGATTGTTGTAATCATAATTGGGTTAAGTATTCTTTGGGGGGTTTCGTTGATAAAACCGATTAGGATTTTTCCTCTAAATTCAAGTTGATTTGGGGGAGGAGGTTTCACAAGTCTTTGAATTTGGATTTATCCAAGTGAAAGGTTTGAAGAATGTGTGTTCTTGAAAAGGAGTAGCGGTAACCTGATGATCAATTGAAAGACTTGGGTCAAGATTTTGCAATTTTGATTCAGCCAGTGAAAGCTTTGAAGAACGGAAGTTCGATCAAAGGAGTAACGGTAACCGGAGGATCAATTGGAAGTCTTGTGTGGCTTGATCTAGCTAAGATCAAGGGAAGAGAATGATCTATGATCAACAATCAAACATAGGGTTTGAGGATTTGAATTGTTACTACTTCTCTTGTAAACTACTATTGCAAAAGTTAATTATAATATCTCAATTATATTTGTAATTGGGGGCAGACGTACCCATAGTGATGAAAATTAGGGAGCTGCCTAAACAAATCTTGGTGTTCTCTCTCTCTCTCTCTCTCTCTCTCTCTCTCTCTCTCTCTCTCTCTCTCTCTCTCTCTCTCTCTCTCTCTCTCTCTCTCTCTCTCTCTCTCTCTCTCTCTCTATCTATCTATATTATATATATATATATATATATATATATATATATATATATATATATATAGGTAATGCTAACTTGTGCCCCAAAGGCACATGTTAAGAGATCAATATAGAAACAATTTCTTGGAAATTGTGTATTGAATTTATTAGAAATTTATAATTAATAATTTTATTTATTTTTTCAAAATAAATTTTCTATTTGTGAGTTTCTTAACATGTGTCTTTGGGCACAAGTTAGCATTACCCTATATATATATATATATATATATATATATATATATATATATATATATATATATATATATATATATATATATATATATATATATATATATATATATATATATATATATATATATATATATATATATATATATATATATATATATAATACACTTATTGAGCAATTTGTTTAGCTTAAAATTCTAGTTGTGATGAAGTATCTTAAAGTATTTTTGTAAGATCATTGTAATCTAAAGAATTACAATTAAATTATTATACTTTCAAGACAAAGAATTAAGCTTGATGTATCTCACACCAAGTGTTTGATAAATTGAATGCATACTAAGTGCTCGATAAATTTCCTTAGCCAAGTTTATTTTTCTATTTCATTGGAAATCGTGTTAACATTATAGGATTTTGTTCAGACGTATTGCGTAAAATATATTGATTCATTTTCTCATCATTAGTATATATTTACTTACGGTTTAAACGCATATTCGATTCTTCCAATAACGGTTTGGAATACACGAGTGTCGATCTGGAATTTCTTCCGCTTTCCATAGTAAATAATTTCAAAATAGAATTTTTGATCTACGACAATTTTATTATGATCTATTCACTCTCTTCTAAATCGTTGCCTTCGTCTAAGAGTCATGGCCACTATCTCATATTCCTCCAGTATCCTTTTCTGGAGAGGATTTCCTTGAGATATTTTATATAAGTCGACATCTGGGACAATACCTCACTGAAATGTGTAACACCCCAATTTTTGATATATATATATATATATATATATATATATATATATATATATATATATAGAGAGAGAGAGAGAGAGAGAGAGAGAGAGAGAGAGAGAGAGAGAGAGAGAGAGAGAATTTTGAGAGTGTTTTTAGTTTAATAATTTAAATTGGTGAATTTTGGTTAGAAATAGTGTATAAATTAGGCTTGACGTTTTAGCAGTAAACTAGATTTAATCAGATTTTTAATTATTTAACTAATAGAAAAAGTATGAGAATATTAGTTTTGGGGTAATAAAATAGTCTTTAAAAAAAATTAGGGACGTGGGTGGAGTTATTGAGAGTTGAGGGAAGTTTTTAGAAATTAATTACAATAAAGGAGAATTATGTTTTATTTATTTAAGAAATAAAAATAAGGAGAGTTTGTTAGTAAGTGAAAAAGTTGTGAAAGAGCCCAGGGAGAGAAGAGAAAACCCTAGGAGAGAAAGAGTAGAAGATGGGAGTTCGATAGTCAAAACTTCAATTTTCTTTGAATTCGGGATAAGGGGAGTTATTCATGTATGGGTGTTTAAGCAGATGGATAGTGAGAGTTCCTTACATTCCTTCCTTTTTACCTTTTCTTTTCCTCCATTGATGAGGTTTTTGAGGTTGGAAAAGGTTTGTGTGAAACCTCTCTAAGGTGGTTGATATGATATGATTTCCTTTTGCACTTGATTGATTGTAGATTTTAATTGATAAAATATGTAAAATGCCTTATGATAAGGCGAGAGTATAAATGTTGAATTGATAAATTATGTTGATTTCTTATGATATGGCGAGAGTATAAATGTTGGATCAGTGATGTTGATGTGATAAAATGTTGAATTTATGATGCTTGATATAATAAAATGTTGAACATGTGATGTTTGATTCATATTGTTCATGTTTATGTTTATCTTTGTGTATTGGGGAGGTTAAGACTCAAATAAGCAAGCTTTAGATCTATTCAATAGGGAGAAAAACACAGAAAATCACAGATAGACATAGAAAGGGATTGACCATCTTGTTTCATGTGTAACTTAAGTTTCGTAAGTCTATTTGAGATGACGCCTGATGTATTAGAAAGCTAATGCAATAATGTTTCTTTTCAAGTAGGGAAAATGCTCTAGGGAGAACTATAACACTAGAAGTTATCTGGTTTTTATACCAGAGGTATAGTCAAATTTTAGTCATGTGTTGGTCATCTTATTTCACGCATAACTTGATTTTCGTAAGTCCGTTTGAGGTGTGGTCAATTACTTGCAAAGAGGGTTTAATGATATTTTCAACTGAAGAGTTTCATAATTTTATCATAAGTCTATAATTTTGGAATTTGTGAAGTTAGACATTATGTTTTTGAGTTAAGTCAAGGATTTAGGGAACCCAATTAGAGTGAGGCAATTTTAGAGTTAAGGCAAGGGTTTTGGGAAAACCTTGGAGCAACTTAAATAATTTGAATATATTTATAAATAACCTAAATTAGAGTTATTTGATATGTTTAGAGTTGAGTTTAGACTATTTGTCATTCTTAGAGTTGAGTTTGAGGTATTTTATATATATTTAGAGTTGAGTCTAAAATGTTTAGAGTTGAGTTTGAAGTATTTGAAATTCTTAAAGTTGAGTTTGAGGTATTTGATATTTTTAGAGTCGAGTTGAATAAAAAAGGTTGAGTTATGAGTCACTTGATATGTTTAGAGTTATGAGTAAGTTATTGAGTTATGTTAATGTGTTTGTAGGTTGTGTGTGTCAAGAGAGTTGGATTTTCTAGTTATCAGAGATGTTCAGATTCAAGTTGATGAGTATTTGAGTTAAGGTTAGAATATGCCTCGTGACTAGTAATCCTTGAATAAAAAGTGGAAGAGTTAGTTGTTAAATCAATTTAGTCATGAGTTGACCATGTTGAATCTTAGGGTTGTGTAGTGTTATTTTAACGTTGTTGGTGAGTTTTCTTGAGTAGTTATTTAATTATAAATATTTTTGAGTTGTAATTATAAATTCATGATGAATTATATTATGATACGTAGTTCATAGAGGAGCTACCGTGGTTTCCTTATATTGGAGATATTTGTGTTGGGGTGTGTAGTTCAGAGAGGAACTACTCTAGTGGCTTTATATTGGCGATGGTGTGGGTTCAGATAGGAATTAGTGATGATTTTTGTATTGGTATTGTTTGTTGAATTTCATGCATCGTGTATGTCCGAAATAGGTGTACGAACTTTGGTATAGAGACGAGTTTCTGGTTCAAAAGTGGGGACCAATGATGAGTCTAAGACTTTGGTCCAATGACGAGTTCCAGGTTCATAAGTGGGGACCTAGGATAAGTTTTGGTTAAAAGAGGAATCAACTTCAAAAAGTAACGATTGGTGGGTGGATGAATCACTAACATAACTATGATATCCAAAAGTTGGTACCACATGCATTGGAGTAGAGGTTTTGATTGCATTGCATACATAACTGCATTGGTGAATGATTATTGATATGGATGATTATATGTTTGATGCTTGAGTGAGCTATGCTTATTGTTTTATACACCATTAACATTCATGAATATATTTTCACTCCCTGTTTATTTTGGTGTTATTCTTTACCGATGTGGTACATATACTCAGGTATAGGAGCCTTAGTTACTGTTGAGTTGGAGAATGGCGTTGTGTCCTTCTTCGTGGTTTATCACTTTGAGTTTATTTTAGTTTTGCATATCACTCTAATAGTGTAACATCAGGATGGCTTTTCTTTACTATATGTATTATGTTAGTTATTTAATTGAATCTCTTTTATTTGAATGAAGTTATTTATAATTTGAGACAGTTAAAGTTGAAATGATGTTTTGAGTTCCACTGTTTTATTATGATATTTAAAATTATATTTTATGTTGAGAAAAGATGTAACACCATGTCATTGAGTTAAAATTCTTCTTCTTGTTTTTATAAAATAAGAGTTTTGGGGTTTAGGGTGTTACATAGTTGGTATTAGAGCAGGTCGATTCATTCGGCCTAGGTTTTTGGCAAACTTGTTTACACCCTCGTGTGCGACAGGTGTGTGAACATTGTCGATGCTTGAATTCATTAACCGATATTTGCTTTATTGTTTATGGTTACTTAACCTATCTTGATTTGTCGTGTAGAAAGAAATAGTTTGAGGTAAAAACGATTAAGCAGTTTTGGGAGCGATGGCTCAGGTGACGGTGCAAGGGAATGCGACTTTGCAGGCTAATCAGAATCAGAATGGTGGAGTTGATGAGTTTCGTGCGCTAGAAATTTTTCAGAGGAATAACCTGCCTACATTCAAGGGAAGGTATGGTCCTGAAAGTGCCCAAATTTAGCTTCAATAGATTGAGAAGATTTTCAGAATTATGGCATGCACTGATTAATAGAAGGTGTTGTTCAGGACACATATGATGTATGAGGAGGCCCAGTATTGGTGTGAGAATACCCTTCAGAGGATGGAAGCTGGTAATTCGGAAATTACTGAAGGAAAATCGCGATCCAAAACACAGTGGATTTTTTTTCCTTTAGTGATCCTTACGAATGGGCATGATCAATGATAGAAACCGTTACCTCTTATGGCGATTGAAACCTTTGATACAGATCTAAGGAGTGATCACGAGCATTGAATGGTGACAACGCCTCTACTCAGTCCACACGAGCGGATTCCTTCGGTCTCAGTGCTAGTTGCTACGAATGAAGGCTTTGAGTAAGAGTGAGAGAGATAGAGAGAAACGAAATTTCATCAAGTCAAATGCTTTTGCACAAGGGTTCTATTTATAGAACCACTTGTGTGGCCTGCAAGCTAAAAATCCCACTTAAGTGTATGTGGCCCATATGTTATAGTATATCAAAAATCACTTAAGTGCGTGGTACCTTACCACATTTGTATTCTTCTTAAGTGCACTGTACCTTACAATGTTCTACAATTCACTTAAATGCATTGTACCTTACATTGTTTCTTATTTACTCTATCTATCATCAATTCGTCCTTTTGCGTGTGACCCTGTAGGTTTTTGGGACATTGACAATTATATTAAATCACATATTTACCATAATAAACAGTGAGTGGTATCTAGCAACACATCACTGCTACCCAAGACACGAAAATGTCATGTGATATGACAAATCCCTTTTTATGATAATACTTGTGTGTATAATGACCCTTTTTTCCCTTATGTCTATATTGAACATAAGGCATAGACTGTGTCATCCTTGTCTAGTTCAATATTGGACTCTTAGACATTTATCATGTTACGCATGATGGGAAAATTCCATATAGGTCACTCATGTCCCTCGGAATGCTTCGTGGAGTACCCATCAACTATATTTATGGTCATCCAGTTACAAACAACATTTGATCAACAATAAAGAACTCGACTCTACATCTAGAGTCCATAGTGGTTTCAGGTCGAAGGGTGGTATACACCACTATCACCATGAGAATAACTTATGACACTTTGCATAACATTCTATATAGTATTCTCATAGCGGGTCAATCCAGTATAAATATTACTCCTAATATCCATACCTTTGTTTAAGACTTGATAACTCCTTATCCATGATCCATGAAATGTGATCATCAGTCTATATACATAATAGTCTTAATGCTTTAATGTTATCCGACTTCAAAACAAATCTCGACTACAGATACTTTAAGAATAATGTCCTTATGTTTAATGGGATCTCGTGATCAAGTCACACTTGATACATTAAACGGACTAGCTATTCTAGGGACTTTATGAAACAAACATAATAAAGAAAAATCCTTTTATTATTAATAAAAAATTCGATACAATTACCAAAAGTATTGGCCTCTACGACTTACACCAACAATCTCCCACTAGCACTAGAGCCAATCAGGTATACCCCTACTACCCATAAATCTAGTATGGTCATCATGCTTCTACTGCGCAAGAGGCTTTTTCAGTGGGTCAACAATATTGTCAAGTGTAGATACTCTGCATATTTTTACATCTCCTCTATCTATTATCTCTCGAATGAGGTGATAATGCCTAAGTATGTGTTTGGATCGTTGGCGAGATCTAGGCTCCTTAGCTTGTACGATAGCACCATTGTTATCACAATAGAGATCAATGGGATCCACAATGCTAAGAACTATGCCAAGTTCACTAATGAAATTTTTGATCCGAACAGCTTTCTTTGTTGCACTTGAGGCAACAATATACTCGGCCTCGGTTGTATAATCAACAACTGTATCTTGCTTTGAACTTTTCCAGCTTATATCACTACCGTTTAAGTATAACACATAACCAGATTTCAATCTGAAGTCATCCTTATTTGTCTAGAAGCTAGCATCGGTGTATCCAATTACAACAAGCTCTTCCTGACCTCCATATATCAAGAATGAGTCCTTAGTACTTCTCAAATACTTAAGGATATTCTTGACAGCTACCCAATGAGCATCACTGGGATTAGATTGGTACCTACTTGTTGCACTTAAAGCATATGAGACTCTGGTCGAGTACATAACATGTCATACATGATAGATCCTATTACAGATGCATATGGAATCTTATCCATGTGATCCCTTTCTTCCTTAGTTGAAGGGGATTATGTTTTTGATAGACACAAGCCATGTTGAATAGGTATGAATCCTTTCTTGGAATCATGCATATTAAAGTGTCTCAGCACTTTGTCTATGTATGTACTCTGACTTAGGCCAGATAGTTTTTTGTGATCTATCTCTATAGATCCTGATTCCTAACATATAGTATGCTTCACCTAGGTCCTTCATAGAAAAGTATTTCCCCAACCAAGTCTTTACTTGTTGTAGGGTAGGGACATTATTTCCAATGAGTAATATGTCATCTACATAATACTAGGAATATGATCATGCTCCCATTAACCTTCTTGTAGACACATGGCCCATCTTCATTCTTGATGAATCCATATTGTTTTTCTATTTCATCAAAATGAAGATTCCAGCTTCTAGAAGCTTGCTTCAATCCATAGATTGATCTCTGTAACTTGCATATCTTTTAGGCTTCTTCTGGTATGTCAAATCCTTCAGGATGTGTTATGTACACATCCTTAAGAAGATTCCCATTAAGGAAAGCATTTTTGACATCCATCTTCCATACTTCATAATCATGATATGCAACGATAACAAGTAAAATCTAAACAGATTTAAGCATTGTAACCGGTGAAAAGGTTTCATCATAGTCAACCCCATGAATTTATTTATATCCTTTTGCAACCAGTCTTTCCTTATAGGTATGTACCTTACCGTCCATGTCAGTCTTATTTTTGAAGACCCACTTGCATCCTATAGGTTTAACTCATACAAGAGGCTCTACCAAGGTCCAAACATGGTTTGTGTACATGGAATCCATTTCAAATTTCACAGCTTCTAGCCACTTCTCAGACTCAGGACCAGTTATGGCCTCTTGGTAGGTACAAACTCATCTTGATCCATGATTAATACATCACCTTGGTCACTTATAAAATATCCATATCTCTTAGGTAGGTGATGTGTCTTGCTTGACCTATGTTGGTCTTGTTCTACTTAAGCAGGTTGCTCTTCTGCAACTACTTGTGTTTCGTGGTTTAATTCTTGCTCTAATTCTTCAAGCTCTACTCTCCTCCAACTGATTCGTTTGGAAATAAAATTCATTTCTAGGAAGACTCCAGTTTGAGCGACAAACACTTTGCCCTCATAAGGATTGTAGAAGTAACACCCTTTTGTTTCTTTAGAATACCCCACAAATAAGCATTTGTTAGATTTGGGCTCAAGCTTAGTTGAAATTTGTCGTTTCACATAAACTTCGCAACCCCAAATCTTCATGTAAGACATATGTGGTTTCTTACCACTCCATATCTCATATGGTGTCTTCTCAACCTTTTTGGATGGAACACGGTTAAGTGTGTAAGCTGTTGTCAATATTGCTTGTCCCCAAAAGGAGTTTGGAAGATCGGCGTGGCTCATCATGGATCAGACCATGTCTAATAAGGTTCGATTTCTTCTCTCAGATACACCGTTCCATTGGGGTGTTCCAGGAGGAGTAAGTTGGGATAGAATCCCACACTCTTTCAGATGGTCATCAAACTCTAGGCTTAAATATTCACCACCTTGATCTGATTGAAGAGTTTTAATATTCTCACCTAGTTGGTTTTGTACTTCATTCTTGAATTCCTTGAACTTTTCAAAGGACTCTGATTTGTGTTTCATTAAATACACATAACCATATCTACTGGAATCATCAGTAAATATGATGAAGTACTGAAAACCTTCTCTGACTGGTATGTTCAATGGTCCACATACATCGGTATGTATGAGGGACAAAAGATCATTATCTATTTCACCTTTTCATGTGAATATAGACTTTATCATCTTTCCAATTAAACAAGATCTGCATGTGTCATATGATTCATAATCAAAAGAATCCAAGAGTCCATCTTTATGGAGTTTGGAAATTCATTTCTCATTATTGTGGCCTAATCGACAATGCCAAAGGTAGGTTGGATTTAACTCATTAGGTTTCATCCTTTTAGTATTAATATTATAAATAGGCATTTCAAGATTAAGGACATATAATCCATTGTTCATTTGTGCAGTAGCATAAAATATATCATTCAAATCAATGGAGCAACAATTGTTCTTTATTATGAATGAAAAACCAAACTTGTCCAAACAAGAAACGAAAATAATATTCCTGCTAATTGCAGGTACATAATAATAGTTCTCTAACTAAATTATTAAACCACTAGGTCAAGTCAATACATAAGTTCCTACGGCTACAATAACAACCTTTGCTTCATTGCCAACTCGTAGGTCAACTTCACCTTTTACCAAATCTCTATCCTTTTTAGCCCTTACACATTGGTACGAATTTGAGAACCGCATCCAGTATCTAATACCCATGATGCAGAAGTAGATGCATTAATTTCAATAACAAAAATACCTGAAGTTGAAGTCTCTACTCCACTCTTCTTATCTTCCAGGTACTTTGGGCAGTTTCTCTTCCAGTGTTCGGTCTTACCGCAATGGAAGAAGATGCCATCCTTTGATATGCCTCCACTAGGCTTCAAAGTAGGAGCAGTGGGTTTGGGTTTGGCAATTTCCTTGCATTTCCCTTTACCACCCTTCTTGGTGGGCCTTTTGTTCTGTTTCTTTCCATTTCCGATCATCATAATTGACTTCCCTTTTGACTTCAGATTCTACTCAACAGTTCTTAACATGCCTAGCAGTTCAGGAAGAGTTTTGTCCATATCATTCATGTTGAAATTAAGGACAAATTGACTGAAGCTCTCTGGAAACGATTACAAGATCAAATCAGTCGCAAGTTCCTTTCCGAGGGGAAAACCCAACCTCTCAAGGTTCTCCATATACCAATCATCTTGAGCACATGGGGACCTACAGGGGCTCCCTCAGCTAACTTGCCTTGAAAAAGGTGTTTTGAAACTTCAAATCTTTCATGCCTTGCCTGCTCTTGATAGAGCATCTTCAGGTGTCTGATCATACTGAACGCTGCCATGTTCTCATGTTGCTTTTGCAACTCCGAGTTCATGGTAGCTAGCATGATGTCGGTGAATTTTCATCTTTGCTTGTTTGCTGAATTTTTGATACCACAATATAGCTTATGTAGTGGAGAATCAAAACCCCAAGGTTTGATGGTTTGATTCTCCTTCACCTCCATTTAATTTCAGATTTTGTGCTTAGGGTTCTCGACTTTAATGGCTCAATTTCCAGAATTTATTAACTTATTGTTAGAATAAATGAGAGATTAGGATAGAAGAGGTTGAAAGGAGTAAGAAAGTGGTGTTTTTTCTTGATTCCGACCAACTCCGTCGCCTCCAGCGCGGTGGTGTCGGAGTTCCGATGAGGGTTCTGTTTTGACATGAGAATTGAATTTGGTATGTAGAGATGATGAATTATGGTTGCTGAATTTTTCTCCCACTTCCTTTGCAAATTTTATTGGGCTTAGCCATTAAGCCCAATATGTTGCTTTCTACACCCTTGTTTTGCTTAGCAACATACTTTTTGAATCCAACTACACTTCTTGGTATTTGGGCTTATTCTGTTGGGCCCAAATCCCCTTTTGCTGGATTCTACACTCTATTCAGGGCCTGCATCCCCTTGCCCTAACATCTTAATTACCATTTTAATTACATTTAATTGCATTTTATTTTGTGTTATTATTTTTGGTAATTGTTTTTTTAGAGTTTTAATTTAGGTTTACTTAGATTTAGATTGTAATTAGAATTTTAGAGATTAAATAGTTTTTAGTATAATTTTTAATTATACTTTTAATATAATTTAGTTTGATTAGAAATTAGAAAATGATTAGATATTTAGTTAATTTTAGAATTTAGTTAATAGTTGAATATTGAGTTAATTTTAGAATTTAGGACTTAATCAACTTGTAGTTTCTAATTAGACTTTAATTGAAATTAAATTTGTGTTCATGATTGGTTATTTTTGTGAATTGACCATTTTATCCCTTAGGGGTTATTTTGATATTTTGACTATATAATTACATGCTCCCTTAGGAATAGCCTTTGAATTTAATTCTAACCTTTAGATTAGGTCCTAACCTAGTTTCCAAATTATTTCAAGCCCTCTGTTTCAAATTGATCAAAAGTAATTTTGATCAATTAAATCCTTTGAACTTGTATAATCCCACAGTCTAAATTGAGTGACCAAAGGACCCTTGATCACTTAATATGACTTTTTTCTGTAAGTTGTGGAGCTCGAGACTTCAAGTCAGATCTTCAATCAAGAAATCCTCAGTCATATCAAGCAGCGGATTATACAAGATAAATCAAAGGTCAACACTTGGTAAATACAATTCAAATTGTACAATACGAGCCTTAAGTAATAAAAAATGATGAGATGGAGTTTCTCCTATCCTTGTCTAGAGTGACTCTGTGTACGGGGTGTAGGCCCCAGCTATTCAGAGCATTTGCCCTTATTCATAGACTTTAGTGTGATACGAATCGAATAAACTATCAAGTCTTCTTCATACAAGACAACACCAACACAAGGAGCAACAATAAAGATCCGTCTTCAACAAGCTTGTCAGTTAAGAGAAGTATCATGCGCCATGAGCCTTAAGTAATAAGGAATAATAAGACGAAGTTTCTCCCATCCTTGTCTAGAGTGACTTTGCATATGCGGCATAGGCCCTAGCTATTCAAAGCATTCACCCTTATTCATAGACTTTAGTGTGGTTCCTATTAATCGATTATCAAGTCTCTTATTAATCCATCCTTCATTCTAATCATTTCAATTAATCATTAAATCATATTCTTTTGCCTCCTCAATTACCTTATTTTCAGCCCTAGTGGGCTGAACAACGAAAGCTCTAATTTCCTTATTGCACTATAAGGATACGTAGGCAGGAGAACCTAGTTTCTTTACGAGCTACCTTATTTATCAATCTACCCTATTTAACGATCAATCATTTAATCCTCCTTCGGTGTTAGACTCTCCTCTTGGATGTTCATATATTTCTTGGGATTATTAACTTAGGGTCACATACCCATTTCTCAATCAATAGCTTCATGCATTTCCTATCAGTTCAGACTATGGCTTACTTTGTTGCTTACCCTTAAGGTGCAGACCTTGGCATCCTCCTTCAGCCCATGAAGTTCAAACTCTGGCTTTGCTTGTTGCCCTCAAGGTGCAGACCTTAGCAAACCCCTTTAGCCCATGGTGTTCAGACTCTAGCTTTGTTCTTTGCCTAAGATACAGATTTTGGCATCCTCGCCCTATTGAGTTCAGACTCTGGCCATCTTGAGTTTTCCTATCCAGTACATACTTTGACATATCAGTATGCCTTACAGTTCAGAATTTGGTATTCACTCAGCCCATTGAGTTCAGACTCTGGCTACCTCTTTCATTGCCTTACAGTTCAGACATTGGCATCATACTCTCTTGGCCTGATGGAGTTCAGACTCTAGCATTCAAATCAGTTTCTTTACCTTATAGTTTAGACTATAGCATGCTTATACACCTTGGCCATGGAGTTCAGACTCTGGCATCCTTTGCATTGACTCCAAGTTCATACCTTGATATTATGTCTCCTTTGCCATCTTTGACTTCAGACTCTAGAAATCCATTCCTTGCCTTGCACTTAGTTCAGGCTATCGCATTCATCTATCCCATCCTGTGAAGTTCAGACTCTGGATATATCTCATTTGTCCTTGTGGTTGATTACCATCATTGGTTAATGCCACGTCCTTTCTATGTTAAGAAATTTGCCCTGCCTTTGGGCAACCCTATCATTTATCCTTCTTTACTTTAGTCGTAGTAGGTTGAACTATGAAAGTTATGATTTCCGTATTGCACTATAAGGATACGTAGGCAGGAGAACCCAGTTTCTTCGTGAGCTACCCTATTTATCAATCATTCTTCATTCATTAATTAATACCATCTTTTTAAGATTAACTATACTTCTCCTTGGACTCCTTGTAAATCCTTTTAGGATAATTTAGCGGCAGTCCACCTTATCAATCGAGAGTTGTTTAGGACTATGCCCAAACACTTAATTCAGTCTTTGTTTTTGGCTTTACCCTATAGCTGAAGCCTTGTTAGCCCATGTACTGGTAAACTCATACCTTGCTCTTCAATTCAGAGTCTATCTCCTTCTTGGATCCAAGATATTTTCCTTCTTTGATCTCGAACTGTTTGTTCCCTATCCAGTGATACACTATTCCTTGTACTACAGTACTATAATCATTCCTTAAATAGGTGTTTTCTTGTGAGTCTCCGTTGCTTAGACAAATATCTCTCTCCTTGTTTCATGGTAGTTAATCTCTGAATCTGGGATTGTCTTGTGAGTCCCCGTTGCTTGGACAAATACCTTTTGATACCATTCTGTTGGTACAAATTATACTTTTCATCACTGTATATCTCTCTCTTTTATCGTGGTTCCGCGAACTACGATTTCTCTGATTTTCTCATTGCATGATGAGAATACGTAGGCACGAGGATGCGAATCCTTGGCGAGCATACTTCTAATTATTCCTGCTTTAGGGAATTCATTCCATTCATTTCCATGACACTCTTACTCTAGCTTCCTCAACTCCATGTGATACATCAGTCATCTTTGAGCCAAATACACTACCTATTTGTGCTCCTTCCCGCGTCATCTTGTGAACCAAGAGATGTTTGGGACTGTGCCCAAACACTTATTTCTTCATCTTTTTGGCATTACCCTATAGCGGCAGCCATGCTAGCCAACGTACTAGTAAGAGCCACCTTACTCATGGGTTAATATTTTCACCCCTTGTTGGATTTCAAAACACAATCCTTTAGCTCTAAAATCCTCATTGCATTATGAGGATACATAGGCATGATGGCCCCAATCCTCACCGAGCACTTTATCTATTTCTTTTCCTTTCCCCTTTTCTTTTACGAGTAATCTTTAGATAACACTTATTCGAGCGAGAACAATCAAAACGGTTCCCATTGAGTACCATAGATGTTAGGGGTTCTAATAACTTCCCCTTGCATAACCGACTTCCTTGCCCAACATATCTCTTTCCCCCGGGTTTTATCGATGTTTTCCCTTTCCTTTGGGAATAAATAAAGTTCGATGGCAACTTTTTTGTATGTTCGAGCATGCGATACTTTCGGGTATATTTCCGCTAGCTTCAGTTGGTGACTCTGTTGGGGAATGTTTTGTTACTTGGAGTACTTCCTAGTCGCTGAAAGGAGTCGAGCCTAGTTTAGGTTGTTTTCAATTGTTATAGGTATTTACCTTCTTGTTTTACTCGCTTTACTTATCGCATTTCTTATTGCTTTATATTATGGATATTATCTGTTATAGTCCTTGTTGTATTGGGATAGATTACATGAGAGAGAAGCTCTATACCCGAGATTGAGTACATACACAGGATAACAATGTGACTAGAGTCGTGTTCGGCCTTCGTGGAGTTATTTCGTGATTATGGTTGACATGAGACGTCACACCTAGAGTAGATCCTTTTGGGAGCATCATTGTCTGACGAGTCATTCATCTAAGGCAATGGCATCTTGAAACGGGTCGTTGATTCTAGGAACCTTTTAGGCTTCCTTTGAAGACTAGAACCTACATGCGAGGGGGATATGGGATTTTTCTGCAGGAAATCGTAGACTCTATATACCTTATTCTCTTGGACGTCGAACCTTTGATCCTGCGTTAGGCAGTATGCGCAGATTATCCGGATTATTTTATGTTGTTAACACATGTTATTGCATTGTTGTATATCTGTTGGAGTTTATACCATCAGTGCTTTGAATTTATGGGTGTTGCGTAATTATCTGCATTCTATCTCTAACATGTGCATTCATGCATTTATATTTCATGCCTATCAACCAGAAAAATCTCACCTTGTCCTTCCTCCATCCTGAAAAACGATGACTCTTTGACACTAGTACTTCACAAGAGCTAACAAGTCGAGAATCATGGTAGATCTAGAACAAGAGAATGCTACCTACAGAGAAACCTTGGCTCCAAGGTAAAATGGACACCTTCCAAGGTAACATGAACACTATATTGGAGTACCTTCAAGCTCAGAAGGCTACTACCTCCACTTCTGATGTCGATCCTGCTTCTGTTGTAGTTACTGATGCCATTGTTGTCACCATTTTTGTTGATGCTATTGTGGATACTGTGATTCAATCTGTGGTGAGCCAACCTAGCTGTCAGCCAGGTCCTAGTAGGCATGTCATTGCCTATCCCTGGGGGTTGCCTCTAAACTTTACTCCCCAAGCTGCTAATGGGAATGCATTTGTGCCACATCAATCGTTTGTTGTACATTCTGCCAATGGGAATTCTATTGTCCATCCTTGGGGCATGACCACTCATTATCCTCAAATGGTTAATATTTACAACCGTGAGATCCACCCAGAACAGGTTCTTCAGACTTCTACACCAGTGATTGTTGAGACTCCCAATAATAATGAAGATTAATACAGAGGTCATACCCTTCACTTCCGTCTTCCTCATCGAGCTACTCAACCTACTGCTCAGAATATGAATCAAGGTATTCCAATACCTCCTCCTCATCCTGGGGCATCTTCTGCTGTTGCACCTCCATTTGTGTACCCTGGGGCACCCTATGCTCCATATCAGAATTAGTATGGTCAGACTATTGGTCAGATGGTGAATCCTGGATTGATGTATCCTCAAGGGTATCCCCAATTTGCTTTTACTCCGGTTATTGCTCAGGAAACTTATTAGGGTGTTCAACTTCCCAATCATCAAGTTAATCCTCAGACTGCTAATCAGATTGTTGTTGGTTCAGATCAGAATAGACAAGTAGACTACCGATTACTAGATGAAAGGATCAGAGCAATTGAAGGATTCTCTGCTTATGGTATGGATGCTAAGGACTTGTGCCTAGTTCCTAATGTGGTGCTTCCTCATAAGTTCAAAGCGCCAAACCTACCAAAATTTAAGGGTTTAAGTTATCTGAGAAGTCATGTCATCATGTATTGTAGGAAGATGGCATCCTACATTGATAATGACGACTTCTTATACATTTCTTTCAAGACAGATTACCTGGGGCATCCTTAGATTGGTACATGGGCCTAGAACGCAGCAAAATCAGATCTTGGAAGGACTTGTCTAAAGCGTTTCTCAAGAAATACAAATATAACCTGGACATGGCTCCCACCAGGTTACAACTGCAAAATCAAGCCTGCAAGCACAATGAAACATTCAAAGAATACGCTCAGAGATGGCGCGAGATGGCTTCTAGAGTTCAACCAGCATTGACAAATGCTGAATTGGTTGATATCTTTATGAGCACACTCCAAGGTTTGTACTATGAGAAGATGGTTAGTAGCGCGTCTTCCAACTTTACAGACATAGTAACCATTGGAGAACGTATTAAGAATAGGCTGAAAAAAGGGAAGATTGCTAGTATTGACAGCCAGTCAGTGGTTAATGTAACACCTCAAAATTTGCCCTCTTCTCTTGGGACTAGCATTAACATATTGCATATCATTTGTTAGGACATTAGGCATTATATATTGCATATCATGTGGTTACATTGTGCAAGCCATCCTCCCAAGTCTTGTTCAGAAGATGAGGAAGTCAAAGTGCAAGCCTAGGGTTTCATTGACTGATCATTGGCCATCTGAGGATTGGGCTGTGAATTAGGGTTTTATGATTCTCAAAGGATGTTGGTCTTCATCTTGATTGAAATGATACATCATCATCATCGTGGTTTGATTTCATCAGGAGATGGAGGCAGATTCCTTGAGATTAGGGTTTTGACCACTGGTCAACCCTAATCAGTTGCATTGGGCCAATCAGGGCATGATCAGGAGATGGGGTCTATGATGGTTATGGGGTTCATAATATGGTTATTTTGAGCTTATTGAGGCTAGGGTTTCACCCTTGAGCCATTTCAGTTGAAGATTGGAGCTCAGATTGATCTATGCATTGCCAGATTCATCTATCAATTGAAAAAGTCAACTGTGGTCAACTGTACATGATCTGATGAATTTGGAGGTGGAAATGAGTTGGATACACTTCATTCATGTTGGAACAAGTGTTATTTGACATCTCAAAGCTCAAAAATTAAGGAAATCAAGTCAGGACAAAAACTGCCAAAAATAGAAAGTGACTTGTAATTGAAGTTTCCAAAAATGGAAAGTTTTTGACCTCAAGACCACGTGTCCAAGGAAGCTTCAAATGAAAAATTGTTCAACATGAAAGTTGTAGATCTTGTTCTCACCTTTCCAAAAAGTCCAAGAACTTGAAAATCCCATGTATGGTTGGAAAATTGGGGCTCAGTGAAATCCAGAAATGACCCATAATCAGGAGGCCATAATTTCCACATGGTTTGTCTAAATTGCAAGTTCTTTATATGCACAAACTCCATTTGACATGTACTTTCATGGTGCATAATTGGATTTTCTCAAAACTGGTCAAGGCAAAAAGTCAATTTTCAACTGGACAGTTAAAATGGACCAAGGGCAAAATTGTCCAACTTGTGAAATAATTGGAATTTTTGAGTGGGGGTTTTTGCAACACCTCATAAATGGCATTTGAAATTTGTTGGAATCATCATAACATGGCCAAGGCTTATAGTTTGAAAATTGGCCATTGAAATGGAATTTGGAAAATGAACATAAGCTACCACATGGTGAAAATGAAGAATACACATCCAATGAGAGTGAGACAAGTTGCAACAGCTCACACATGTCATTTAGAGAGTGTGTGAGCTGTCCATGAGGTGGCAATGAGCTGGCTTAGGCAGTTACATTTTTGCCCTTACTTGAAAATTAACATTTCACTAATCAAATGCAATTTGGCTAATGTGTGTAATTAAGCATGGATTAAGGTACCATATAAATTCCTAATCATCCAATAATCATAACAGAAAATCACATTTCCCAAAAATCAGATCCAAAAATCTTCCACATTCTCTCAAATTCCTCAAGAACACAAAACCTAAAAATCCATCAAACTTCATCCATTCTTGCTCAATCTTCGAATTTCTTTTTGATTTGATCTCCTCTCATCATCATCTCCATCTGTTTGTGAAGATTGGAAGGAAAGAAGTGGTGAATCGTGACTGCACATACAAGCATCATCAATGGCAAATCGAGATTGTGTGCACTAGGAGCAAAGGCAAGTGGACCTGAACGCATCAATCATCTTCCTTATCACTCTAGTTCATCTGTTTGTGGAAATCGAAGCACAAGAACACCAATTCCAGCGCTGTCATCTCCAGGTGAGTGAATTTCGAATTTCATGAAATGCTTAATGGTTATATGCGTTTGAAAGCTCGTGCCATGTAGAAACCAGTGATATGCGTAGCTTTGATTATAGTGAACTATAGCTTAAGAAATCTGGATTTGAAGATATGTAACCAAACCCTAGGTCGATCGATTCAGGAGATAGAGGAACAAGTAGGTCGAATTAGGTTCATATTCGTACTCTAGGTTAGAAGACGAGTCCAACGGTTATTCATTTGCTCGTTTTGGTGGAAGTTCATGGATCATGTGTTCTTGAGATGTCTGGGTTGAAGAAGACGAGTTTCTGGAAATTTTATGTGTTTGATCTTCATTTCCATTTGAATTTTCGAATACAGTGTTTACCGCCCCCGCCTTTAACTAATTACCATTGTGCCATTGGAACATTTAATTAATTATATTAATTCTAAAAAATTCTAAAAAATTTCATAAACATGTTAAAAAATTCATAAAAAATCATAGAAAAATCATAAAAATGTGTGGATTTTTTCTTTGACTTCCTTGTTGACTGTAGGATTTTTTTGACCTATTGGTTGAAGTTGTGCATGGTAATATTTGTGTTTGACTTAGGTTTCTTTAACATGTGCTACATTTTGATACCTTGTGCCAAATCCAATGTGAAATTCTCATATTCTAAAATAAATGCTTGAAAATTTTTGTGATGATTGTGGACTGGTTGATGGTCATTTCCATGTAGATTTCATGAATTTTTGATACCTGGTCATTGAGTTATGAATTTTGGAACTTAGGTGTGACAATTTGTGTCACACCTCATTATGTCAACTTGCTGGATTTATTTGAGTGACTTAGACTTGGTGAAATGATGTGAAATTTTACATGGAGATTCATTAACATGTTAAGATGCTATGTGAATTTTTGTGGAATTTTATGTGGCATTTTCAATTTGATTGCTATTTTTCATCTCTGTTGGTCAAATGTGCAAGCTTGTGTGACATGTGTTTGAAATATCCTTGTGAAATGCTCATATGGTATTGAATGATCATGAAATTTGATATGCTTGTTGTGGACACATGATGTGACATCCCTGTTTTGGTCTCACTCATTTCTTTACTGTTTTCATTGACTTGTGAATTTTTGAAGTGAATGCATGTGTTGATATTGTGATTTGGAGCATGTAATTGTGTCTGTTTTTGTTGATTTTCATTGACATGGTTTCCTTTGCCCAATTAAGCTGAAATTTGGTGTGCCATACCTGGATTAGGTCCTGTTTAGGTGTAAATTATTTGAGGATTTTTGGATTTGTTTTGGTATGGAATTGGATGCAATAGTTCTGTTTGGATGTTTTGTGTTCCATTTGGCATAAGTTGGAATGTTTTGTGCATGGAATGAATATAATGAATGATATGGACATGGGACTAATTGTGTTGGTTTTCTATTTGCATTAATTTGACTTTGGTTAGAGATACCTTGCTGTTTAGGAATTTTTCTTGCTTTTGGACCCTAGGCTTGGCCTAGTGGTCTAGTTGCTAATATTTGCTTGATTTTTCAGGATGAATAGCATAAGGCTCATGGAGAATGATCCAAGTTGATTGAAATGATGTTGTTTGATGTTTGTACACTAACATAACATTGTTTTGTAGGTTGTGAAGCTTGGGCTTGAGCTCATAGCTTGCCTTTGTGTGCCTTGGCTTGCATAGTTTGACTGATTAACTTGTTGTTTTCTGATTGGTTGTCTGAGTTATTAACTGGTTAGCTTTTGTACAGGTACCTTTAGTCGCTCTAGTTCTTTTAAGAACTTGCTTGGTAGCCGCTGCTCGGTTGTGTAAACCGCTTGAGGTAGGTCCTCTTGACTTCATGTAGTCTGGGAGACCCGGCTGTTACCGGGCCGGGCAAATGTCTAAAGTCCTCCTTAAGAGGCAATGTTTGTGATTGTTTAATATTGTGCCTAAGCAGGTAAAGTCCTTAATCAAGGCAATTGGTGGAAGGTAGGGGTATGCAGTCTACCCCCCACTATTCTGTGAGTCTTCTCCTTGCTCCCATTACATGGTTGTAGCATTGAGATCACAAGCCCAAGATCTTGTGCAGTGCACATTGTGTCAGAGTCTCTGAGTATAGAAGGGTTCCCCCATTCTGGACCCATGCTCATTTGTCAGAAGCTCTCCCTGGTTAGGGATAAGAGCTGTGAGGTCTGATCCTCACTTCATCCTTTCATCTGCTTCACCTTAGCCTCGTAATGGCAAGGTTAAGAGCAAACACAGCTCGTACAGACGACTTGCTGAGGCAGTCAAACCTATTGTGTGAGCCACTTGTTTGGTTATAGTGCGTGCTATGTGGATATCTGTTTGAGATGCTTGTTCTCATTTGATGTATGCTTGAATTATTTTGTATGCTTGTGTGCTTGCTTCTTTCCTGGATAGGAGTGGTTTGCTTATGCAAGTAGGATAGAAAACTGAACTTAGGGTAACGATGCATGACAACACTAGGCTCGAGTCCAGCTCCCTAGTAGTGTGTCTTTCCCTGGTTTCTGGCTAGCAATTCAGTCCCTTTCAAGGGAACTACATCGCCCTGATCCTTGTTCCAGACGAGGTATGTAGGCAGGTGGTCGTGCGAGACCACTCCGGGCAACCTTTTTCTTTTTTGCGTGCGTTTACTTGTTATCTGATTGTGCTTTGGTTCGGATGCCGACGTAAGTCCAGTAATTGGCTGTCGGGCTCCACGTTTGCCCCTTTGAGTGTGTTTTGGTTCGGATGCTGACGTAATTCCATCGAGTGGTTGTCAGGCTCCATGTTTGCCATCTGTTTGTGTGTTTTGTGTTGTTTGACGTGCGTAAGCCGAACTACAGTGGCTCTGATTCTCATGTCCAGATGAGATATGTAGGCATAGGATGCGATGTCCTATCGAGCTCCCTTCTCTTAACCCCACCTGCGTTCCCTGTGTGTGTGTGTGATGTTTAGCAACCTTTTCTTTTCTTAGAACGTGGATCCCGTCGAGTACGACGGACGTGAGGGGTGCTAATACCTTCCCCTTGCGTAACCGACTCCCTTACCCTTTCTCTTTGGTCGCGAGACCATTTCCTTTCCAGGTTTCTCTGAGCGTTTCCTTTCCCTATTTTGGGATAAATAACGCGCAGTGGCGGCTCTGTGTTGTGTTTTTATTTGAGCTTCGCCGGTTGTTTTTTCGCGGATGCGACAGCTGGCGACTCTGCTGGGGATACTGGATGTAGACCTATGCTGGTCCATCGTCCCTAAGCGAGTCCTTCCTAGCGTTTTAGGATTAGTTTGGGTTGCTTATTGTGTGTTATTTATTGCATTTATTATGCTAACCAGTGTGTATCTATATTTGCATTAATGTCTGCATGCATCATACTATCATGTTGTTGCCGTCCTCTATGCAGGTGGTTCCTCTGTGTGGGGTGGGTGTTTTGAGTGGGGCTAAAACCCAGGCCCGAGTATACACCTAGGACTAGTGTGGTCTCATGTCGCCTCTTTCGTGTTAGGTTAACACGTGCCTGGTGGCGTGATGTACCACAAACCGGACGAGGTTCATTTGATAGTGCTTTCCTCTGTGGAGTATCCACTTTGGTTTAGTTACTTCATCTGAGCTGTTGACTCTGGTGACCGATCATTTCCCGGATCTTTGGTTTAGACGATCTTAAGGGAGCTACAATGGCACACCCGAAAGGGCAAACCCATTGAGTATCTTCGCCCGATTGTCGAGACTATTATCCGCCTTAGGATGACCTGTTTAGAATTTACCTGTGAGGGGAGGGTGATTTATTCAGATGCACTTTCAGATGCATGTTCAGATGGTGACTTTTTGTTCCGTGGATAAGAGTCTTATTTATAAGTCGGATTTATGGCCATTTATTGCCGAGACGCCGGAGTGCTGTCCGTGATTTATCAGTGGGGATCTGTTTATTTCAGGATTCCCCGGGCCGAGATATTTATCAGTGGGGATCCGTTTATTTCAGGATTCCCCGGGCCGAGTCAGATGGTTGAGAATGTCTGCTCAGAGATTGTCAGATGATGATGATGATGTATCTGTCTTCCGTTTATTTCGGAACCCGTGGGTCAGATTGGTGGTTACATATTCCCTCAGATGGTTATGATCAGTTCAGAAATCAAGGCTGTGACTCAGAGCAACAAATGATCAGATGACTTGGAGGATGGCCCAGTGCATTGCATACATCTGCATCATTCTCATTTTGCATTCATCTGCATCAAACTCACGTCTAGCCATATGGAGAGTATTATTGATTGAGAATCTGGTTGAGAGACATCTTGAATTTCAGAATGTGGATGTCAAAATATTAGCTGTCTCGATGAAACCAGAATCAAAGGACAGAATCTTCCTCATATGGACAGACGTTGCATTCATGCATACTAACCCATTTGCTATTTTGTAGGTGTCGACCGGTGCGCATAGCTCGTTTGCTCAGATATCCTGCTAGGGGCAACAAATCCAAACTGATGGATCCTCCCAACGCCGACATCCTCGAACTGAAAGAGATGGTGAGGGATTTGTTCAGGGTTGTGCAAGGGCTTGCCTTGGGGCAGAAAGCCATGGCCGAGAGATTAGAAAGGATTGAGGGCTGGATGATCAAAGAGAAAGTTCAGGGAAAGGCTCCGTCATCTGAAGTAACAAATCCCTCTGGCTCTGTGGTGAAGAAATCCCTTGACAGTGGTCAGCCCAAGAAGAAGGTTGAATCAGGTGGTGCGCAGACTAAAAGAGAATGCGGTAAGGATCGTTATCACCCTTATGCTGCCACTGCAACCATTCCTGTTGGTGGTTCATCTGTACCACCGAGACATCCGTCACCTCGCCCGGGAGCACAGAGAGCTGGGAACCAGGTAAGAGGAAAGGGGGTTGATCGTCAATTTGATAGGCCACCCATACCGTATGCTCTTCTGTTGAGGAAGTTGAAAGATCTCGGAATGGTACAATTGAGGACATTAGCTCCATTAGAACCTGATCAGAGGCCAACCAACTACGATGAGAATGCTAAGTGCGAATTCCATTCGGGGGCGTCTGGGCATAACATTGAGGGTTGTAGAGCTTTTAAGCATGCTGTCCAACACCTGGTGGATTCCAAGGCCATTAATTTTGCACCGTCTCCAAATGTCAATGCTAATCCCATGCCGGCGCATGGTCAGGCGATGGTAAGTGCAATTGCTGAAGATTCAGGTCACACCGGTGTGATGGGTGAAGAGAATGACAGTAACTGCAAGTTCAATAGTTGGATAAAGCCGTGCGTACCAGGAAGCTGGAAGGCTTAAGAGATCAGCACTGTCACTCATTCGGAAGAGTAATGATTTCTGTTTTGATTTCATCTGCATGAAAGCCTTGCGTGTTGCCCGACACGTAATGGTCCATTGTAAGGGCCACCTCATGTTTAAATTTGCACATTCTGCATCATTAATAGATGGATGTTTTTCAGTCAAAAAGCGGTGTTCCCTGTTTTTCATTTATTTTTGCAGTTTTAAAAAAACAAAATAAAAATGGCAATGTTTTCATTTTTCTTTTTTGATTTGTCTCGTCCCAACTTCAAAAATAATTCTCCGGATCTCATTGATAACAATTTGGTTACCCCTCATATGACTTCGACAATCCGAGCAATCAGGCTGAAGAAGAAGGCGAAGAAGATTGTGATCTGCTGGAGTTAACCAGGTTGTTGAGACAAGAGGAGAAGGTGATTCAGCCGCATGAAGAGTGGGTTGAGATTGTTATCCCAAGCACCACCGAGGTCAGGAAGGAGTGAAAATTGGGGCCGCTTCAGAGGCGAGTCGAGAGCAGAATGGTAGCCCTGTTGAAAGAGCATGTGGACGCTTCACCTGGTCATGTCAGGATATGCCAGGGTTGGATACCGATGTCGTTGTGCATGAGCTACCATGGAGGAGACTGCCCTCTAAAGAAGCAGAACGCCAGTGCCTGTATCAGAGAGCCATGGTGACTTTGTTTCATGATATGATTCATCATGAAATTGAATTGCTATGTTGATGACATGATAGCAAAGTCCCATACGGAAGTGGGGCATCTGGCAGACTGGGGGCAAGTCGTTTGACCAGTCGAGACAATTCAAACTGAGGTTGAATTCGAGTAAGTGCACTATCAGAGTGCGGTCCGGTAAGATGGTGGGGTTCATTGTAAGGGAGGAATCGAGGTTCACCCTGCTTTAAAAAAAAAAAAAGAAAAAAAAAAAAAAAGAACAATAAGAGAAACGCCTGAACCGAGAATAAAAAAGAGAGGTTCGTGGTCTCCTGGGTAGATTGAACTACATGTCATGGTTCACATCTCATCTAACAGCCACGTGCGAACCTATATTCAAGATGTTGAGAAAAAAAAGATCAAACGGTCAGGTGAAATAATGATTGCCAAGGGGCATTGAAAAAGAAAAATAAAAGAATAAGTTGCAGGAACCTCTGATTCTGATACCTCCCGTGGAAGGAGCGATTGTCAATCTTGTACTTGACGGCCTTCGAGGGGTCTACGAGGTGAAGTGGGTCAGCATGACGCGTCTTGTCGAAAAGAGCATGCAATTTACCTTAGCAAAAAGTTTGTCGACTGTGAAACAGTACATTCACTGTTCGAGAAAACTTGATGTACTTTGGCATAGGCTGCTCGCCGACCGAGACAGTATATGCTGGTTCATACCATTTTGTGGATTTCGAGATGGATCCGATCAAGTATGGGTTTGAGAATCCAGCATCGACCGGACGGGTTGCGAGAAGAGCAAAAGAATATTGACTGATCAGTACACTCTCAGAAAGCCATTAAAGGGGTGTATTGTCTGATTACATCTCTCTGCAACCCATTGAGGATTATCAACCGATGAAGTTTGAGTTCCCTGATGAGGACATCTCGAGGTGCTCCGATCGAAAGATTGAGAGTAGCCGATCCCGGAGGAGGGGCCTGACCCCAAATCCGAACGGATTCTGATGTCTGATGGGGAGGTTAAGGAGAATAAGATTTTGTTGCCCGGATAACGTTTGAATACACCAACGACGGTGTGATTAAGCATGAAGCTTGTATCCTGGGTATCGAACCTCGGTACGCCTACTGGGGCAACTCTTTTCTCATTGGTATATGGAATGGAGGCTGTATTACCTGTTGAGGTTCAGATTCCCTCTTTGAGAGTCCTGATGGACGTGAAATTGTAAGAGGCTGAATGGGTAAGGACCCGGTACGAAGAGTTGAGCCTAATTGAGGAAAAGAGGCTGGCGGCCATCTGTCATGGACAGTTATATCAGCAGAGGATGAAGCGTGCTTTTGACGAGAAAGTACGACCTCAGGTGTATCACATGGGTGATATGGTGCTGAAAAGGATCCTTCCTCCTCAAAACGATCGAAGGGGCAAGTGGACACCGAATTATGAAGGTCCGTTCGTGGTCAAGAAGGTTTTCTCTGGCGGAGCCTTGTTGCTAACGACCATGGATGGCAAGGATTTTCCATCCCCTGTGAATGTGGACGCAGTTAAAAAATACTTCGTGTAAAGAGACCCGCTGGACGAAAAGAATAAAATAGTCCAGGCAAAAATGGGCATCCCGGCGAACCAAAAACAGAAGAAAGGTTCGGGCAAAAATTAGGGATAAAAAGAAAACTGTACATCCGGCAAGTCGAAAACCTGAAAAGGCGACTTGGGCAAAAAAGGGTATCCCGGTGGACTGAAAACCCGAAAGGGCGGTCCAGGCAAAAGAGGGATTGAAACGAACAACTGCGTCCTAGCATGATCGTTTGTGCTTTGGTTAAAGCATCATGGATAATACCCGGTAGGTATCAATCAGAAACGTCTTGTTCAGAAGGCAGAAAAGCACGGAGAGTCTGAGGACATATGGGGTGTAACCGAGTTGGAACTCGATGAGATCACGGGTTTCACATTGCCATTAGGATAGATTTTTCCTTTTGTGCAATTACCTCTTTTCAGGAATTGCTTCCTTTTGTATTGCTCAATTTGAGCCACACTTTTCCAATCAATAAAATGCAAATTCAGTCAAATAATTTTGTTTTTGTTTTTCATTACCGCTTTGATTGCAAAAACATCCAGATATTTTTGATAAAGAATCTTGCATTTTAAGACGTACAGGTTCCTTCCAATGCATGTTTATAAGATTGAAAACTTGAAATCTTATTTGGAAGGTTGAGTGACCCAAGTGTTGAATCTTGACACGCCTGGGGCATGGTTTTATCCAACGATCTATTTTGCAGGAACTGTTAGATATTCCTCACTCACTTGCAGGTTGTGATGTGGAAGCTTTGTAATAGATCCCCAGAGAGTTCGCTCAGGGACGAATGTATGAAAAACGACGAAGTGACGTTGAGGTGTACGACGATCCTTGATATTAATCAAGAAGACTCTTCAAAGTCGGAAGATTGAAAAGTATGTATAAATCCCAGGAGTACGCTCTTCGTAGGGTGTGGAGCGATTGGAATACAAGATGATGGAACAGAAAAGGTCTAGACGAGTCTGGGAATTCTCAAAAGTGGAAAGCTGATACGAGATTGGGAGGTGGATACCATGGTTCGATGAGTCGATGGGTGTTCTGTACCTACTTTTCTCATTTCCCAATGAGGTCCCCGAGCAGAATCAGAGGACCAACTCCCCTGTAGATCCAAGATCTGTGACTTCCCTAACCAAGTCAGAAGGTTGCTATTCCCCGGCGGGTTTAAAACGGTGTTTCCTCAGCAGCCAGGCCAGAAGGTTGCTATTCCCCGAGTGGAGCGGGTTTCAATGAAATATATCTCCAGCAGTGTTCATCCTACCAGTGGATTGGACAAGTTCCCGTAGCGGACGGATTTTGCATCCCCAGCTGAGTTGATTCTACCTATGGGTTGCATGGGTTGTTCCCAGCGGAGTAGCATTCGCTTCCCTAGCAGGGTCAGGATGGTTATCCCCAGCAGGTGTCAGATCGATGCTTCCCCAGTTGCCAGACCTGAAGGTGGCTGTTTCCCAGCAGAGTATCTGTGAGCATTTTCCCCAGTGAAGTCGTCGGGTATCTGTGAGGGTTTCCCGAAGCGGAGTCAGGATTGATATCCCTAGCAAGTCAAAGACTATTGTATCCCCACAGAGTGTTGGTGGTGCGTATCCCCAGCAGTTTCTCGAGAGGATTGGGTGCAAAGGAGGTTTTTTCCCCGGCAAGGGTTGCCTTATTCCCAGCAGCAGTGCTTATTCCCCAGCAGGGTGGAGATTGGAGTATTGACGAGTTCCTCAGCAGAGCGTCTCGTGCTCCTCAGAAGAGTCCCTCGAGGGGGATACCTTTTTTATGCATTCATCATGTAAATAAGCATAGCATATTGCACAGAAAAATAATAAATCGCGTAGCATTTCCATAATTATGGAGCATTACGCAGAAAAAGATCATGCATCTTGTTGCAAGCATAGAGCTAGTCTCAAGCCGTGGTTACCGTTTGAGAAGTGGTTGTGTCAGACAGTGAAGGTGTTACTCCGAAGAGTTTAGCCTCATGATTGGATCAGAGATGTACCCCAGTAGTGCGATACTGGAGGAAGCTTTTCCGTCGGGCCGAGATGGGAATGAAGATTGGAGAATGTTACGCGATCAGCGCGATTCGAGCCGTGGTTACCGCTTGAGGATTGGTTTTGCCGGACAATGAAGACGATACTCCGAGGAGTTCAGCATTGTGAGTTTGGAACAACAGTATTTCCCAGTCATCAGTAAGTGCCTGGTCGAGCTTTCTTTGGCGTCAGTCAACATCATCATTCGATGTCCAGTCAACGTCAAGTTGTTTCCCAGTCATTGTTTAATGTCTGGTCGATCATTGTGTGATGCCTGTAAACATCATTGTGTGATGTCAGTCAACATCATCATTCGATGTCCAGTAAACGTCGAGTTATTTCCTAGTCATTGTTTAATGTCTGGTCGATCATTGTTTGATGCCTGTAAACATCATTGTTTGATGTCCTGTCAACATCATTGTTTGATGCCTGTAAACATCCTTGTTCGATGTCCTGTAAACATCATTGTTTGATGTCCTGTCAACATCCTTATTTGATGCCTGTCAACATCATTGTTTGATGCCTGTAAACATCCTTATTTGATGCCTGTCAACATCATTGTTTGATGCCTGTAAACATCCTTGTTCGATGTCCTGTAAACATCATTGTTTGATGTCCTGTCAACATCCTTATTTGATGCCTGTCAACATCATTGTTTGATGCCTGTAAACATCCTTATTTGATGCCTGTCAACATCATTGTTTGATGCCTGTCCACATCATTGTTTGATGCCTGTAAACATCATTGTTCGATGTCCTGTCAACATCCTTATTCGATGTCCTGTCAACATCATTGTTTGATGCCTGTAAACATCATTGTCCGATGCCTGTAAACATCGAGTTTTCTCCCAGTCATTGTTTAATGTTTGGTCGAGTTTTCTTTGGTGTCCTGTAAAACATCATCGTTCGATGTCCAGTAAACATCGAGTTTCTTCCCGGTCATCAGTCAGTGTCTGGTTGAAGATGCACCCTCTGATATGTCGCCATCAGAGTGGTGATTGGTGTTATTTCCGACGATTGCCAGCGGGGTTATCACAAGGAGAAAAAGTTCTGGGGTTCAGATGCAGAGATCCGAGGATCGTTTGCGCAAAGAAAATTTTCGGGGTTCAAGAAAAGCTTAGAAAGAAGGAATAATAATCCCGTGTGGATGTGTGGTGATCAGACCATAGTTATCCCTGCGTTACCATTTATTTTGGTATCCAGGTCGACGTTTTTCGAGTTTGTTTTCTTCGCCGATTCTGACAGGCGTTGTTAATTATTTTCCCATCAGAGTGCAAATTGTTCGTCTGTTCTTGGTATTCAATCACTCTTCATCCTGATCATCCGAAAGCCGAGGCTATTTCGTATCGACAGGTTCACAGTGGATTGAATAGGGGCAGCTGTAACACCTCAAAATTTGCCCTCTTCTCTTGGGACTAGCATTAACATATTGCATATCATTTGTTAGGACATTAGGCATTACATATTGCATATCATGTGGTTACATTGTGCAAGCCATCCTCCCAAGTCTTGTTCAGAAGATGAGGAAGTCAAAGTGCAAGCCTAGGGTTTCATTGACTGATCATTGGCCATCTGAGGATTGGGCTGTGAATTAGGGTTTTATGATTCTCAAAGGATGTTGGTCTTCATCTTGATTGAAATGATACATCATCATCATCGTGGTTTGATTTCATCAGGAGATGGAGGCAGATTCCTTGAGATTAGGGTTTTGACCACTGGTCAACCCTAATCAGTTGCATTGGGCCAATCAGGGCATGATCAGGAGATGGGGTCTATGATGGTTATGGGGTTCATAATATGGTTATTTTGAGCTTATTGAGGCTAGGGTTTCACCCTTGAGCCATTTCAGTTGAAGATTGGAGCTCAGATTGATCTATGCATTGCCAGATTCATCTATCAATTGAAAAAGTCAACTGTGGTCAACTGTACATGATCTGATGAATTTGGAGGTGGAAATGAGTTGGATACACTTCATTCATGTTGGAACAAGTGTTATTTGACATCTCAAAGCTCAAAAATTAAGGAAATCAAGTCAGGACAAAAACTGCCAAAAATAGAAAGTGACTTGTAATTGAAGTTTCCAAAAATGGAAAGTTTTTGACCTCAAGACCACGTGTCCAAGGAAGCTTCAAATGAAAAATTGTTCAACATGAAAGTTGTAGATCTTGTTCTCACCTTTCCAAAAAGTCCAAGAACTTGAAAATCCCATGTATGGTTGGAAAATTGGGGCTCAGTGAAATCCAGAAATGACCCATAATCAGGAGGCCATAATTTCCACATGGTTTGTCTAAATTGCAAGTTCTTTATATGCACAAACTCCATTTGACATGTACTTTCATGGTGCATAATTGGATTTTCTCAAAAGTGGTCAAGGCAAAAAGTCAATTTTCAACTGGACAGTTAAAATGGACCAAGGGCAAAATTGTCCAACTTGTGAAATAATTGGAATTTTTGAGTGGGGGTTTTTGCAACACCTCATAAATGGCATTTGAAATTTGTTGGAATCATCATAACATGGCCAAGGCTTATGGTTTGAAAATTGGCCATTGAAATGGAATTTGGAAAATGAACATAAGTTACCACATGGTGAAAATGAAGAATACACATCCAATGAGAGTGAGACAAGTTGCAACAGCTCACACATGTCATTTAGAGAGTGTGTGAGCTGTCCATGAGGTGGCAATGAGCTGGCTTAGGAAGTTACATTTTTGCCCTTACTTGAAAATTAACATTTCACTAATCAAATGCAATTTGGCTAATGTGTGTAATTAAGCATGGATTAAGGTACCATATAAATTCCTAATCATCCAATAATCATAACAGAAAATCATATTTCCCAAAAATCAGATCCAAAAATCTTCCACATTCTCTCAAATTCCTCAAGAACACAAAACCTAAAAATCCATCAAACTTCATCCATTCTTGCTCAATCTTCGAATTTCTTTTTGATTTGATCTCCTCTCATCATCATCTCCATCTGTTTGTGAAGATTGGAAGGAAAGAAGTGGTGAATCGTGACTGCACATACAAGCATCATCAATGGCAAATCGAGATTGTGTGCACTAGGAGCAAAGGCAAGTGGACCTGAACGCATCAATCATCTTCCTTATCACTCTAGTTCATCTGTTTGTGGAAATCGAAGCACAAGAACACCAATTCCAGCGCTGTCATTTCCAGGTGAGTGAATTTCGAATTTCATGAAATGCTTAATGGTTATATGCGTTTGAAAGCTCGTGCCATGTAGAAACCAGTGATATGCGTAGCTTTGATTATAGTGAACTATAGCTTAAGAAATCTGGATTTGAAGATATGTAACCAAACCCTAGGTCGATCGATTCAGGAGATAGAGGAACAAGTAGGTCGAATTAGGTTCATATTCGTACTCTAGGTTAGAAGACGAGTCCAACGGTTATTCATTTGCTCGTTTTGGTGGAAGTTCATGGATCATGTGTTCTTGAGATGTCTGGGTTGAAGAAGACGAGTTTCTGGAAATTTTATGTGTTTGATCTTCATTTCCATTTGAATTTTCGAATACAGTGTTTACCGCCCCCGCCTTTAACTAATTACCATTGTGCCATTGGAACATTTAATTAATTATATTAATTCTAAAAAATTCTAAAAATTTTCATAAACATGTTAAAAAATTCATAAAAAATCATAGAAAAATCATAAAAATGTGTGGATTTTTTCTTTGACTTCCTTGTTGACTGTAGGATTTTTTTGACCTATTGGTTGAAGTTGTGCATGGTAATATTTGTGTTTGACTTAGGTTTCTTTAACATGTGCTACATTTTGATACCTTGTGCCAAATCCAATGTGAAATTCTCATATTCTAAAATAAATGCTTGAAAATTTTTGTGATGATTGTGGACTGGTTGATGGTCATTTCCATGTAGATTTCATGAATTTTTGATACCTGGTCATTGAGTTATGAATTTTGGAACTTAGGTGTGACAATTTGTGTCACACCTTATTATGTCAACTTGCTGGATTTATTTGAGTGACTTAGACTTGGTGAAATGATGTGAAATTTTACATGGAGATTCATTAACATGTTAAGATGCTATGTGAATTTTTGTGGAATTTTATGTGGCATTTTCAATTTGATTGCTATTTTTCATCTCTGTTGGTCAAATGTGCAAGCTTGTGTGACATGTGTTTGAAATATCCTTGTGAAATGCTCATATGGTATTGAATGATCATGAAATTTGATATGCTTGTTGTGGACACATGATGTGAAATCCCTGTTTTGGTCTCACTCATTTCTTTACTGTTTTCATTGACTTGTGAATTTTTGAAGTGAATGCATGTGTTGATATTGTGATTTGGAGCATGTAATTGTGTCTGTTTTTGTTGATTTTCATTGACATGGTTTCCTTTGCCCAATTAAGCTGAAATTTGGTGTGCCATACCTGGATTAGGTCCTGTTTAGGTGTAAATTATTTGAGGATTTTTGGATTTGTTTTGGTATGGAATTGGATGCAATAGTTCTGTTTGGATGTTTTGTGTTCCATTTGGCATAAGTTGGAATGTTTTGTGCATGGAATGAATATAATGAATGATATGGACATGGGACTAATTGTGTTGGTTTTCTATTTGCATTAATTTGACTTTGGTTAGAGATACCTTGCTGTTTAGGAATTTTTCTTGCTTTTGGACCCTAGGCTTGGCCTAGTGGTCTAGTTGCTAATATTTGCTTGATTTTTCAGGATGAATAGCATAAGGCTCATGGAGAATGATCCAAGTTGATTGAAATGATGTTGTTTGATGTTTGTACACTAACATAACATTGTTTTGTAGGTTGTGAAGCTTGGGCTTGAGCTCATAGCTTGCCTTTGTGTGCCTTGGCTTGCATAGTTTGACTGATTAACTTGTTGTTTTCTGATTGGTTGTCTGAGTTATTAACTGGTTAGCTTTTGTACAGGTACCTTTAGTCGCTCTAGTTCTTTTAAGAACTTGCTTGGTAGCCGCTGCTCGGTTGTGTAAACCGCTTGAGGTAGGTCCTCTTGACTTCATGTAGTCTGGGAGACCCGGCTGTTACCGGGCCGGGCAAATGTCTGAAGTCCTCCTTAAGAGGCAATGTTTGTGATTGTTTAATATTGTGCCTAAGCAGGTAAAGTCCTTAATCAAGGCAATTGGTGGAAGGTAGGGGTATGCAGTCTACCCCCACTATTCTGTGAGTCTTCTCCTTGCTCCCATTACATGGTTGTAGCATTGAGATCACAAGCCCAAGATCTTGTGCAGTGCACATTGTGTCAGAGTCTCTGAGTATAGAAGGGTTCCCCCATTCTGGACCCATGCTCATTTGTCAGAAGCTCTCCCTGGTTAGGGATAAGAGCTGTGAGGTCTGATCCTCACTTCATCCTTTCATCTGCTTCACCTTAGCCTCGTAATGGCAAGGTTAAGAGCAAACACAGCCCGTACAGACGACTTGCTGAGGCAGTCAAACCTATTGTGTGAGCCACTTGTTTGGTTATAGTGCGTGCTATGTGGATATCTGTTTGAGATGCTTGTTCTCATTTGATGTATGCTTGAATTATTTTGTATGCTTGTGTGCTTGCTTCTTTCCTGGATAGGAGTGGTTTGCTTATGCAAGTAGGATAGAAAACTGAACTTAGGGTAACGATGCATGACAACACTAGGCTCGAGTCCAGCTCCCTAGTAGTGTGTCTTTCCCTGGTTTCTGGCTAGCAATTCAGTCCCTTTCAGGGGAACTACATCGCCCTGATCCTTGTTCCAGACGAGGTATGTAGGCAGGTGGTCGTGCGAGACCACTCCGGGCAACCTTTTTCTTTTTTGCGTGCGTTTACTTGTTATCTGATTGTGCTTTGGTTCGGATGCCGACGTAAGTCCAGTAATTGGCTGTCGGGCTCCACGTTTGCCCCTTTGAGTGTGTTTTGGTTCGGATGCTGACGTAATTCCATCGAGTGGTTGTCAGGCTCCATGTTTGCCATCTGTTTGTGTGTTTTGTGTTGTTTGACGTGCGTAAGCCGAACTACAGTGGCTCTGATTCTCATGTCCAGATGAGATATGTAGGCATAGGATGCGATGTCCTATCGAGCTCCTTTCTCTTAACCCCACCTGCGTTCCCTGTGTGTGTGTGTGATGTTTAGCAACCTTTTCTTTTCTTAGAACGTGGATCCCGTCGAGTACGACGGACGTGAGGGGTGCTAATACCTTCCCCTTGCGTAACCGACTCCCTTACCCTTTCTCTTTGGTCGCGAGACCATTTCCTTTCCAGGTTTCTCTGAGCGTTTCCTTTCCCTATTTTGGGATAAATAACGCGCAGTGGCGGCTCTGTGTTGTGTTTTTATTTGAGCTTCGCCGGTTGTTTTTTCGCGGATGCGACAGTTAAGAAATCTCCGGGTTTTGCTAAGAATAAAGAGTCTGAGGCAAGCGTTGTGATAGCAAATGCCTACCCTCAAGTTCAAGAACCTATGGATCCTACGCCATACTACCCTTATCCATATATTGTAGCTGCTCAATGTCAGTAACCTACATACCAACCGCAGTATCAGTAGTTTCCACAGGCTCCAGCTTCTCAGAATTAACAACATAGCATAAACCAGAATTAAGGTCAACGCAGAAGGTTTAATAAGAAGCGTCCTAAGCATGACCAAATCCCTGTATCATACACTCAGTTGCTACCGTGTCTTGTCCAAAAAGGGGCAATTGTGTCAAAAGAGATTCCGCTTGCAATGCCTCCCTACAATAACAAGCATAACCCTAATGTGTCTTGTGCGTTCCATGTCGGATACATAGGGAATTCTACAAAGGATTGTTTGGTCCTCAAGGCCAGAGTACAAGAGTTAATTGATCATAAGTTTTTGTCATTCTCTGAAGCAGGACCCAATGTCATAACCAACCCGTTGCCAGACTGTCGCAACCTGAAAAATACAGTGCGCGAAAAAACAACCGGCGAAAGAAAATGACAGAAGAGTCGCCACCGTGCGTTATTTATCCCAAAGGAGGGAAAGGAAACGCTCGAAGTAAACCTGGAGAAAGGAAAGGAAAAGACAAGGTCTCGCAACCAAATCTTGGGTTCGGGAGTCGGTTATGCGAAGGGAAGGTATTAGCACCCCTACGCATCCGTAGTACTCTATGGGATCCAATTTTGTAGTTCTTGTCTAAAGGGTGTGGGTTTATCTAATGTGTTATTTACTAAAAGAGGGGTTAAAAGAAAAGGACTCGCACGGATGTCGCATCCGCTACATACGTATCTCCTCTGAATAGGAGAATCAGAGTCTTCGTAGCTCGGCTACCTATGGGTTAAAGAGGAGTGTGCTCGCTAAGACATCGCGTCTTATGCCTACGTATCTCATCTGGAATGAGAATCAGAGCAAGCCGTAGTTCGGCTAACTACGGGTTAAGGGTTATGTTTTGGGGTGGACGACGTTACTACGCAATCTACCGGATGCTCGACCTTTAGAGACTTACTCGCCTGTAGTAGAAGGAGTTAACGTGTTCTTAGGAGAAGAAAAATCAATGAGTTGTTAGGGTTTTAGGGATGCTCATGCAAAAAGGAAGTCCTAGATGAAGGAACAGTGCTACCTTAATTGGCATGCAAACGGGAGACTATACGAAGCCTCGCATCCTACGGGGAAATGATCACACCACACAAAACATGTATCTTAAAGTAAAATGCCACCAAGGGGCTCAAACATTGCCTCCTATCGAGGTCTTCCAGCTAAGAAAGCGGTAAAGTACGAGAAAAGGAAAAAGTACCACACAGATAAAGATCCGAAGTTACACCAATTAAAGGGATAAGCAACCCTGAAATCTCTCCAGCTAGACCATCAAAGAAAGTCAATCAGTACGGGTAATCAGAATAAACCTCCAGATGGTATCCCTGCAAGAGTATGTGAGCCCTCACAAAAACTTGACAAAAGGGTTAGACAAACAGGATGAAATCAAGAGAAAACAATGCCATGGCAACACAAAACGAGTTAGAACAAACAGAACGAAAAGAGCGAATGCTGTCATATTCGCGACTACATCGCCTAGCGAAAGCTTAGCGAAGCTTCGCTGCGTGCTCGCCTAGCGAAGCGGCTAGCGAGCGCCTGCGGGTTTCGGGTTTCTCATTGATAACAGTACGATGTTAAGGACTCCAAACCCTATGGCATTCATCTCAGAAACGAAAATGATCAAACATTCAAGGTATTGTTTTATACATTCATGCATATTCAAACCCGTGGGCAAAACCTGATGTTACCTCATACATTCAGAGTATTCAAAGCATAGAGTAATAGGAACAAAGGCATACCTGATGGGAGAGACCGATTAAAATTGAATGGCACGGTAGGATTGGCAAAGCAATGTGGGGTTTGCGTGAGGCGGAGGCAAAAGAGGGTGTGAGTCAGAGTGAACTTCTCAGAGCTGCCTGAAGGTTGCTGCAGAGTAGTTCCTAGGTCTCCTTCTCTCAAGCTCTTTCTCCAGTGAAACTCCAGTGAAACTCCCATCCAGTCTCTACTGAAACTTCAGTATTTATAGATTAATTTTCGTGGGTGGTGGGCTCAAAATGAGGGCAACTCAAGCCCAAAGCTTTCCTGTTATTTTCTGAAATGCGCGCCCTTCGCCTTGCGAAGGATCTGTTCGCCTAGCGAGAATGACAGTGCTCTTCGCTAGGCGAAGCATCTGCTCGCCTAGCGAGCATGACAGCTCAGCAGCAGATTCTTGCTTCTTCAAGCTTGGCGATTTGCACGGTGAATAGGCCCCATTTGGACCTGTTGGTAGTACCTCAAGTCTTTTCCTTGTGTTGACTGATCATCTAAATAGAACCGACAAAGTGTCCTGGATTATGTTCAAGCTTCTCGGACCTGATTCCGATTGATATGACGAAATTTAATATGAAATGCTAAATGACCCAAAAATGAATGCATGAATGAGGAGGGAAAATTTTGGGGTGTTACAGCTGCCCCTATTCAATCATCAGATAACCCGAGTAGGATGAAAGTGAACAGCTTATCAGACAAACAGGGTGAGCTGTGATTGAATACCAAAAACAGACCGAAAATTTACGCTCCGAGAACACCACAAAAATGCGGAAATACACCGCGCTGTTTATTTTTCTTCCGATCCTCTGGCTGAATCTGAATCAGTCTTCTGACTTGATCTGGAGTTTCAATCCTCTGGCTGAATCTATACTCAATTTAGTCCTCTGGTTGGATATTAGTCTTGATCCTCGGGCTGGATACGATTTTGATCTTCTGGCTAGATACGATTTTGGATTCGATTCTCTGGCTGAAACTATTTTCGATCTTCGGGCTAGACCTGACTCCGATCTTCTGGCTAGATCTGGATTGTTGCGATTTTCGATCTTCTGGCTAGATCTTCTTTGTTTCGATTCTCTGGCTGAATCTACTTCGATCTTCTGGCTAGATCTTCTTCGATCTTCTGGCTAGATCTGGATTGTTGCGATTCTCTGGCTGAATCTGTTCTTTTGATTCTCTGGCTGAATCTACTTCGATCTTCTGGCTAGATCTGAATTGTTTTGATGATAAATTCCCATCATCGGGATCTCGCATCTGAGGCATGCGCTGGTTGACCCTTTTGAATATTCCACCTTTTTTTTTGGCTTCGTGCATATTCTTCAGGCTAGAACATGCTGTAACGACCCTTCAATTAGACTTTGGCTTGCTGGGGAAATAAAGCTTGTAGGCGACTTCACTGGGGAATCTTCAAATTGAGCCTTAGGCTGGCTCTCTGGAAAACGATTCTCAGGCTGAATCTTCGAAATGACCCTCAGGCTGGATCACTCGAACACGATTCTCAGGATGAATCTTCGAAATGACCCTCAGGCTGGATCACTGGAACACGATTCTCAGGCTGAATCTTCGAAAAATGACCCTCAGGCTGGATCACTGAAAAACGATTCTCAGGCTGAATCTTCAAAAATGACCCTCAGGCTGGATCACTGGAAAACGATTCTCAGGCTGAATCTTCATGACTTTGGTTGTAAAGTAATTCTTCAGTCTGCCTTGAAGAACCTGTTTATTAGTTTATGTGTATGCTTGATATGCATGCGAATGCAAATGTTATGCATGGTGCATAAAGAAATCTGCTTGGGGGAGCAACTCTGGTAGGGAGCGGATCGCTGTATCAATCCTGGAATGTTCTGTGGGGAACGATCCGTCTGCCGGGACCGGGGAGCCACCGAAAATAAGTCGGCCTTTTTGAAAAGTTGACCTTGCTGGGGAAGTATCAACTATGAGAACCTTGTTTGGCGAGGCTCTGTGAGGAGAGTCTACGGGGAAAGCACTTCCTGGGGAAATGTCGTAGGAATCGACCCTTGCTGGGGATATGAACTTGCTGATCGTCCTCAAGCTGGGGATTAAAAACAAATCTGTTAGAAATAATCTGCTGGGGAATGAGATGAACACTGGGAACACCACCCTCTTGTCTGTTGGGTATGCAATTACTCCGCTGTTGCTGGGGATACAGTCTGGCACTGTCAACTCTGCTGGGGATATGCTCGACTGAGGAGAGACTTTGTCAACCGCTTGGGGATATATAGTCTGGATACTGTCAACTCTGCTGGGGATATGCTCGGCTGAGGAGAGACTTTGTCAACCGCTTGGGGATGAGGATTCATTACTTGGCATCCGGTTCCTGTGACCTGTAACCAAAAAATACACGTATGCCCGGGGGAATTACTCAGTTTGAATTCATCGTCCAGGATCAAGCACATCCAAAGAAATTTTAAATGTTTTCCTGCACAAGTCATCCGCAAAAGCCACCATTATATTCAAATGCAATATGTTTTATCAAAAACTCAGACATTTTTGCAAACAAACTGATAAATGAAACATAAAAGGGCTCTTTAACTGAATTATTCGACTCTTACTGGGGAGAAAATTTGTGCCAGGAATAGGCGAGTGCATCAGGAAGTTGATCCCTGAAAAGAGGTGATCGCTATAAAAAGAGAACTATCCTAATGGCAATGTGGAAACGGGGTCCCACTGAGTTTCGACTCTGCTATGGCTCGTATGTCCTCAAGACGCTCTGCTCATCTTGCTTTCTGAAGTGGATGATTAGTCGATCTTTAACCTTCGAAGATTGCCGGATTGAATGAAATGGTAATGGAACACAGGTGAACTCAGATCGCAGTCGTTCGCTTATTCCCTAACTTTTGCCTGGATCGCCCCTTTTCGGGTTTTCAATCCACCGGGATACCCATTTTTGCCTGAGCCACCCTTTCGGGTTTTCGACTCACCGGGTGTACTCTTTTTTTTTATATCCCTAATTTTTGCCCGAACCTCTTCATTCCCTTTTTTTTGGTTCATCGGGATGCCCTTTTTTGCCTGGACTATTCTTTTTATCGTCCAGCGGGTCTATTTTATGCGAAGTATTTTTTAACTGCGTCTGAGTTGATAGGGGACGGGAATTCTTTGTCACCCATGGTTGTTAGCATCAAAGCTCCGCCATAGAAAATCCTTTTAACCACGTACGGACCCTCATAGTTCGGTGTCCATTTGCCTCTGTGATCTGTGTTGGGAGGAAGAAATCTTTTGAGTACCAATTCACCGACTTGATACCCCCGAGGGCACACTTTCTGACCAAATGCTTTCTTCATTCGTCTCTGACCGAGATACGTCAATTCTGGGTACGTAGTTCCAGCATAGCACCTTAATCATCGAAGACAAGGTAGCCAAAGCATCAGCAAATTGGTTTTCTTCATGAGGAATGTAATGCAGCCTCACCGTCGTAAAGAAAGTCAACCATCTTCTCGTGTAGTCTCTGTAAGGAGCCAAATGAGGCTGAGGTGTATACCATTTCCCGTTGGTTTGATTGATGACCAAAGTTGAATCCCCGTAATCATCCAGGGTTTTAATCTGTATATTGATGGCTTCCTCAAGTCCTAGGATACAAGCTTCGTATTCGACTTCATTGTTGCTGCAGGGAAAAGTTATTCTGGCACAAAATGGCATATGAACTCCCTCCGGCGTGATCAACACTGCACCAACTCCGCGACCATTGACATGGACCTCCCCATCAAACATCATAACCCATTTGGATTCAGGGTCAGGCCCCTCCTCCGGGAGTGGTTCCTCTCAATCTTTCGATTTGAGAAACATGATGTACTCATCAGGAAAGTCAAACCTCATAGGTTGGTAATCATCAATCGGTTGCTCTGCAAGATAGTCTGACAAGACACTTCCCTTGATGGCTTTTTGTGAAGTGCATCGGATGTTGTACTCTGTCAGTATCATTTGTCACCTAGTAACCCTTCCGGTAAGTGTTGGCTTTTCAAAAATATACTTGACTGGATCCATTTTTGATATCAATAGAGTCGTGTGAGTCAACATATACTGTCTTAGTCGGCGAGCAGCCCATGCCAAAGCGCAGCAAGTTTTCTCGAATAGTGAGTATCTTTGTTTACAGTCGATAAACTTTTTGCTAAGGTAGTATACTGCATGCTCTTTTCGACCTGACTCGTCATGCTGACCGAGCACACAACCATTTGACCTTTTTAACACAGTCAAGTACACGATCAACGGTCTTTCCTCTCGGCCTGTAGACTTGCCCCGATCTTTCTTGTCGTCTGCGGTACCAATGTTGACGGTCTCAATCACCTCCTGATAAGGTGTAATAGCTCGGTCCTCCTGTTTCAACAATCTGGCTAACTCTTCAGGCAATTCACAATCTTCCTCAGCCCCTTCTTCGGCTTGATAGATAGGATTGTCGAAGTCATACTTGGCCATAGCAGTGTCGTTAGCAGTGAGATCCGGGTGGTCAGCTCTGCATGATGGAGGATCATGCTTTACCTTAGAATGAGAGATTTTTTGGAAAGAAAAAAACGAAAAAAGAAACATTGCCATTTTTTTGTAAAAGTAAAAAAAACTGAAAGAAAGAGAACACAAAATTGTTTGCAAAAGCCGTCCTTTACTGATGATAAAAATAATTGCGAAATGTAACTAACTGGATGGCCCTACAAATGAGTCGTTACACTTTGGGCAAAGTGTAAGAATTTATTATGTATGTAATAAAGGAAAACAATGAAAATCACTCTTTTAGTAGAGTAACCCGGACGGTTCTTTCAGACGACCAATTGTCGAGCTTTTCTCCTGGGACACACGGGCGAATCCAACTATCTAAGTCACAGTCGCTGTCAGCCTTGTCTTCATCTGCAGCATTGACGATGTGGGGAGAAAACAAACCCCCGCTGGAGAGAGTATCGACTTCATTCTTCTGAGATCCCGGAGCATACCCCAATCCCAACTTGTCTTCTTTGATGACTGGCTCCACAAATTTGCCCCAGCCTTGGGCATTACCAGCTTTAACCACTTCGATAGCTTGCTTGTATGAAGAGATAGAAGTCCCGACCTTCTCAAACTCAGGTGAAAAGACAGCTTCGGGCGCGACCTTATTGATGTTTATGGCTTCGAAGCCCTGACACAACATCTCGTGCATCTCGCCGTCCATCTCTACATACTTAAATGTAGACAGGTGGCTAACAAAAATATCCTCTTCACCACAGACAGTGACGACCTGGCCTTCTAGTTCATATTTGAGCTTCTGGTGGAGGGTAGAAGTAACAGCACCGGCAACATGAATCCAAGGCCGACCTAGCAGACAGCTATAGGCAGGCTGGATATCCATCACGTAAAAGGTGCTCTTGAACACCTGCGGTCCAATCTTAACTGGCAACTCAACTTCGCCAAAGACAGCTCTCTTAGAGCCATCAAAAGCCCTCACAACTAAGTTACTTGGCCTCAAGATGGTGTCATCGCAATCCAACTTCATTAAGGCTTTCTTTGGAAGAACATTCAGAGAAGAGCCTGTATCAACCAAAACATGGGAAAGCATAACCCCTTTGCACTCTATTGTGATATGCAAGGCTTTATTGTGATTCCTGCCCTCAGATGTCAGGTCATTATCGGTGAAACCTAGCCCCCGGCTAGCGTTTACATTGGAAACTACTGACTCCAGCTGGTTAACAGTTATCTCCGGTGGAACATAGGCCATATTCAGTACTTTCAACAGGGCTGCTCTGTGCGCCTCAGAGCACATCAATAATGAGAGAATGGAGATCTTTGAGGGTGTCTGATTTAGCTGGTCGACTACCTTGTAGTCACTTTTCTTGATAATCCTCATGAACTCATCCACTTCCTTCTCGAATGCGGTCTTAGGAGGATTTTCCTCAGTAGTAACCTCTTCGGTGGATACCTGTTTTCCTTTAGCCTTGGCAGCTGCCTCGGCTTCAGTATTCGTGCGCAATGTTGATGGTGCAAATAGGCGTCCACTGCGAGTGAAGCCACCAACCCCTCCAACATTGTCTACAACGGAGCTACCAATGTCAATGTCTTCTTCGTTAACTTTCTGCCCCTGGCAGTAGATATCAGCCCCATAGTGCCACGGGATAGCACTGTCTTTCTTATACGGAACGGGTCCTGGTATCGTGATGGTGATTGGACCAACCAAAGTCGGTTGAGGGCTGTCAGAGTAAATTGTAACTGGTGTTGGGCTTTCGATGTTCACCGTTGCTGGTTCTGTACTTTCTGGGAAATATATTGTTGTCGGAGCGAGTCTCCCGGGAACATATATTTCTTCAGGAGTGAAATAAAACGTCACCGTCGACACATCATTCTTCACTGGACGGGCCTGATCGAACTGAAGACAACCTTCATCTATCAGTTGCTGAATACCCTTTCTCAAACTGTCACATCCGTTTTCGGCAGCTTGACAATTTCTGCATTCTTCCCCACAACCCGGGAAAATCTGTCCTTTCAGAAGTCGGTCTTTAACCACCGATAGCAAAGTCTTCACTTTAGTCACATCAGAAACCAAATTCAAAGTTTCCCCATTATCAACAGCATTAATCCTCTGCCCGCCGTGAGCCGGCATCGGGTTCTGGATAACATTAGGCACCGGAGCAAAATTGATAGTCTGG
Source organism: Lathyrus oleraceus (assembly GCF_024323335.1). Lineage (NCBI taxonomy): Eukaryota > Viridiplantae > Streptophyta > Magnoliopsida > Fabales > Fabaceae > Lathyrus > Lathyrus oleraceus. The sequence goes on along the minus strand of NC_066583.1, from coordinate 536,430,097 downwards.
GTATCTCTCAAATCTTGTACCTTTAGCTGGAGAGCCTTGCAATTGTCTGTAGCATGGCCAGGTGCGTTGGAGTGAAAAGCACATCTGGCGTTGACATCATAGCCTCTAGGCAAATTATTGGGATCGATTGGTGGGGCCAGAGTTCTCAACGTAACCAGATTCATGTCAATCAGCTTGGGAAGTAATACTGAATAAGGCATTGGGATTGGCTCGATGACCCGGTCCGTCTGCCTTGGACGTTGTTGATAGTGTCTCTGTTGACCCGGATTACCTCCTTGTTGTTGATTGTTGTACCTGGGTTGCTGTTGCGGATGATATTGCGGTTGTTGTTGCTGTTGAGGAATAAGTGTCGGAATAGTGACTGCGGCCACTTGATATTGATAATAATTAGGGCGTCCTCTACCCCTGCATCTGCCGGCATACACAATGCTTGTCTCGCCTTCTCTTCTTCGCTGACCGTTACCAGCAGACGGTCTCTTGGGACCTGATGAGTTGGAAGCACTATTGTCTTGAATTCGGCCCATCTTCAACAGACTCTCGATTCTTTCTCCAGTAATTACTATCTCTACAAAGCTGATTGACGGGAAAGCAACCAATCTCTCAATATAATTGCCTTGAAGAGTGTTCATGAACATGTCCGCCATCTCCCTTTCAGACATAGGGGGTTGGACGGACGCATCAATCTGTCTCCAACGCTGAGCATACTCTCTAAAGGTTTCCTTGGCAGTCTGAGACATACCTTGCAACAAGGTCCGATTTGGAGCCATGTCCAAGTTGTATTGATATTGCTTGACAAAAGCCTCTGCCAAGTCTTTCCAGCTCTTGATGGTAGTACGAGACAAATGAGAATACCATTCACGAGAAGCTCCAGTTAGACTGTCTTCAAAATAGTACATCCACAACTTTTCATCTTCCGTGTGAGCTCCCAACCTTCCCATATAAGATTGGAGATGAGTGCGTGGGCAAGAAGCCCCGTTGTATTTCTCAAAAGTAGGGGGTTTGAACTTGTGAGGAATCCTTACTCCCTGAACCAGACCAAGATTTGTGACATCAAAGCCTAAGGAATTTTGAGACTCCAAAGATTTGAGCTTCTCAGCAAGCTCATCCATACGGCGAGTGGTCTCGTGAGCTTCGTCGTGCAACGAGAATTGATCATACTGATAATCTTCAGTAACGGGGCGCCCGTTAATCCGAATTCCTTGATTCACATTGTACCTTCCGCCAATACCATTTCCAACATTCCCTGTGTTGCCAACATTACCCGGGTTTCCATCAGCATTTGTGTTACCCGCGTTACCAGTGTTCACAGAGTTATCAGCGTTCCCAGGGTTACCAGGGTTTCCTTCAGCATTTGGTATCTCCACTTCTGGATCGGGCCTCGGTTGCTCAACCAATTCCCTCAGCTTTTCTTGGCCTTCTGTCATACCAGTCATCAATGTCATGAACTGATCCATCCTTTCACGCATATCAGCCAGCTCTTTCTGTACTTGGTCCATCGCTAGTTGTGGACGATTTTCCTTTGTCGGGTACCTGTGGACTCGCTTGGGACCAATACTGCCTGAAACAGGGAACAAACATTAAACACTGCGGTGACACCTGCAAAACAGACAAGGGTTAATATGCATGGTATGCGATGCACTGCTTGTTCAGTTTTAAGGCACCCCCGTTTTGAAAGGGAATACCCTGCAAATGAATAAGCATGAGATGTTGGATGCAAATATGCAGATGATGTTATGCAATGCGAAGGCATGTCAATCAAAATTGTTGGGTCCGCTTGAACATCTGTCAGGTTGCACTGCCTGGAGAGAAATCCATTGAGGAATATAATACAATACCAAAGCTCTGCTCCAGAAAACCGGGTTGGTTGGAGGTTAAGGTTTCCTGAATTTAGCCCGCCCATCACTGGTAGGTTCTGAGAACAGAAGTTTGTCAGCTTCAGCCCTTCAGTCGAGAATAATACGTTTACCACTGAAGGTTTGGCATTATTACGGGACAAAGGACCTCCACTGACTCCCCTCAACAGGACATCCTAAAGCAAGTTCCCAGTCTCGGGGTCCTCGGGTTGAGCAGCGAGAATGCACCCACCAGAGCTAACATAATCACGTCTCGTAGGAGAGGCCTCGACTGAGTTCTCGGGAAATGGTCACAAGAGTCGACGATTTCTAAAGGAACATCCTGCGGTTACGGAACACCCGTAGGACAAAATATATCCAAAAGAAACCTCGTCTGGGTGTGGCTTTTCATGAACGACTTAACGTAGCAACACGCCACGCAAGCCTCTTGACTATCCACTCTAAAACCTATATGTACACTCAAGCCTGGGTAATGGGCTTATCTCTCATAGAACACCCCATCCCAACAAACAAACAACAGATCCAACAGATACAGCATGTGAATGCAAGCAGGTAAGCAAATAAATGTACAAAAGCTTGAACACCCAATAAACAAGAAATTCACAAAAGCTAGGAGGGACTCGCTTAGGGAAACCAGGCTCCCCAGCAGAGTCGCCAGCTGTCGCAACCTGAAAAATACAGTGCGCGAAAAAACAACCGGCGAAAGAAAATGACAGAAGAGTCGCCACCGTGCGTTATTTATCCCAAAGGAGGGAAAGGAAACGCTCGAAGTAAACCTGGAGAAAGGAAAGGAAAAGACAAGGTCTCGCAACCAAATCTTGGGTTCAGGAGTCGGTTATGCGAAGGGAAGGTATTAGCACCCCTACGCATCCGTAGTACTCTACGGGATCCACTTTTGTAGTTCTTGTCTAAAGGGTGTGGGTTTATCTAATGTGTTATTTACTAAAAGAGGGGTTAAAAGAAAAGGACTCGCACGGAAGTCGCATCCGCTGCATACGTATCTCCTCTGAATAGAAGAATCAGAGTCTTCGTAGCTCGACTACCTATGGGTTAAAGAGGAGTGTGCTCGCTAAGACATCGCGTCTTATGCCTACGTATCTCATCTGGAATGAGAATCAGAGCAAGCCGTAGTTCGGCTAACTACGGGTTAAGGGTTATGTTTTGGGGTGGACGACGTTACTACGCAATCTACCGGATGCTCGACCTTTGGAGACTTACTCGCCTGTAGTAGAAGGAGTTAATGTGTTCTTAGGAGAAGAAAAATCAATGAGTTGTTAGGGTTTTAGGGATGCTCATGCAAAAAGGAAGTCCTAGACGAAGGAACAGTGCTACCTTAATTGGCATGCAAACGGGAGACTATACGAAGCCTCGCATCCTACGGGGAAACGATCACACCACACAAAACATGTATCTTAAAGTAAAATGCCACCAAGGGGCTCAAACATTGCCTTCTATCGAGGTCTTCCAGCTAAGAAAGCGGTAAAGTACGAGAAAGGGAAAAAAGTACCACACGGATAAAGATCCGAAGTTACAGCACTTAAAGGGATAAGCAACCCTGAAATCTCTCCAGCTAGACCATCAAAGAAAGTCAGTCAGTACGGGTAATCAGAATAAACCTCCAGATGGTATCCCTGCAAGAGTATGTGAGCCCTCACAAAAACTTGACAAAAGGGTTAGACAAACAGGATGAAATCAAGAGAAAACAATGCCATGACAACACAAAACGAGTTAGAACAAACAGAACGAAAATAGCGAATGCTGTCATATTCGCGACTGCATCGCCTAGCGAAAGCTTAGCGAAGCTTCGCTGCATGCTCGCCTAGCGAAGCGGCTAGCGAGCGCCTGCGGGTTTCGGGTTTCTCATTGATAACAGTACGATGTTAAGGACTCCAAACCCTATGGCATTCATCTCAGAAACGAAAATGATCAAACATTCAAGGTATTGTTTTATACATTCATGCATATTCAAACCCGTGGGCAAAACCTGATGTTACCTCATACATTCAGAGTATTCAAAGCATAGAGTAATAGGAACAAAGGCATACCTGATGGGAGAGACCGATTAAAATTGAATGGCACGGTAGGATTGGCAAAGCAATGTGGGGTTTGCGTGAGGCGGAGGCAAAAGAGGGTGTGAGTCGGAGTGAACTTCTCAGAGCTTCCTGAAGGTTGCTGCAGAGTAGTTCCTAGGTCTCCTTCTCTCAAGCTCTTTCTCCAGTGAAACTCCAGTGAAACTCCCAGTGTCCAGTCTCTACTGAAACTTCAGTATTTATAGACTAATTTTCGTGGGTGGTGGGCTCAAAATGAGGGCAACTCAAGCCCAAAGCTTTCCTGTTATTTTCTGAAATGCGCGCCCTTCGCCTAGCGAAGGATCTGTTCGCCTAGCGAGAATGACAGTGCTCTTCGCTAGGCGAAGCATCTGCTCGCCTAACGAGCATGACAGCTCAGCAGCAGATTCTTGCTTCTTCAAGCTTGGCGATTTGCACGGTGAATAGGCCCCATTTGGACCTGTTGGTAGTACCTCAAGTCTTTTCCTTGTGTTGACTGATCATCTAAATAGAACCCACAAAGTGTCCTGGATGATGTTCAAGCTTCTCAGACCTGATTCCGATTGACATGATGAAATGCAATATGAAATGCTAAATGACCCAAAAATGAATGCATGAATGAGGAGGGCAAATTTTGGGGTGTTACACAGACCACTATGGACAAATTATGAATGCAGTTAATGGTGAAGATTACTCAGATTCAGTTGCTTCCTCGGAGGAGTAACAAGGATAGAAATATCATATTGATTCAATCATGTCTCATTTGTAGTTTTTTCTTGTTCGTTAATTGATGTCCATTTGTAAAACTTGTCTAGTTTTCAGATGATAATAATAATGAAATAAATGTGCATGTTTTACTTAAATTCATTCGTATTCACTCATATTTTATTCTATCAGTATCAAACTGTTCATCAAAATAAAACCAAAAGAGAATGATGCAAATAAAATACACAAGATCATTGCATGTATGCTTTTGAATAAGACCGTGTTGATGAGGTAAGGCATTGTTCAATCCCTAAACACTGTAGATATAAGGAAGTTAATCCCTAGTCAACCCCTTTGGTCCTTGTAGTAGGAGTTTTTTTCTTTATACATAAAACCCTCATGTTTAACTAGGGGCAGGGTAGTCTTTAACTAGTTTGAACTCATATTCAAATCTCAGAAGGAAAATATCCCATCAAGCGGTTAATCATATCATGTCACTCTCAAGAGGATGGAATCACAAATTCAGAATGCTTATCCCTTACCAACAAAAGGAGTGAGATATTCACGACCCGCGCAACAAATCAAGAAAGCAGCGTCACTAGATTTTCTCCAAAAGAAAAGATGAAATGAATAAAAAATCAAAAGAAAATCGAAAGCCCGCTAAGTCAAGAACTTGAAAATAAGATTGACTTAGGCAAAAATTAGGGCATCCCGGTGGGTTGCAGACCCAAAGGATCAACCCAGGCAAAAATTAAGGAATACATAAAACAAAAGAACAAGAGGATCAATATCAAAATCCTCAGCTAAAGCAAATCTCTGTGACTGCAAACGAAAAGCAAAAGGCGAGTGATTGTCGCTCCAAACACCCATTGGGTTCCTTAACCATTTATGACAATACCCAAAATCCTTTTCTGAAAGATGGGCGCTTGATTTAAGCTAACTGAGTGTAGGACTGGAGAACATCACAAAGAACGGGTGGGGTAGAATAGGTTTTGAGCCTTATATTCTTTCCTTCTGAAACCGTGAACCAGACCACGTTACAACCCTCAAAAGATCTAATTGAAGTAGGGTTTATTTTGAAAGCATACTATGGTAAGATTGCGTTAAGATGACTCCTAATGATTTACTTGTCATATATACTGATACTGATATGACATTCCAAACACTTATTTCTTCGTCTTTTCGACATTACCCTATAGCGGCAACCATGCTAGCCCACGTACTGGTAAGAGCCACCTTACTATTAGGTTCATATTTTCACCCCTTGTTGGAGTTAAAAACATAATCCTTTGTTTCAAACCATTGTTATGACCATTCTTTTCATCTCCCACCACTAGTTCTTTGAACTACGGAGCTCTGAATTCCTCATTGCACTATGAGGATACGTAGGCATGAGGGCCATAATCCTCACCGAGCAATTTATATATTTCTTTTCCTTTCCCCCTTTCTTTTACGAGTAATCTTTAGATAACACCTATTCGAGCGAGAATAATCAAAACGGTTCCCATGGAGTACCATGGATGTTAGGGGTGCTAATACCTTCCCCATGCATAACCGACTTCCTTACCAAGCATATCTCTTTCCCCCGAGTTGTATCGATGTTTTTCCTTTCCTTCGGGAATAAATAAAGTTCGATGGCAACTCTATTGTATGTTCGAGTGTGTGATACGTTCGGGAATATTTCCGCTAGCTTCAATCCCTATTGAGGTCTCTATAAATCGGTTGTTAAAGTTTTGAAAATTAGGCTTGTTAAGGTTATGGATAACCTTATCTCTCCAAATCAATTGTCCTTTCTTAAAGGTTGATTTATCGTGGATGGGGTAATTGCTATGAATGAGTGGGTAGATCTGGCTAAAAAAATCCAAAAAAGTATCGTCTCACTTTTAAAGTGGATTTTGAGAAAGTTTATGATTCATTTAGTTGGAACTTATTGAATTATATGATTATTAGGTTTGGGTTCAAATATAAGTGGAGATTCTAGGTGCGTGCTTATGTTTTTCTCTATATGTCTTGCAGTTTTTATTGATAGTTGTCCGACCCAAGAGATTAGCATTCAAAAAGGGTTGAAGCAAGGTGATCCTCTTTCTCCCTTCCTTTTCATTCTAGTGGTGGAAGGATTAAGTGGGTTTTTGGGGCTAAGAATTTAGGTCTTTTTTTTTAAATTTAAAGTGGGTTACTCGGATTTTAAGATTCTCCATCTTCACTATGAGGATGATGTTATTATTCTGGTAGAGGGCGACTTAGATACTCTCCGGTCGATTAAAGTTATTCTTCGTTGTTTTTTCCTCAGGGCCTTGGGTGAATTTCACAAAGATTAGTCTTATTGAGATTGATTTGGATTCTATCTTTTTGGATTTAACTAGTAATTTTATTCACTATAACCAATAAAATATACCCTTAAAATATCTTGCATTACCGATGGAAGTCAATCCTCGTAATGTGGATACACGGGAACCTCTAGGTAATTTTTTTTCTAGTAGGCTGTGTTCGTGAAGGCATAGATATGTTAGCCTGAGGGGTTAGATGCTTTTACTAAACCTGAATCCTTAATGTTTTTCCTATCTTATTTTTGTCTTCTCTAAAGATGTTGATGAAGGTTTCGAAGAAGATTGCGAGGTTTCAAAGGAAGTTCATTTGGGGTGGGGTCAAAGGGGAAACTAATATTGCTTGGGTTAAGTGGGGTGATGTTTGTAAACCTAAGAGTAAGGGGTTTAGGGTATCTGGAATTTCAGTTTGGTTAATCTAGTACTTTTAGCCAAGTGGAGATGGAAACTTATTGATGGAGCCACCGACCTCTAGTCTGATATCTTATATGCTAGGAATGGAGCACATTTTCTCTCCTCTTATATTGAGGGTATATCACTTGGGTTCCAATTTGCTTCATTCTGGTTGAAAGACATGGCTCTCTTAGGATTAAAAGATGTGGATGCTCCTAATAGGTTTGTGCCTAGTCTTAGTAATAAAGTGGAATCAGATCTCCAAACCCCCATTTGGAAGGATATGGGGGTAATTCCACCCTTGTTTATTTTATGTTTCTTAAGATCTTCGGTATCTCTGACCAACAGGATTGGGTTGTGGGTATGATTGGGTTAGTTGTTGTTCCGGTTTCATTCAGACGACAATGTTTTTTTTTGTCACTTTAGATTGCACTTTTCTCCTTGAGAGTGAATTCTAGTGCTCCTCCAGCCATTCTAGATAGTTTTGTGCTCTCTTTTATTTCGAATAATTTCCCTCCGATAGGGAAGTTGTTTTATCCTTGAAACTCCTCCAAAAAATATTCCTACTAGAGTTAACCTTTTTAGGCGTAGGGTGCCGGTGTACCTATAGAGTGTTCTTTATCTGTTGTGTAGCTAGAGGGTTGAGTCAATAACCCACCTATTTTTTATTTGTGACCTTGTATCGTTTGTTTAGTATGATATCCTTAGGCGTCTGGAGTAGTGTTTTGTTCTTCCTAGGGGCCTTAATGATATTTTCTTTTTCTTTAGATTCTCGAGTGGTAGGGCTAAGGTGAGGAGTTGTTTGGTTATAATATGGCATTCCGTGATATGGTCGATTTTGGGAATTATAAAATACTATGAAATTATACATAGACTATGGTAGTACATAATCAATATGCATTATTGTAATGTGGATGTTTGTGTGTTTATGAAAGTATTCTTATGTTCTGTTATGATAATTATTAAATAAAAATTAGTTAAGTATGTATTAAGGTAAATGAAAAGATAAGAAAAAAAAAACAATTGGACACCCAATATATTTATTGGATAAAATCAGAGACATTTTTTGTACGGAATAACATACCAATCCATTTTTTATTTAAAAAAAGTGTTTTGGTTTAGTATTTTTTAAAATAATTAAAAAAAACTTTTTAAAAAATAGTATACGTTGTCTAAAACATGGTTTTTATAAACTAAAAGATTAATCTTTACATTTATTAATATAATATTTATTACTAATGATTTATCATAAACAAAGTTATATAATTTAATATATATATATATATATATATATATATATATATTTCAAAAATGTGTTTTAGAAAAATCATTGTAAAATATCTTCATATTTAATTTTTTCTTTTTAAATTTTGATGTCTAAAAAAATATATAACAAAAGGATGAAATACCTAAAACAATATTTTTATGAAGAACTATTCCAAATGATTTTTAATTAGAAGTATTTTTTTTCTTAAAATATCTAATACTATAAAATTGTCTTAAAAAACACAAACAAATGATCCTAAATAATAGTCGTGTGAAAAATTTCAGTATCAATTCTATCTGAAAATAATAATATAGTCAATTTAATTCTATTTTTTCATTTTGGTCTTACGTAATCTTTGCAAGTTGGATGTAATTTTGAGTGGTTAAAGGATTTATATATTTGTTTATTAATTTAAAAATATAAAATTAAAAATAGTTTAAAATTTATTAGATAATAAACTAATTTACATTAAATTAATTTTAAAATTTTAATGATAATTTCTTTTTGTAATAAAATGGGATTTAACTAAATTTTCAATTACTTGTTCCATTATACTATAAATATATTAATCGAATGTCATTTAAAATTTATTTAACGATGTTTATCATATCATTAAGTTTGATGATTCCACACAAAAATTATCTCTTACCCTAATCTTATAATAGTGTATTGACACTAAATCTAGCGAAATAATGCTCATAACCTAACAAATTACAAGGATGCAAAGGATCAAAAATACTAAATTGATACGTATTGTTGAAAAAAGTTGTATGTTTGTTACGACTTTCTGTTATCATATTTAAAATTATTGACACTATAAAATAATCATAAATTTTAATATCTAATAGGTAGAGAAAGAAATTTAGCACAAGTCTTCATCATAGAGATAACTAAATTTTAAGATACACAAATTCAAATGATGGCAGGTGGAGTTTTAGTTGCTTCAACAGATGGAAGACAATTTGAGGGGAAGGTTACAATGTTTGTTTTGGTCACATGTTTGGTGGCGGCCATGGGAGGTCTACTTTTTGGTTATGATCTTGGTATTACAAAAGGAGTGACTTCCATGCAACCATTCTTGGTTAAATTCTTCCCTGGTGTTTGTAGTGGGGTATTCGTTACCGTTAGAGATATTGACTAAATCCAAGGTAAATCATACAAGTCGAGTCGCCACCGCACTTCTATTTATCCAAAGGAATGGTTAGAAAGCGAACAAAAACCTAAAAGTTTTATCGAATCAAAAACTAGTAAAAATGTCAGTGATCTGGGTAAGGGGGTTGGTTATGCAATGGGAAGGTTTTAAGCACCCAAAATATCCTAGGTACTCCTAGGGAGCCCTTTTCACATTGGTTGTAAGGTTGGTATTTTGTGAGAATTTATTTGTGCAAACATGATTGAAGAGATGAGAAGAGAATATACAAATTTATTTACATTTGTGTTTGGATGGATGAACCCATTGCCTACATACCATCTTAAAAAAGATTAGGATCAAAACCTCGTAGTTCGGGGTAAAAATCTCAAAATGAGTTGGTGAATTGATTGGTCCAAAAGCCTTAAGGTCTTTTGTTATCCAAGGGAGGAAACTCAACCTAAAACCACAAATCCACCATGTGAGGATAACTTCAACATGCTAGTGAGGGGTTAACCCTATAATAAGCATGGAAGACTCATTGTCCATCACTAAGGATATAGGTGAGTATTACATCTACCTCAAGGATAACTCAAACCTAATAGCTAAAGGTTATGAAAAAGTTGATTAAGAAAGTGGCCATTGAAACCACAAAAGTATTTGAATGAGTGGTATTTACCAATGAAAAGTATGTACAAAATGGTCAAAGTTGACTTAGAAGTTCAATTCAAAATAAGTGTTATGAAAAGAAAAGTTTGGAAATCAAAAGCATAAGGCTTAGGTTTCTAATGTTGAAAACAAGTGTTAAATGTTTGCACAAAGGTTTTGGCTTGGGTTAGAGTGGAGGGAAGAAGAAGAATGGCTAAAGTCCTAAACATACAAGAGATAAGGGACAAGAAGCAAAACCACAAATGGAGTTCCTCTCTTGAGATCATATTGATGATCCAAGTAACTCCTATCCTTTGGAATAAGCAATCACATAAGCATAAACTCAAGCAATCAACAATCAAATGAACTCTTGGAAAGCTCCTCAATGTATCTTGGGTCCCTCTCTCTTAGAAGCTCATGGTAATGGTTCCTCAATTTGGATCAAGTTGGAATCCCTAGCACAAGAACACACACATCAAAAGATTCTAGCAAAAACAAACAAGGAATTGACAAAAAGAGTTTAGAAGTTAGTCCTTTCAAGGTCATCTTTCAACATTAATCATTCTAAAGGCCCAATGCTTAGTTGCTCTTTGACTTTTATAGCACTCTAAAGGCCCAATGCCTAGTTGCTCTTTGACTCCAAATTTATATAGGGAAAGTCCTAAAGTCTAAGTCCGTTTTGTCCAATTCTTTGCATTGTGGTCAACAACAATCAAACAAAATACAAGCATAAAAGTATATACACAATTATGTGCTCAAGTGAGCAAAAGGCAAATTGCATTAACATAAACATGTGCTCAAATGAGCAAAGGAAAAAGCAAATGAATAATATGTACAAGAATAGTAAATTGCATAAAAGTAAAGTGCAAAAAGTAAAGGTTAATGGTTAATGGTTAGTGTTAGTAGTTAGTGTGCCATAAGGCAAATTTAGCGCTATGTTAAGCAATCGTAATTGGACTTATGTAGAAGTCACAACTATCTAAGGCCGGTCAATAATAATGTAGGCAACAACACAAGTTAGAAGTCTTGATTAGTGAACCAAGTTCCAACAACTTGCCATGCCAAAAAGAAGAAGAGAATTGATCTTGTATTGGTTTAAGTCTTTTGCATGATTTAAGAAGAAATCTATCCTTAATGCAAAGCCATTCATTTGATCAATTGATCAAGATGAATTAGATTTAAATCAAGGAAGATTAAGCCTCCATAATCAATGCTAACTTATCAACCTTTAACTCATTGATCAAAAAAAAGAAAAGAAGAAGAAGAAAGAGATGAATAATGGAAATGGAAATAAGAAGAATAAAGAGCATTAAATGAAATGGTATGTACCAATCAACAAGTGTTGACCAATGACATTGAGGATCATGGTCAAACAATCAAAAACAGAAATAAGATGAAGATCGGAAGTCAAGACATGAACAAAATATTTTTGGCATTTTTAATATTAAAAATAAACTTGAATTAAAATATTAAAGAAAGGTCAAACTTCAAAATCACTTCAAATCAACTTTTGAAAGTCCAAGTGATTTATCCCAAGTTCAACAAGGTCAAACAAAGTTTGACAAAAAATTTCAGCATTTTTTAATATCTCAAATAAATCTCAAATCAATTAATAAATTGATGAGAATGTTTTTCATAGATCTATCATCATTCAAATAGGTTGTGAAAATATTTTTGTATTTTTTGAAGATCAAAAACTATTTAAAATGAATTAAAAATGACCAGAAAAGAGAAAATTCACAAAAAATATCAAATGATGAATTAAAAAATATTAAAAATCATTTTTAGAAACTAGAATTAAAAAGAGAAATAATGCAATTGGTCCCATATTTTTTGGAATTAAAATGAAAGAGTTATGATTTTTTTGAAGTTTAATGGAATAAAAGAAATAAAATGGAAATTAAGAAAATCAAAAAAAAGGAGAGGCGTCTGATCAAGCCTCATTAATTGACGTGGCTGATCAGACGCTCCACATGCGTGCGCTCATGGTAGGCCTTAGTCAATGAGACACACGAGGCATTAAAATAAGTCATAACAATTGATGGCCACGATTTGATCTGGAAAACGCATCTGATGGCTCAGATTTGATCTGGCAAAGAGACGGTGGTGTACACCACCATCTTCTTCGGCGAGCTTGCGTTTTCCGGTGACATTTGCAGGTTCAAAAATCTTAATAAAAATGAGCGATCCTCATATCATTAGAAAGCTGGGGTGATGTACATCACCCCTATGGCCTTGGATTGTACTCAAAGTTTCTATGGAATGAGAAATCAAAGTTGGAAAATCCAGATGCATAAACTGAAGTTCATCAAAACATAAAATCAAAGCCACCACTGGCTTGCCTCTTGCACGAGGACTTCAGAAAACCAAATGGACACAAACAAATCACATTATACAAAGAGATATGGATCAAAACAGTTGAGGTGTAAACCTTTGAAGAGCAACTCTAATTCACACGATTCCTTCCAACTTTTGCTTGCAGCTTGAACTTGAAGTATGGTATTGTAATACCTCAAAATTTGCCCCCTCATGCATGCATTCATTTTTAGGTCATTTAACATTTCATATTGCATTTCATCATGTCAATCGGAATTAGATCCAAGAAACTTGAATATCATCCAAGACACTTTGTGGGTCCTATCTGGGTGATCAGTCAACACAAGGGAATGGCTTGAGATACTTCCAACATGTTCAAATGGGATCTATTCATCAGTCAAAAAGTTAATCTCGAAGGAGCAAAAGTTTGTTCATGAACTGTCATGCTCGCTAGGCGAAGCTCACGCATTTCGAAATAAAAAAATAAAAAAAACGAAAAAAAAACAAAAAGAAAAAACAAAAATAAATAAATAAATAAAATATAACAGAAAAATCTTGGACTTGGACCTCTCTCTTTTGAGCCCACAAAGTCACAAAAATCAGGTTATAAATTCTAGACTTCCATCTCCCAAAAAACCCTGGGAAAAAGATAGTGAGAGAAGAGCTAACAAAGTTCAGAGCAATCTCCAGAGACTGAAAGGAACTCATCTGCAAAGAGCCAATTCCATCTCATATAAACCCTCAGATTACTTTGCACACCCAATCGGGCAATTCAATTTCATTCGATCTCTCCAATTTGGTTTGCCCTATTTCCATTACTCTATGCTTTCAATTTGAATGCTCTAAATGTATGAGGTATTATCGTTAGGTTTTGCATGTGGGCACATGTTTTAGTATGTATATCATGTCTTGATGTGTGGATCCTTGCCCCTGACTTTGAATTTTGATACCCTTTTGATGCATGTGTTTAACAAGAGGTTTAAGCCTCCTACACTTGGCTGCTTTTTGTGAGCTCTTTTTGTGAATTTTAATGGCATGATTCATGTGGTTACATTTTGATTTAGGGCAACTCTTGATTGCGCCCCATCTTGTCACTCTAACCTGTTTGTTGAGTTTTTTGTGAGGGCTCACATGACTCCTGAAAGGATAGCTTGCTTGACATTCCACTTTATTTGTGGGATACCACCTGGAGGTTTATTCCGATTACCTGTATTGACTTGCTTTCTTTGATGGTGCCAGCTCGAGAGATCTCTGGGTTTCTTATTTCTTTAGTTGCTGTTACTTAGGATCTTTATCCGTGTGGTAGATCTCTTGATCCTTTATCTTTCCCGCATTTTACCGCTTTCTTAGCTGGAAGACCTCAATAGGAGGCAATGTTTTCTTTTGTTTGTTTACTTTTGTGCCCAAAGACCTTCAAGAAGAGGCATCAGTGCTAAAGACCTCCCTGAAGAGGCAATTGACGGATAAAAGGGATTAGTAATCAATCCCCCGTTATTCAGTGTGTCGTTCTTTATGCTCGCACTACGTGTTGATGCTTCAGAACAAAAGCCCAAGATCTTTTGTCGGGTCAGTCAGTGGAGAGGGTTCCATCTTTCTGAATCCCCACTTTTTGTCATGAGCTCACCCTGTCCAGGGTTAAGAGCTATGAGGTCTTATCCTCATTACCCTTTTGATCTGCTCACCCTGACGTTCAATGTCAGTGGTTAAGAGCCCATTTGATTACTTATTCCATGGCTTGTTTGTCGAGGTTGATATGACCCCTCTTGACTAAAGCCCTACCCATGTATGTTTAAGCCCCCTTGTTGGCATTTTACTTTATGCATGTTTGTTTTGTATGGTGTGATCGTCTCCTCACAGGATTGCTAGGCTTCGTATAGTCTCTCGTTTGCATGTCAATTAAGGTAGCATTGTTCCTTCGTCTACTTCCTTTTTTGCATGAGCATTCCTAAAACACAAACCAACTGGTTGATTTTTCTTCTCCTAAGAACATGTTAACTCCTTTTACTACAGGCGAGTAAGTCTCCAAAGGTCGAGCATCCGGTAGATTGCGTAGTAACGTCGTTCACCCAAAAACACAACCCTTAACCCGTAGTTAGCCGAACTACGGCTTGCTCTGATTCTCATTCCAGATGAGATACGTAGGCATAAGACGCGATGTCTTAGCGAGCACACTCCTCTTTAACCTCTAGGTAGCCGAGATACGAAGACTCTGATTCTCATGTTCAGATGAGATACGTATGCAGTGGATGCAACATCCGTGCGAGTCAATTTCTTTTGACCCCCCTTTTAGTAAATAGTACATTAGATAAACCTACACCCTTTAGACAAGAACAACAAAAGTGGATCCCGTAGAGTACTACGGATGCGTAGGGGTGCTAATACCTTCCCTTCGCATAACCGGCTCCCGAACCCAAGATTTGGTTGCGAGACCTTGTCTTTTCCTTTCCTCTTTTCAGGTTTACTTCGAGCGTTTCCTTTCCCTCCTTTGGGATAAATAACGCACGGTGGCAACTCTTCTATCATCTCTTTTCCCGCCGGTTTTTTTTTTCGCATTCCTTTTTTCAGGTTGCGACAGCTGGCGACTCTGCTGGGGACCCGGTTTCTCTAAGCGAGTCCATCCTAGCTTTTGTAGTTTTCTTGTTTATTGGGTGTTTATTCTTTTCTACAATTATTTATTTATTTCTTTGCATACTTATCTGCTTGCATTGCATCCTATGTGCGCTTTATTGTCTCATGCATACTGTGCTGGTTATGCATCTGTTTCACTGTTGGGTGGGAGTCACAAGGGGTAAAAGGCCCAATACACAGGCTATGAGTGAACTTTAGGACACCTAGGAATAAAGTGATTCATGGGAAGCGGGTGGTACAGCGCCACTTAGCGGAACATGGTATCGCGAGCAGTTCAGATTCTAATGGGGTATTATCGTTGCATACACCTGGTATGCATATGATGATATTCTTGAAAGGATTGTTTATCATGCGTTTCTCTTGACCTTACCCTGGCCTAGATTACACCCGTGACTGGGAAGGGAATGAATTATTTACAGGTACTGATGGTGACTTGTTCTGTTGGTGACCGTGTCCTGATAGTGACTTTTGTTTGGTCCTTGTTGGTGACAGTTGGTTCTGAAGTATGGTTCTAAATTAATGACTGTGTTCTATGGTTCCCGGTTCCGAATTCATGCCGAAGTTCTGATCCTGTGCCTCATGATATACTACCAACCCGGTTTTCTGGAGCAATGTTTTGATCTCGTAGTACATTCTTCGGTGGGTTTCTCTTCAGACAGTGCAACCCAACAGATATTCAAGCAGATACAGCAACCTTGATTTGCATGTCACTGCATTGCATCACATCACTTTCATTCATATCATTTAACACATGTTTAACCATTTCTGTGGGGTTTATATCTTCTTCTTGATTCTAGTCGGGGTTTTTCTGGTACTTTTTAAAAGGGATATTTTATCTGATGAGAGACTGGAATCAAGGGGGTAGAATACCTTTGGAATTGATAAACATGTCATTGCATTTGCATATTCATTAGCATGTCTTGCATAACAGGTACTGCCGCAGTGTTCTCAGTTGTTTGGTGTTCCACTAGCAGGATAGCTGACTCAGGCATTCACCGGTACGGTACCCGCAGAAACCACCAAAGAGCAATGGAAAGCCTACAAGCAGAGTCCGCTGAGATGAAGATCCGCATGAACCAATTCATGGATGTGGTTCAGGGGGTGGCTCAGGGACAGCAAGAGCTCAAGCAGATGATGCAGAGGAATCCCGCCACTACTCAACCAGAGACGTTGACTGATCCTCCAGCTGGAGAGGTTAACGGACCCAGTGGACCGGGGCCTACCCCGATCCTACATGTCACCTCCGGTCAACAACCCGTCCATGATGATCAGGAGGATCAGTTCCCCTTGCTTCAGGAGGACTTTGGTATGAGTCATGGTATGGACCCTATGTTTCGGAGACTAGAAGAGAGGTTGAAGGCAGTGGAAGGACAGAATCCTCAGGGTGTGGACGTTGCTGACTTGGGATTGGTCCCAGGCGTGAGGGTGCCACCGAAATTCAAGGTCCCGATATTTGACAAATACAGTGGCAACTCTTGCCCGAAGACCCATGTGCAAGCCTACTTTCCGTAAAATGGTTGCATACTCTGACGATGAAAAGTTGCTTATGTACTTTTTCCAGGACAGCCTAGCTGGGGCATCCCTGGAATGGTATATGAGGCTGGACAGAGCTTACATTCGTTGCTGGAGGGATTTGGCTGAGGCTTTCGTGAAGCAGTATCAGTATAATGCAGACATGGCTCCGGACAGAACTCAACTTCAGAATCTGTCTCTTAAAGGCAATGAGTGCTTCAGGGAATACGCTCAATGCTGGAGGGAGACAGCTTCCCGTGTTCAACCTCCTATGTTGGAGAAAGAAATGGCTAACATGTTCATGAACACTCTACCCGGACCTTACTTGGAGCGCCTGGTGGGTTGCAATGCCTCCAACTTTGCTAATGTAGTCTCTACCGAAGAGAGGGTGGAGAATTACCTGAAGACATACAAGACCCAGAGCAGAGATGGATCTTCATCAGGGGTGAAGAAGCCATTCATTTAGGGACAAAAGTGGAGAGAAGGGGATGCAAGTGCCATATCTTCTTATCAAAACAGGGGTAGCCGGAGGAATGACTTTCAGAGCTATCATCAACAACCGTACGTTGCAGCCGTGACCATTCCAGCTGCAGCACCACTACAACCACAACAACCGGGTAACAGACCCGCTTATCAACAGAGGCCAAGGACGATGGACCGGCGTTTCGACACTCTTCCAATGTCGTATGCTCAGTTGCTTTCTAGTCTTCAACAACTACAACTTGTGCAGTTACGCACTCTGGCTCCTCCTGTTGGTAGACTTCCGATGGGTTACGACGCCAACGCTAGGTGTAGCTTCCACTCTGGGGAACCTGGCTACAATATTGAGAAATGCAAAGCTTTTAAGCACGTAGTTCAGGACCTCATAGATTCAAAGGCCATCGACCTTGCACCGGCTCCTAATGTCGTCAACAATCCCATGCCACAACATGGTGGGGCAAATGTTAACATGGTTGAAGGAGAAGCCAAATCATATGGCCAGGTCTCTGCGGTCAACGATGAAGATGGGGATAGTGATTGCGACATCGATAACTGGGTGCGTCCGAGGATCCCGGGTGAAGCCATCAACAATTGGTCTTCTGAAGAGATTGTCCAAGTCACTTTTCTGGAGGAGTAATTTTTCTTGTTTATTCATGCATGTCCAAGTCTTACGTTCCGCCCAGGGCGTAATGACTCATTGTAGGGCTCATCTGTGTGGATACCTGCATTTTTTATCATAAATAAAGGACGTCTTTTTGCATTCAAATGATTTGCTCACTGTCTTTCAATTTTTGCAGTTTTCAAAATCAAAAAAATATTTGGCAATGTTTTGTTTAGTTTTTATTCCTTGTTCACACTCATAAGCACATACCATCACTCATGCAGATGCACACCACCAGATCCTATTGATAACGGTTCTGCTATGGCTTGCTTCGACTTTGAAAATCCAATCTATCAAACTGAAGAAGAGGGTGATGAAGATTGTGAACTCCCTGAAGAACTTACCAGGTTATTAAAACAGGAGGAAAGGGTCATTCAACCGCATTAAGAGTCTACTGAAGTGATTAATCTCGGCTCCGAGGACGTCAAGAGAGAAATCAAGATAGGGGCTGCTTTGGAAGATAATATGAAGAAGGGGCTGATTGAATTGCTGCAAGAGTATGTTGACATCTTCGCCTGGTCTTATCAGGACATGCCCGGGCTTGACACAGATATCGTGGTACACCGTTTGCCACTCAAAGAGGATTGTCCTCCGGTCAAGCAGAAGCTCAGAAGAACAAGACCAGAGATGGCTGTCAAGATAAAGGAAGAAGTGCAAAAACAGTTGGATGTAGGGTGTAGCGGGGTATTCGTTACCATTGGAGATATTGACTAAATCTAAGGTAAATCATACAAAGTCGAGTCGCCACCGCACTTCTATTTATCCAAAGGAATGGTTAGAAAGCGAACAAAAACCTAAAAGTGTTAACAAAAACTAATAAAAGAAACAGAGATCTGGGTAAGGGGGTTGGTTATGCAATGGGAAGGTGTTAGGCACCCAAAACATCCTAGGTACTCCTAGGGAGCCCTTTTCACACTTGTGAAGGTTATTTGTTTTGTGAATATTTTATTTGTGCAAACATGATTTGAAGAGATGAGAAGAGAATATACAAGTTATTTACATTTTGTGTTTGGATGGATAAACCTATTGCCTACGTACCCTCTTATAAAAAGATTAGGATCAAAACCTCGTAGTTCGGGGTAAAAATCTCAAAACAAATGAGTGGATTGATTGGTCCAAAAGCCTTAAGGTCTTTTGTTATCAAAGGGAGAAAACTTAACCTAAAACCACAAATCCACCATGTGAGGATAACTTCAACATGCTAGTGAGGGGTTAACCCTATAATAAGCATGGAAGACTCATTGTCCATCACTAAGGATATAGGTGAGTATTATATCTACCACAAAGATAACTCAAACCTAATAGCTAAAGGTTATGGAAAATTTGATTAAGAAATGATCATTGAAACCACAAAAGAGAAATTTGAATGAGTTATATTTACCAATTAGAAGTATATACAAAAATGGTCAAAGTTGACTAAAAGATTCAATTCAAAATGAGTGTTATGAAAAGAAAGTTTGAAAATCAAAAGCATAAGGCTTAGGTTTCTAATGTTGAAAACAAAGTCAAAATGTTTGCACAAAAAGGTTTTGGCTTGGGTTAGGGTGGAGAAATGAAGAAGAAGGGGTAAGTCCTAAGGAAAACAAAAAGGTGAGGGATAAGAAATGAAACCACACTAGGAGTTCCTCTCTTGAGATCATATAGATGATCCAAGTGGCTTCCATCCTTTGGAATAAGCAAGCACAAAGCATAAGCAATCACACAAGTCTCATAAGAGATCCTCAATGTATCTTGTATCTTCCACTGGGATAAACATGGTAATGATCCTTCAATTAAGCTCAAATGGAAACTCCTAGTTCAAGAGCACACACATCAAAAGTTCACAAGTAAACAAACATCACACACTATATCCATACCAAAGGCTCAAACAATGTGTGGGCTTTAGTCAAGAGGGGTCATGTCAACCTCGACAAACAAGCCAAACTGTAAAGGGGGTAATTTGTAGCTCTTAACCACTAACATTGAACGTTTGGGTGAAGCTGATCAAAATGTAAATGAGGATGAGAACTCATGCTCTTAACCCTGGCTGGGGTGAGCTCATGACAAAGAAAGCGTGGGGATCCAGAAAGTGGGATCCTATTCCACTTGACAGACTCTGGACAAAGATCTTGGGCACATGTTCAGAAGCATCAGCACGTAGTGCGAGCATAAAGAACGACACACTGAATAACGGGGGATTGGCTACTAATCCCTTTTATCCGTCAATTGCCTCTACTCTTGGAGGTCTTATCAAATATCACATGCCTCTCTTGGAGGTATTTGGCACAATTGTAAACAAACACAAACAGAGCCTCTGAAGGAGGACTTGCCAGCAAAATGCCTGCCAAAAAGGTGACAGGACTTCAGACTACATGAAGTAAGAAGCTAACTACCTGAGTGGTGTATCAACCACAATCCAAAGCTCAAGCAAGAGCTAAAGCAAGCAAGCAACTAAGGTACCTGTACAAAGACTAAACAATTAGTACTTCAGTCATAAACCAACAGACAAACAGTGAAACCACCTAACAGTTTTACAATTCAATGCATAAGTGCCTTAGCACTCAAAGGAGCTCATGAGCTCAACACATCACTTAAAACCCTACAAAACAAACATAAGTCAGAACTCAATTCATTTTGCATCTCACAAAGTGAGAACAAATCAACCGTCAATGCTAAATGTCCAAACCTGAAACACAAGACAAAGTTAGTTTATGTACAAAACACTAGTGCAAAGACTAAATTCAAAACCAAATCAAATCACCAAAACAGAACCCAATCTTTTACACAATGCACATTCAAACAATCCATCTAATGTCCTCAGAAGGACCAGCATCAAATCAATAAGCAAGTATCTCAAATGATCTATGTCATGCAAAGGACAAAAAATGTGCATAAAATGAACTTCCAACTTAGAAAATTCACATCAAATCAGAAATGCATGCAATGACTTTGATATTTTTTGTGCAAGTTCCTCATGTCGTGAACAATCAATATGCAAAAGATCAAATCCGGAAAGGTTCAAATGATATATGAACAAAAATGCAACAATTCAATGTCAAAAATGTGACACAAATTGTCACATTATTCCCTGTGTGTCAAAAATGATGATAGCATGTGAGAAAAATTCCAAACCAGTGACCAAAAATTCATATCATGTGTGAAGATCATGTATGCAAAAGATGGGATCAAATGGCTCAACATAGAGAATTTCACAAAGCATTGAAGGCAATATATCAATTTAGCACAATGTTCATTCAAAAATTCACAAATAAAAATCCAGACATCAGCAATTCATGAGATTAACATCATAAAAAGGGAGAGATCAAAACAAAATCATGAAAAAAATTGGGACTCATTTGAATCATTTTTGCATTTTTAATGAATTTTATAAAACAAGCAAAATAAATGGAAAATAACATGGAAATGGAGGGAAACAAAATAATTTGAATAAATCCAGAAAATCCACACGCCATCAGATCTGGCGCGCAATCATGATCAAAGGCTCACATTTAAACAACCAAAACACTGTGTTTCATTAAACACAGTCATACGCACACTCAACATTCAACTCACGCGTGGCAATGGTCAAACAACTCATAACCAATCGTTCATCCAAGCATGCAGCCACATGGAACACACGTAAGCAAAGCCCTAACAAGTTACAGACGCCGGAGCTACAGCTCCGGTCGTCTTCTCCGGCGAGATGCACAGTAGCTCCGCCCAAAAAAAATCCAGAAATCACCAAGGCTTATATCAATCGAATCCTCTTTCAATGTAGATTCCAAAATATCAACTCAATTTCATCTAATTCTTCCTAGATTCCACGGATCGAAGAGAAACATTTTTGAGATCAAAACTTTCAGTCAACATATCATGCTCAATTCTTAACCATTTCTTATTCTAAACATATATTCGTGCTCTACACAATGAGATCTACACATCTATAACATGAAATCAGCAAAAAGAGAGATCGAAATTGAAGTCACCTTGAGATGGAGGTTGCTGTACACACGTTCTCACAAGCTCGAAAGCTCCAGATCAACTCCACTGCACTTCCTATGAAGCTTTGTACAAAAAGAATCAGTTGAAACCACTTGAATCCACCTCAATTTCCAACTTCCATTGCCATGAGAGCGCTCTTGAACAGCTCGAAATCTTGATGAATTGCAACAGATGATGGATGATTCTTGCTCAGTGAAGCATGCGGATCAATAATCTGCAAGAATATTTGTGGTTTGTGTGAAGAAAATGAAGAATCGAAGAGAGAGAAAATTTGAGAGAGTTCTTGAATTTGATCTGAAATGGTTCTGTTATCTAGTTATGATTAGGGTTTGGCCTTTTATACTTCATGCTAATGACAATGCTAATCACTTAAGCCAATTGCTAATCATGATTAAGGAGTATTGAAGCAAAATGCAAAAATGAAAATTGAGCTCATGTGCCCATAATCCACGTGTACATCCTCATGTTATGGCTTCAATTCACTCCTGAACATCCAAGGGCCATGATTTGAAGATTGTTTTGCTTGCATCTCAAGTCAAAAATGAATTGTGAATATTTTCTTCAATTTGCACATGTGTGAAATAATGTGACTTTTGACCATGATCCCTTTGCACAATTGAGCCAAATAATGTCAATTTGAGATGCCTTGCACATGAGAAGCATTTTGCAAAAAGAATGAACCAATTTGGAGTATTGTATCAAAAGTTATGCCATTTTGAATTTCCGTGCACACCTTGTGATCAGATGACCATAACTCCTCAACCATCCATCATATGGACATGAATTAGGACTTTTTGGAAAGGGTAGACAAAGATCTACAACTTTCATGTTCACCAAAAATCCATTTGAAACTTCTTTGATATTGCAAATTCAAGTTGACCTCATTTGAACATGATTGAGGTGTCTCAACTCATTTCCCCACCTCATAGCCCTCAGTTGACTGCACAGTTGACTTTTGGTCCTCATATGACCTTGAAATGTCTTGATTAATTTGAGCCTCTACCACTTGGGTGAAATTGCTTCAAAATGAAACCCTAGCTCATGTAAGCTCCTTATAATAATCATGTGATCCTCATCCCAAGGAAATACCTCATCTCCTGCACAAAGGATCTTCTTGAAGTTCTTGACCTGATGATTGCTTAAGCTTCAAACAAAAAATGTTAATGACATATTTTTGTGCTTTTGGTTAGTAAATAAAAATGAGAAAAGCAATGATATACAATTCAAGCATGCTTGGTAATCTCAAACCACTCACAAGAGATCCCTACCCAAAGGGAAAGGGAGCCAAGATGCTCAATGATCCTTGAGGCTATGCAATGCAATGTTATGATGCCATGAGGGATCTTAGGGACAAAATTGGGGTCTTACAGATGCCCCTATTTAAGGTCATTCTAGCCAGAGAAGTGAAGGTTAAAATCTTCGTCTCGACGAGGTAGAATGGGCTTAAATAATAACAAAGAGACAAATTTTGGTCCCTAAGAGACCTCATAATGCAAATGTATGTATGCAAAACAAACAAACTCTGCGGGGATATATGTCCACAAAGAAGAAAAGATCAGAAGGAATTTGATAATCCCTATGAGTTATCCACTCCATGGGGAAGGGACTCTACCGGGGACTCTTATGGGGATAGAAAAGGAGATAAATTGCGCGAGCAGGTCACGACTCAAAGCTGGGGAAAAGAATCCCAAAGGGAGTAAACCCAATGGAAGGACATCGAGCTGACTCAAAGATGCATGTATTGGGGAATATGCCAATACATCAAAACTATCCGCAATAGATACCTCGCTGGGGATGTCTTAAAAAAGACTCTCCTGGGGAAGCAGCGGGATGAGGTGTTACCGGTTATTGGGTAACAAGCTCAATGAGACATGTGATCTGATCACCGGTATAAGGGTGAGAGAACAACAAGCTCGGGAAGAATGAATATCTAAGATCGGTATAAGGGTGAGAGATATCAATCAACCAAATCATCTGAGGAAGACCTAAAAGGTATATCTCAAATCAGGAAAATCTGACTCCACAGGGGACCAAAGTCATAATAGGGAGCAGGAGGAAGGAACACCAGGGATACCGGTTACTGGGCATATAATAGGTGACCAACCAAAGCATGAATTGGGGAATATTCCCAAAACACTCATCATCCAAAAAAGAGGGAAGAACGCAAACTCGATTATGGGATGGATATTCGATTCCGCAAAGGGGAAACGAATCTTACTCGACTGGGGAAGAACAAAAGGCTTCGACCAAAGAGTGCATGAGATATATTATCTATTACCGTCAGAACGTAGATAATATACTCGCATGGAAGATTATCCACAACCGGTTACTGGGTTAATAAAGGATAAATCGACCGAAAGAGAAAAGGCATCAGGATACCAAAACTAGGTATATAATGATGACCAAATCAGGAGAGAAACAATCGTTACCAACAACAACAGGGTAGACGAGAGATGACTCGCTGGGGACAAATTGCATAATCAGAGCAATTATCCAAGCAAATGGGGGGATACCAACACCGAATATTGGATGAAGATAACCGTCAAAGAGGGGATTACATCTACCGGATACTGGGTAGAAGACCGCGGAAAGGGACATTCGATTCCAAAACAGGGATACGAATCTTACTCAACTGGGTAAGTACAAAAGGCTTCGACCAAAGAGTGCATGAGATATATTATCTATTACCGTCGGAACGTAGATAATATACTCGCATGGAAGATTATCCACAACCGGTTACAGGGTTAATAAAGGATAAATCGACCGAAAGAGAAAGGCATCGGGATACCAAAACTAGGTATATAATGATGACCAAACAAGGGGAGCAACAAACATCACCGGCAAACGGTAAATGAAAGAGGACCCGCTGGGGATAAATTTTCTTAATCAGAGAAATTATCCAAAAGAAGGAGGGAATATCAATACCGAATATTGGATAATGATAACCGTCAAAGAGGGGATTACATCTACCGGATACTGGGTAGAAAACCACGGAAGAGTAACCGTCATCAACTAGGATGAACAACAATGGTTAACTCTGCAAAGGGGGAAAAAATAGGATTTACAACTACCGGTATAAGGGTAGAAAACCACAAACTCCGCTGAGGATAAGGTGAACAATTATTGATTACTGAGCAATTATTCATTTACCACAGGGAAACACCAGAGACAGTCACGAGAGGCCAATTTAGGATCAAACCAAAAAGGCAAACTGAATCGAGACTCATCCTAATGAGGATATAACTCAATAGGGGAACCCATCCCAATATATGTGTTGGGAGGAAATGGAAACAACCGTCGTCCACGAGGATATAACTCAGCGGGGAATATGAAAGAAAGGATAAACACTTTCTGCTTAAAGGGGCTGACTCTATATTGAGAGATCAGACACACACATCTGCTTGGGGAAATATATATCACCAAATAGCAGGAGACAACAAACAACGATATATGGCAAAGAATGCAACATGAATATCTGAATGTTATAATTATGCATGTATATGCGTGATTTATGTTTGATGAATGCTGACAAACAAACATATCTAACACACACAGGTCCAGGAATCAACCACCTGGTACTGCATCTCAAGAGAGAAAGCCAGGATCGCCGGAGAATATCCAATCTGCTGGGGATCAGAGATACCAATATCTCTGCAGGAATGAATCATCAGTCTCAGCTGGGAAAAAAGTTCATTGCACAGGCAGAAACTGCCACAAAAGCAACTCTACTGGGGAATCCATCTGAGGGAGATAAGGGGAATCTGGTGATCCAACACCAAGTACCAAACTCACCAAGGAAATCACACCCGCTGAGGAGAAAAAAACCGCTCTTCCACCGAAGGGGAGAGTAGTGAACATCACAACAAGCATACCACTCGGGAATGAACCATCACAGATAAAATCCACCACACCAACAACTCTACTGGGGATCTATTTGAGGAAATGAAGGAATTCTGGGGTTCAACCACCAAATATCGAACCTTCCAAAGAGGACACATCTGCTGAGGAGGGAAGACCACTGCTCTGCTGAAGGGAGGGGAGGTGAATAACCTTAACAAGCACTCCACTTGGTGGAATAACCCACAACAATATTCTGGGAGAAGAGGATACAGTCATGCCAGGGATACGAACAAATGTCATACCCTGTTGGAAATCATGCCACCCTTGGGAGAGCACTGAGGATTCCTTAAGTATCCTTTCATCATTGTGAATGTTCACTTTGTTTAAAAACAATTTGTGAAAAATTTGTTTGTTTAAAACAATGATATTTTCTCAATTAAAACATGCAAAACATTTGTTGAATAGAAACAAATAAGAGTGCAAATAATTGGATAAAAGCTCGAATTTACTTGATAGAATGGAAGCCTGCAAATGGCAAGACTCCATAGATTTTTACAAGTTTGAAATTGGTGATATATATTGGAAAAGGGCTACATTGAACATAATGACCATTTCTCCACCAATTCGGAATTCGATGTATTCGAAGCTTTGGTTGACGACGAATGAATAAGAATCTCTGATGGATGATAGTTGTAGAACACAGTCTTGTCAGGATGCAGTTACTTGCAAAATCCCTAATTTTTGCCAAGATTTCCCCAGGATGAGGTACTCAATCTAGCGGGATGCATATATTCATTTTTTATGTCTCTAACTTTTGCCTGGATCGCCCTTTCGAGTTTTCAATCCACCGAGACGCTCATTTTTGCCTAAGCCGCCCTTTCGGGTTTTCAACTTAGCGAGCTATTCTGTTTTTAATTTTAGGCGAAGTATTTCTTGACTGCATCTGAATTCACAAGACGAGTGAAATCCTCCCCATCCATAGTTGTAAGCATCAAAGCACCTCCTGAAAAGGCTCTCTTAACAACATATGAACCTTCATAGTTTGGAGTCCACTTGCCCCTGGAATCGGGCGCGAAAGACAAGACTTTCTTGAGCACAAGGTCACCTTCTCGAAACACACGAGGCTTGACCTTCTTATCAAAAGCTTTCTTCATTCTCTGCTGATACAATTGACCATGGCACATGGCAGTCAATCTCTTTTCTTCAATCAAATTCAGCTGGTCATAGCGACTCTGAACCCATTCAGCATCAGTCAACTTGGCTTCCATCAAGACTCTCATTGATGGGATCTCCACCTCTACTGAGAGTACGGCCTCCATGCCATAAACAAGAGAGAAAGGGGTTGCCCCTGTTGAAGTGCGGACAGATGTACGATATCCATCCAAAGCAAATGGCAGCATCCCATGCCAATCTTTGCACGTGACAACCATCTTCTGGATAATTTTCTTGATATTCTTATTAGCAGCTTCAACAGCCCCATTCATCTTGGGTCTATAAGGAGAAGAATTATGGTGTGTAATTGTCATACCCCAAAATTTATCCATCATTTTTCCTGAAAAAAAAAAAAATTAATTAATTAATTAATTAATTAATTAAATAATTAAAATAAATAAATAAATAAAATATAACAAATTATTTTGGACTTGGGTCTCCCTCATTCCAAGCCCATTACCCACAAAATTAGTCTATAAATACTGAAGTTTCAGTAGGGGAGTGGGACTTGGAGTTTACACTGGGAGTTTCACTGGAGAAAGAAGGAAGAGAAGCAAAACACTCTGAGGTTTCCTTGGAACAAAACCTTGAGGAAAAAGAAAGAGAGAGAACAGAGAAGGACGGATAGAAACTTTGGCATAGGAACCCTGCCTACCCGGAGAATTCAGAATAAAGAAACCCTGAAGGCAGCTCATCCGCCCCGAAGCCATCGCCGCCCAATTCCCGCCGCCTAACTCATTCCGATACCACAAGTGGTCAATCCCTTCAACCTTGAATTGGCAAACAGGTTTGCGTATCTCTATTGTTTATACTTTCAATTGGCCATATCTACACATATAATGCATCATGATTAAATGTTGATATATAATTTGCTTTCGTATGTGAATTTAAATATGCCTGAATACCCTGAATGTTTGACCATGCTGTTCCTGTGATAAAATGCCATAAAGTTCAAGGTTCCTAACATGGGGCTGTTTTTCTCAAAATTCAAAATCCGTGGCCGTTCGCCTGGCCTTCGCTAGGCGAGGCAGAGGCGAACGAGACAGTACCTGATTTTTCTAGTCTGTTTTTTTTATGTTTTTATCATAGCCATGCATTATTCATCCTATCCTATTTACTGTTGCGATATTTTTCCGGTGTAATCTTCGATTGCACCCTGATTTGGTATTCTGACATGTTTCTTTTTGAGCTTCGAAAAGGTTCACATATCCCAGGAAAAGGTTATTGGCTAGGTATTCCACTTTATTTGTGGGATACCCTTGTGGAGTTTTCACCCTAAATTACCTAATTAATTTTGATGTATTAATTTTAATGTATTAATTTTAATGTATTAATTTTAATGTATTAATTTTAATGTATTAATTTTAATGTATTAATTTTAATGTGGGAGAATTCCTCCTAATCACCTAATTAATTGTAAAACTTTGCCTTTGAATAAGTGATCTTGGACCTCTCTTTGTTGCCTTACGATTACGATATTACGGTCATGTCCCGCGAATGTGGGGATACCCTTAGCAAAGACCCTTCGGTTAAATCATCATAAAATAAATTATAGTCCCTCGGATGTTGCCTTCGAATATACAATTTTGTCCCTCGATGACCCTCCGATGTTGCCTACGATTAAATGATGATAGTCCCTTCGAATGCTAAGGTATCCTCATAACTGTTGCCTTCAATGACCAATCGATGACCCTACGATGACCCTTTTACATCCAAAGGATAAAACTACTTATTTCTCAATAATAAGGACAGTTTTACCCTCATAAGGATAGGAAATGCCTGTAAAGACCTTGGGTCGGTATAACTCTTAATTGCTGGCTCACAACTTAAAACACTTTTTCGCACCTCACACCTTTCAAAATACCTTTAGAAAATCACCACTTGGTATACATTCATACTAGAATCATTACCGAGTTATATTTTTCTAAATAATTTTCAAAACTAAACGAGATAACCACTTTGTATACATTCATACAAGAATCATTACAAAGTTAAATTCTCTTTTCAAAACAATTTTCCAAACAATTCACAAACACTTTTTTTAGACAAAAATAATATAAGTGATCGAGCAATTAAGAGCCCATGGATAACCATGGATACAAAGGGTGCTAACACCTTCCCTTTGTATAATGTACCTCCCGAACCCAAAATCTAAATTAAGGTCTTTCCTGTTCTTTTCCACCTTTCCTTATTGGATAAAAGAAAAGTCGGTGGCGACTCTTGCTAACCGCGACATTGCGATTAAAACCACAAAAAGTCCAGTTCACCGTATGACAGAACTGGCGACTCTGCTGGGGACCTTAAAAAGAGAGGTTACCTTAAAACAAGATCACTTATTCAATTTGTCTGATTTATTTTTAAGGGATTGCTTGGGTATCCTATGCTTGAGTGAAAGATCCTACACCCGGATCTAGTGTACCTTAGGTAAGTAGCAATAGATCATCGCGACTATCCGGCGTATACTGGAATGGTTAAAATGATGGCTACGGTTAATGTGGCACTTTGGATGTCCTGATGTTCCTCATGTTAGTTGAGGAAATATTTGGCATTCGCGTGGTGTCATAAAAGCATTAACCAGACCTTTAGAACCCTAATTGACTCATCCTGGCCATTAGAAAGTAGTGAGCTAACTGACTTCGGTTCCGACTGGGGCTTGGTTGAGACTCGATACTACACTCCTTGAGATTGGACTTTAGGGAAGCTTCGGTCAACCACTTGGTGTTGCACTGAAGTGGACTTAAAGGAAAGTCAATGATTGGAGATCCTTTTAGAACCCGGTTACTATTCTAGGACAGGTTGAACCAACCAAACTTCAGTGGGGAGGGTACTTACCTATGAAACTCATGCAAGCCTTAAAACCTAGGACTGATGGTTGTGTGACTTGCTTGTGCTTGTTGTTTACTTAACATCATAACATCATAACATCATAACATCATAACATCATAACATCATGGCATTATACTAACCATTTCAAGGACTTAGGAATTTAGCTTTGCTCTGGTAAACAGGTTATGGCTTCCAGGAAGACTATCCGGATCAATCTTGTAGCAATCTCTCCTCAACTCAAGGATTTAGTGTCAGAACTTCCCAATCACGCTCAGTTCAACAAAAGACATGGATCTCTCCTCGATTTGGTTACCACGGGTTTCAAAGAAGATATGATGAGAGTTCTATTCCAGTTCTTCGATCCTAAACATCATTGCTTCACTTTCCCAGATTATCAGTTGGTACCCACATTAGAAGAGTTTTCCAAGCTGCTTGGGATACCTATCCTTGATCAAGTACCTTTCAGTGGTCTGGAAAAGATTCCGAAGACTGAAGAAGTTGCCGCAGCTTTACACATGACAAAGTCCGACATTGAAAATAATTGGGTAACAAGGAGTGGAGTTAAGGGTTTACTCGCCAAATTTTTGGTAGGTAAGGCCCGGGAATTCCTAAACGTTATGAAGGTCCATGCTTTTGAAGATGTTCTAGCATTGCTAATCTATGGTTTGGTGCTATTCCCTAATCCGGACCAATTCATAGACATGAGTGCTATTAAGATATTTCTCACTCATAACCCTGTGCCCACCTTGCTCGGAGATATTTTGCATTCCCTTCACACTCGTACTATGAAGAGGCAAGGGACCCTCATGTGCTGCATACCTTTGTTGTCTAGGTGGTTTATTTCGCACCTTCCTCAATCGGTCTTGAAGCACGATCAAAATCTGAAATGGTCTCAAAGGATAATGGCACTCTCTCATTCAGACATCCGGTGGGGTTCTAACCTCAAGGAAAATGTTATCATCATCGACCGTTGTGGAGAATTCCCTAATGTACCACTCATGGGGATAAGAGGAGGTATTACTTATAATCCTGCCTTGGCCCTACGTCAGTTTGGGTATGCTCGAAGGGATGGGCCACATGAAATGATTATTCAAGGTATAGTGTTTGACTATGACAATGACTCTCAAGGTCTCCGCCAAAGGTTTGTACGAGCTTGGGGCATGGTGAAACGAAGCACTTTAGGAAAGAAGAATTCAATTCCTATGGAGCCTTATCTCAGATGGGTACGCGCCAGAGCTCGTGAACTTGTCATGCCATATCTTGCAGTCGGACCATTGATTGTTGAATCAGAGGTCGAAGGAGGTACTTCCCAGATCATTTCTTACCCAGATATGCCTACCGATGTTGAGGAATTGAAAAGATCCTGGACCCAGTTGAGAGAGGAGAGAGATACTTTCGAAGCCCAGTGCAATGCAGAAAGGAAGAAAGCACTAGAACTCGCCAGCCAGCTTAATGAGGAACGAAGGCTCAATGCATATCTTCGCCCAAAAAGAAGTCGCCCCTGGGAGACTTGAGCTTTCATTGTATTTTACTATTGTTCCTTTTGTAATGAACATGGAAAAAATTAGCAATAAACATTTCTCTCTTGTTGGTGATTTACGCAAAGTTAAATTCCAAAAGTCCTTGAAAACATTTCATACATTGCATAGCATAACATTGCATAACAGGTACTCTAAAGGGATTAGTGTTCTCACGGTTTTCCTCCAAACAGAAAAATGGACCTCGAACAAGCTGTCAGAGATCTCCAGGCTCAAAATGCTCAACTCCAGGAGATGATCTTGAACTTATCCAAGGGGCAGGAGGAACTGAAGGCTCTCTTGCTCGAGAAAAAGAAAGACCAGAAACCTGTGAGTTACATTAACACGGGAAGAAGGCTTAAAGGACAGGTTGCGGGTGTCAAAATCAGAATTCCGAAGGATCAAGAAGAGGAAACAGAGACAGATTCAGAAGATGAGAATGTCGATCTCTTCAACCCTGAGGACGACAATGAAGATTATGAGAATGAACAGTACTCTCCAAGAGATGGCAAGTACAAGTTGCTGGAAGAACGTATGCTAGCTATGGAGGCTCAGAAGGCGCCCGGTCTGGATTTCGAAAGTTTGGGTCTGGTCTCCGATGTGACCATTCCCCGCAAATTCAAAGTCCCCGCTTTCACTAAGTATGATGGGGCATCTTGTCCTCAGATGCATCTGAGAGCTTATGTGAGAAAGATTCAGCCGCATACCACTGACAGGAAGCTATGGATCCATTTCTTCCAAGAGAGCCTGTCTGGCACACAGTTGGAATGGTATTATCAGCTCGAGAGCTCTGACATCCGCACATGGACTGATTTAGCGACAGCTTTCTACAAGCACTACCAGTATAACTCTGAACTAGCGCCTACCCGGCTACAGTTGCAGAATATGACTATGGGATCTAAAGAAAGCTTCAAAGAATACGCTAAAAAGTGGAGAGATTTGGCTGGCAGAGTCAAACCCCCTATGACTGATCGAGAATTAGTGGACATGTTCATGAGTACACTGACTGGCCCATTCTACGGCCATCTATTAAGGAGTTCCTCATTGGGTTTCACTGAACTTATATTAACAGGTGAACATGTTGAAAGCGGCATTCGAAGCGGAAAGATACAGGCGACTACCTCTGATCCTCCGGAGACTCCTAATGTCGTCACTGCTCCTCTGTCTAAGCATGACGAGACTGTTAATGCTGTGGAAGATGCCGATAACGATTATGACTTGGATAGCTGGATTTTTCCAACAATTGGTGACGGACTCAATAATTGGAAGGCTGAGGACACTATCCCGATTTCCTTTAGTCAGGAGTAATTGTTATTGCTATTTGGTGT
Source organism: Lathyrus oleraceus (assembly GCF_024323335.1). Lineage (NCBI taxonomy): Eukaryota > Viridiplantae > Streptophyta > Magnoliopsida > Fabales > Fabaceae > Lathyrus > Lathyrus oleraceus. The sequence continues at coordinate 536,397,429 of NC_066583.1, read as the reverse complement.
TTTAAAGCATTGTGTCTATACCCGGGGCACAATAGCTAATTTTTCAAGGGTTTTGTCATTTTCATAAGCATATTCATATTCAATAAATCAATGGACTTTTTGCATTCAAATATTGCGCTCTTTATCTTTCCTGTTATTTTTCAAACAAGCTATGTTTTCTTGCACACACTCACGTAACAATTTGCCGATCCATATCCACTCTGGATCCTGTTGGTAATGACTCTGCTACTGTTCATTATGACTTTGAAAATCCGATCTACCAAGCCGAGGATGGAAGTGAGGAAGATTGTGAAGTCCCTAGAGAACTTGCCAGACTGGTACTACAAAAGACTATACAGCCGCATGAGGAATCAATTGAAATTGTAAATCTGGGTACTGAAATAAACAAGAAGTCAGAGGTTTCTTGGGGCGCTCGAATTACATTGCCCGATTCATTCCACACTTGACTGCTACCTGCAAACCCATCTTCAAATTACTAAAAAAGAGAAATCAAGAGATGGTATGGAATGATGAATGACAAAATCAAGAAGTATCCCCAAGAACCTCCAATTCTGATGCTACCAGTTGAAGGAAGACTTCTAACTATGTATTTGACCGTGTTAGGAAATTCAATAGGGTGTGCTGGGGTAACATGACGAGTCTGGTCGAAAAGAGCATGTCATACACTGCCTTAGCAAAAGGTACCGACTGTGAAACAAGATACTCACAGCTCGAGAAAGCTTGCTGCGCTTTGGCTTGGGCTGCTCGCCGACTAAGACAGTATATGTTGAATCATACCACTTTATTGATTTCTAAGATGGATCTTATCAAATATACATTCGAGAAACCTGCTGTCTCCTAAAAGAGTTATCACTGATAATGGTACTAAATTGAACTCTGCATGCAGTTCAAAATAAAACACCATAACTCTTCTCCGTACCGGCCAAAGACGAACGGCGTCGTGGAGGCTGCTAACAATATCAAGAATATAACAGTAACATACAAAGACTGGCATGAGATGTTACCTTTTGCTCTTCATGGTTACCGCACTTCGACAGGGGCAACTCCTTTCTCTTTAGTCTACGGAATGGAAGCCGTTTTACCAGTGGAAGTTCAGATTCCCTCTCTAAGGATCATGAAAGAGGCGGGCTTAGACGAGGACGAATGGATTCAGACTCGACTCGATCAGATAAATTTGATGGATGAGAAGAGACTTGCGGCTGTATGTCACGGGCAGATATATCAGAAGCGCATGACCAGGGCATTCAACAAAAGGGTCAAGAGACAAGTGTATCAAATGGGCGACTTGGTGATAAAGCGTATCATCCTACCACAAACTGATCCCAGAGGCAAATGGACTCCCACATACGAAGGGCCATTTGTAGTTAAAAAGGTATTCTCTGGTGGAGCCATGATACTTGCTACAATGGATGGCGAAGATTTCCCGCATCCCGTGAACGCGGACATAGTTAAAAAATACTACGCATGAAAGAGACCCGCTAGATCGACGTATCTAGGCAAAAGTAAGGGCATCCCGGCGAACCAAAAGGGTTCGGGCAAAAATTAGGGATATATAAAAAAAATGTACACCCGGCAAGTCGAAAACCTGAAAAGGCGGCTTGGGCAAAAAAGGGTATCCTGGTGGACTGAAAACCTGAAAAGGCGGTCCAGGCAAAAATTAGGGATTAAAGCGTATGACTATGTCCCGTTCTCAGTCAACTTTATCCAAGTTCAAGGGACTGACCAAGCCAATCACTTCTATCCGACAGCAAGGGATGAGATGCTCGAAGACATAATGACAGTAGTAGGCTTAAAATCAATAGGACTTCTTCCGCATAGCTTTCTCTTTGTTTTGACAATTTCCTCTTACTAGGATTTCTGTCTCCTTGTACACAGATTGCCTGTTCATAGGCCTCCTTTCAAAATCAATGCGATTCATTTCAAAAAAGATGCTTTTGTTTTACTTTTTCTGTTTTGTTTGCGTAAATGTCCATTGATTTAATTTGAATTAATATGTGCATTTGAATATGATAAATGTTTACCAAAATATATGCGTAGAATAGCAATAGCAATTACTACCCGACTTCAGGATCGAGGAGAAGGTCTAACCATGCTTCCAATGAATCCGCTACCAATTCTACTCCCCCAGCAAGTCTGTTATTCCTCAGAAGAAATTAGCAGTATTCCCCGGCACAGCCAGTTACTCCCCAACAGAGGTCGGCATCATCAGACAGATTGATCATCTCATCCATCCTCAGCCAAGATCTGTGGAATATTTCTACCATCAGACAGAATCAAGAACCCCCTGCCGAGAAAGGGTCATCGTTACAAATATCTCCAATCAGTAGATGGGGATTTATTTTCCCCAGTAGAGTCCCCAAGCAGAACTTCTCATACGCATAACTCATTCATTACATCATTTCACAGCATACGCATGCATACAACATTCGCATTTATTTTAGCATAACACGAAACATCTCATACATCATGACATAGCATGAAGCTAACTTTTCTTTGCAGGTTATTTATCCTCCTGATATAGTCAAAATAAAAGGTTCATTCAGACAGACACCTTTATCAATCACATTCAAGATTCAGATACATATTTCAAATACAGTTCATGGGAACATTCATTCTGACAACACTTCGATATCCTCCTAACGATGGCATCTTTAAGCCCATCCCAGACATTTATTGCAAGTACAACATATACAGGTTATCAGATACAGCCTAACGTACGGTTCATTCTGATTCAGCCCAACATATGACTTCTTCAGCAACTCCAATGCGGTCTAACGTACGACCCATTTGGACCTTCAAATCCTCAGATGCTGCCTAGCGTACGGTACATTCAGGGGTGTAGTCTAGCGTACGACTACTTTCTTCGTCGGATACAGCCTAACGTACGGCTCATTCTGCAACTCAGATTCGATTTAATGTACGATCCATTCTGAGCTCCAACAACTCCAATGCGGTCTAACGTACGACCCATTCAGATCCTCAACTACTCAGATGCTACCTAGTGTACGGTACATTTCTGAAGTGTAGTCTAGTGTACGACTACCCCTTTCATCATCAGATTCAGCCTAACGGACGGCTCTCTCTTCAACTCAGATACGATCTAGCGTATGGTCCATTCTGATCCTTTATCCCCAACAGCATATGACACACTCCGACTCCCCAGCGAAGTCGGCAGCCTAATGGATGACTCATTATTCGGTCTAATGTACGACCCAGTGTGGCACCCATGTCTTCTAATTGGCCTAATGTACGGCTCGATCTGAAGCTTTCGTCATCAAACCTCCCGGATGGCATCTTTAAGCCCATCTCCATCAAGACCAACTGTCGATCCTCAAGTGCAAATTTTTGGGGCATTCTAGTGTTCAATAATCTTCCACCTCCAGACCACGAATGGCATACACGCCATCCTAACTCTCTCGGTTCAAGAATATTGAACAGGGGCAGCTGTCATACCCCAAAATTTATCCATCATTTTTCCTGAAAAAAAAAAAAAAAAATTTAATTAATTAATTAATTAATTAATTAATTAATTAATTAATTAAATAATTAAAATAAATAAATAAATAAAATATAACAAATTATTTTGGACTTGGGTCTCCCTCATTCCAAGCCCATTACCCACAAAATTAGTCTATAAATACTGAAGTTTCAGTAGGGGAGTGGGACTTGGAGTTTACACTGGGAGTTTCACTGGAGAAAGAAGGAAGAGAAGCAAAACACTCTGAGGTTTCCTTGGAACAAAACCTTGAGGAAAAAGAAAGAGAGAGAACAGAGAAGGACGGATAGAAACTTTGGCATAGGAACCCTGCCTACCCGGAGAATTCAGAATAAAGAAACCCTGAAGGCAGCTCATCCGCCCCGAAGCCATCGCCGCCCAATTCCCGCCGCCTAACTCATTCCGATACCACAAGTGGTCAATCCCTTCAACCTTGAATTGGCAAACAGGTTTGCGTATCTCTATTGTTTATACTTTCAATTGGCCATATCTACACATATAATGCATCATGATTAAATGTTGATATATAATTTGCTTTCGTATGTGAATTTAAATATGCCTGAATACCCTGAATGTTTGACCATGCTGTTCCTGTGATAAAATGCCATAAAGTTCAAGGTTCCTAACATGGGGCTGTTTTTCTCAAAATTCAAAATCCGTGGCCGTTCGCCTGGCCTTCGCTAGGCGAGGCAGAGGCGAACGAGACAGTACCTGATTTTTCTAGTCTGTTTTTTTTATGTTTTTATCATAGCCATGCATTATTCATCCTATCCTATTTACTGTTGCGATATTTTTCCGGTGTAATCTTCGATTGCACCCTGATTTGGTATTCTGACATGTTTCTTTTTGAGCTTCGAAAAGGTTCACATATCCCAGGAAAAGGTTATTGGCTAGGTATTCCACTTTATTTGTGGGATACCCTTGTGGAGTTTTCACCCTAAATTACCTAATTAATTTTGATGTATTAATTTAATGTATTAATTTTAATGTATTAATTTTAATGTATTAATTTTAATGTATTAATTTTAATGTGGGAGAATTCCTCCTAATCACCTAATTAATTGTAAAACTTTGCCTTTGAATAAGTGATCTTGGACCTCTCTTTGTTGCCTTACGATTACGATATTACGGTCATGTCCCGCGAATGTGGGGATACCCTTAGCAAAGACCCTTCGGTTAAATCATCATAAAATAAATTATAGTCCCTCGGATGTTGCCTTCGAATATACAATTTTGTCCCTCGATGACCCTCCGATGTTGCCTACGATTAAATGATGATAGTCCCTTCGAATGCTAAGGTATCCTCATAACTGTTGCCTTCAATGACCAATCGATGACCCTACGATGACCCTTTTACATCCAAAGGATAAAACTACTTATTTCTCAATAATAAGGACAGTTTTACCCTCATAAGGATAGGAAATGCCCGTAAAGACCTTGGGTCGGTATAACTCTTAATTGCTGGCTCACAACTTAAAACACTTTTTCGCACCTCACACCTTTCAAAATACCTTTAGAAAATCACCACTTGGTATACATTCATACTAGAATCATTACCGAGTTATATTTTTCTAAACAATTTTCAAAACTAAACGAGATAACCACTTTGTATACATTCATACAAGAATCATTACAAAGTTAAATTCTCTTTTCAAAACAATTTTCCAAACAATTCACAAACACTTTTTTTAGACAAAAATAATATAAGTGATCGAGCAATTAAGAGCCCATGGATAACCATGGATACAAAGGGTGCTAACACCTTCCCTTTGTATAATGTACCTCCCGAACCCAAAATCTAAATTAAGGTCTTTCCTGTTCTTTTCCACCTTTCCTTATTGGATAAAAGAAAAGTCGGTGGCGACTCTTGCTAACCGCGACATTGCGATTAAAACCACAAAAAGTCCAGTTCACCGTATGACAGTAATCTTGAACTCACTACACAACTCTTTCATCATCTTGTTATTCAAGTTAGATCCATTATCAGTAATGATCTTATCTGGCACACCATAACGGCATATGAGTTGATTCTTGACAAACTTCACGACCACCTGCCTGGTCACATTTGCATATGACGCCGCTTCAACCCACTTAGTGAAGTAATCAATTGCTACGAGAATAAACTTGTGTCCATTGGATGCTTTCGGCTCAATCATGCCAATCATGTCAATTCCCCACATAGAGAAAGGCCATGGTGATGAAATCAAGTTCAGAAGTGTCGGGGGAATATGAATCTTATCCGCATAAATTTGACACTTGTGGCATTTCTTTACATATTTGCAGCAGTCTGACTCCATTGTCAGCCAATAGTAGCTTGCTCTCAACATCTTTCTAGCCACGGCATGTCCATTGGAATGTGTACCAAATGAACCTTTATGGACCTCAATCATCAACAGGTCTGCTTCGTGTCTATCCACGCATCTGAGCAGAACCATGTCAAAATTTCTCTTATAAAGCACTTCGCCATTGAGGTAGAAATTGCCTGACAATCTCCTCAAAGTCTTCCTATCTTTCACAGATGCCCCATGCGGATAAACCTGGTTCTGGAGGAAGCACTTGATGTCATAATACCATGGTTTATCATCTTTCACTTCTTCGACTGCAAATACATGAGATGGTCTATCCAAGCGCATCACAGTGATATTGGGAACTTCATTCCAATATTTAACCACAATCATGGAAGCAAGCGTAGCAAGAGCGTCTGCCATCCGATTATCTTCTCGAGGAATATGATGGAAATCAACCTCAGTAAAGAACGTTGAAATCCTCCTCGCGTAATCTCTATATGGAATAAGACCAGGCTGATTCGTTTCCCATTCACCCTTGATCTGATTGACAACGTGGGCCGAATCACCATAAACATCAAGATGCATGATCCTTAGATAAATGGATTCTTCCAATCCCATAATACAGGCCTCATACTCAGCCATATTATTCGTGCATTTGAAAGTTAGCCTTGCTGTAAAAGGAATATGTGTGCCCTGAGGAGTAATAATCACTGCCCCAATACCATTTCCGTACTGATTTACAGCGCCATCAAATACCATACTCCATTTGGAACCAAGCTCTGGCCCTTCGTCGAGTGTAGGCTCATCGCAATCTTTCATCTTCAAATACAAAATCTCCTCATCTGGGAAGTCATACTGAACTGACTGATAATCCTCAATAGGGTGATGTGCCAAGTGGTCATCCAAGATACTACCTTTAATAGCCTTCTGAGCTCGATACTCAATATCATACTCATATAACAACATCTGCCAACGGGCAATCCTCCCTGTTAAAGCAGGCTTCTCAAATATATACTTGATTGGATCCATTCTGGATATCAACCAAGTTTTATGATTTATCATATACTGGCGTAAACGCTTAGCGACCCAAGCCAAAGCACATCATGTCTTCTCAAGCATTGAGTATCGAGACTCACAATCAGTGAACTTCTTACTCAGGTAGTAAATAGAATACTCTTTCTTCCCTGATTCGCCTTGCTGACCAAGGACACAACCCATCGAGTCTTCAAGAACTGTCAGATACATGATCAAAGGTCTTCCTTCTACAGGCAGAGACAGGATCGGAGGCCCAGACAGATATTTTTTGATACTATCGAAAGCTTTCTGGCAATCCTCGGTCAAATCATGAGACTGGTCTTTCCGGAGGAGCTTGAATATCGGCGCACATGTGGCAGTCATGTGGGATATGAATCTGGAAATATAATTCAAGCGGCCAAGAAAACCTCGGACTTGCTTCTCAGTTTTGGGCGCAGGCATCTCTCGTATTGCTTTGACCTTCGCAGGATCAACCTCAATACCTCTTTCGCTGACAATAAAGCCCAATAACTTGCCAGAACGAACTCCAAATGTACACTTGTTGGGATTTAGACGAATTTTGTACTTCCTCAAACGCTGAAAAAGCTTCAACAAGTGCTCTACATGTTCCACTTCCGTTCTTGACTTAGCAATCATATCATCAACATATACTTCAATCTCCTTGTGCATCATATCATGGAACAAGGTGGTCATAGCTCGTTGATACGTGGCTCCGGTGTTCTTCAAACCGAAGGGTATCACTCGATAACAGAATGTTCCCCAAGGTGTGATGAATGTTGTCTTCTCCATATCCTCGGGTGCCATCTTAATCTGATTATATCCGGAAAATCCGTCCATAAACGAGAAGACATTGAATTTAGCTATATTGTCTACCAACATATCAATATGTGGTAGAGGGAAATCATCTTTCGGACTAGCTTTATTCAAATCTCTATAATCCACACACATTCGGACTTTTCCGTCTTTCTTAGGCACAGGCACAATATTGGCCACCCATTGAGGATATGTAGAAGTCACCAGAAACCCCGCATCAATTTGCTTCTGAACTTCCTCTTTGATCTTCACTACCATATCAGGACGAGTTCTTCTGAGCTTCTGCTTCATAGGCACGCACTCAGGTTTCAAAGGCAGGAAATGTTGCACAATATCTGTATTTAGACCCGGCATGTCTTCATACGACCAAGCAAAGATATCGACATATTCTCGTAGCAATTCGATCAACCCCTTCTTAACAGTTTCTTCCAGGAGTGCCCTAATATTCACTTCTCGCACACAATCCTCAGACCCCAAGTTGACTGTTTCCAGATTCTCAAGATGCGGCTGAATGGTCTTCTTTTCATGCTCAAGTAGACGGGTAATCTCGTCAGGAACCACTTCAACATCATCTTCCTCTGCCTCAAATACAGGGAATTCAAAATTGGGAGATGGTGTCAGATCATTATGTTCAATGGGTTTGACAATCAACCTGCATAATGATTTTGGATATGAAAAGCTTTTAGAAATCAAACAAGGCAAATCATTATGTAGATGAAAGGACTGATTTTATTCTATTTTTAGGGTTTTATGTGATCACCAATTTCATGCAAAAAAGCGAAAAGGGAAAATAATTGGAAAAATAAACATTTAACATGAATTTATTGAATGAAAATATCATTGTATTTATGTTGCCAACAATGTCATCACTTCTCCTTTTGGCATGAGAGAAGGGTTTTTTAAACAAAGTGATCATTACATTGACTTGTGGACGACTGTAGGAATATCCACAGCGACCCAATTGTTGCAGACTCCTCCAGGGATGACAAAATTGTCAGAATCCTTTGCATCCTCTTCCAAGACAGCAACAACTTCTTCCTCTTGACCAGTATGGATAAAACCTCCACTCTTGAACAAACCTTTCTCATTGAAAACCCCAGAAGAAAAGCCTATGCCAGCCCGAGACTTATTGTCTTCCAGCTCAATCATTTTTCCTAGACCAGCAGTTGCACCATACTGAATGGCCAATTTCGCATCTCTATAGGAAGTAAATGAAGGAGTTCTCTTCTCAACAGGCTCAGCTATAGATAAAGCTTGGAAAGGAGTTCCAACTTCATCCTCAGCATCTATGTACGAGAAGGAAGACAAGTGGCTAACCAGGAGAGCCTTTTCTCCCCCTACCACTACGAGTTTCCTATTCTTCACAAATTTCAGCTTCTGGTGTAGGGTGGATGTCATGGCGCCTGCCTCGTGAATCCATGGTCTGCCTAAGAGACAGCTATACGATGGGTGGATATCCATAACCTGGAAGGTAATTTGGAAATCACTTGGTCCAATCTTGATAGGGAGATCAACTTCCCCAATCACAGTCTTTCAAGACCCATAGAAAGCTTTCACAACAACCCCATTCTGCCTCATGGGAGGCCCTTGATATGACAATTTTGAGAGAGTGGTTTTTGGCAATACATTCAGGGATGACCCAGTGTCCACCAGCACATTGGACATGGCGTCGTCTTTATAATTCATGGATATTTGTAAAGCCAAGTTGTGGTCTCTTCCCTCCTCAGGGAGATCAGAGTCACAGAAACTCAAATTGTTACAAGCAGTAATGTTTGCAACAATGCTATCGAACTGTTCTATCGTGACATCATGATCTACATATGCCACATCCAAAACTTTCTGCAGAGCCTCTCTATGGAGTTCCGAATTCAAAAGTAATGATAACACGGATATTTTGGATGGCGTTTGTAGAAGCTGGTCTACAACATTGTACTCACTCTTCTTGATGAGCTTCAGCATCTCATCACAGTCTTTATTCACATTTCCGCTAGGGCCAACAGAAGTAGGAGTCTTTAGTACAGAGGAGGGTTTAACAACAGGTGCCAGATTCGGGGTGCTCACAGCATTCCCAATCGGGCGTTCAACAAAATCAGCATTAGCCTGGGGCTTCGGTGGTGCTGAAAACACACGACCGTTGCGGGTCAAACCACTTACATCAGCAATATTCACAACAGAGGAGGATGGCAAAGTCACCTCTTTCCCATCTTCTACAGCAACAGCGTTGTAACGAAAGGGAATTGCCTTTTCAGAAGAATACGGTACTGGACCGGCAGGCTTAATGATCAGGGAAGGAGAAGCCTTCTGCTTGCTACCATCGTACTTAATGATAACAGGCTCGGGTATCCGAAATACTGGGGAAATTACGTTGACCTCTGGCTCATCTTCGTCAACATTCCTATTCCGAAGAATCTCAATGACTCCTTCATCCAGCATTTCCTGAAGATCTTTGTGCACCTGGCGACAACCCAATCGGTTAACAGGGCAGATTCGGCATCTATCATGGTCGTGCTCATAGTGACTGTACTCACACAGCAAACGGTGCAACTCGACCAACGACTGTCGAATATGACTGACATATTTGACCTTGTACTTGCCAGGGAAGCCCTGGACCATGTTGACAGATTTCCCATGCTCGGGCAATGGGTTCTTCTTATCATTAGGACATACGTCCTCAAAGCACAAAATGCCACACCTCACAAGGTCTTGAACCTTGGTCTTCAAAGGATAGCAATTCTCCACGTCATGGCCAGGAGCACCAGAATGGTACACACAATGCAATTCAGGCTTATACCACCACTGAGGGTTAATAGGTATAGCTGGTGGGTCGCTCGGAGTAATCAACTTCCTCTCTATCAAAGAGGGATATAACTCTGCGTATGTCATCGGAATCGGATCAAAAGTGACCTTTTCCTCTCGTAACTCGTGCTGGTTTGATTACTGTTTTGAGGCTGGTAGGCCTGTTGTTGAGGACGATGTTGTTGTTGATATTACTGAGGTGATTGTTGATTATCGCTATGCTGCTGATACTGTTGATTGTCTCTGAAAACAGGTGCTATATGAGCCACCTGGTGCTGGTTACCGGTAGGACGCACAGTCTTCCTCCTCACAGAGGGTCTTCTAGGTTTCACATGGGAGGTCACAGCATGTGCCTCTCCATCTTTCTTCTTTGCAAACGCCCCATAACGTTTGGCAGAAGAGCCTTCTTCCTTGGTCAGACGTCCTTCTCTAACCCCTTCTTCTAACTGCATCCCCATATTCACAATCTCGGTGAAGTCAGAAGGAGCGCTAGCAATCATCCGCTCATAATAGAATTAACTCAAGGTCTTCAGAAAAATCTTGGTCATTTCCTTTTCTTCTAGCGGAGGCACGATCTGTGCTGCCAACTCTCGCCACCTCTGGGCGTACTCTTTGAACGTTTCTTTGTCCTTCCGGGACATGGCCCTCAATTGATCCCTATCGGGAGCCATATCCACATTGTACTTGTACTGCTTGACGAAGGCCTCGCCAAGATCGTTGAAGGAACGGATGTTCGCACTGTCCAGCCCCATATACCAGCGCAGAGCGGCACCGGACAGACTGTCCTGAAAGTAGTGGATGAGCAATTGATCATTATCAGTCTGAGTTGACATCTTCCTGGAATACATGACCAGGTGGCTGAGAGGACAGGTGTTCCCCTTGTATTTTTCAAAGTCAGGGACCTTGAATTTCACAAGAATCTTCACATTGGGAACCAAGCATAATTCGGCAGCAGACTTGCCAAAGAGATCCTTTCCTCTAAGAGTCTTCAATTCCTTGCGAAGCTCAAGAAATTGGTCATTCATAACATCCATTTTCTCATGAACATCTGGGCCCTCAGATGGCTCAGAATGATAGATGGTGTCGTCTACCCTAGGCATGGTATGCACGACAGGAGGAGGAACAGCAAGGACCGAGCTAGATGCCGGCATAGAAGCAAAAGTTGGAGCAGGGCCCTCAGGCATGAAATTGGGAGGCATCCCCTACGGAAACCCGGTTGGCATAGCTGCTGGAGCAAAATGTGCACTGGCTGTAGGCACAGTTGAGGAAACAATCTCAGAGATGACTGTCCTCTGGGGAGGAGTTGAAGGTGTTGGAGAAGACTGGCTCTGGGCAGCCAGGAATGATTCCATCAAAGCACTCAGTCTGGCGACTTCTTCCTTGAGTTCAAGGTTCTCTTTCTCTAGATGATCCATCAATCTGGAAGAGTTGGCTCTAGTGTAGTACCGGTGAGTCAACTTGTCTTCAAAATAAATGAAGAGCACAGAGTTAGACCGCAGGACCATAAGCCGGGAACAAAACCTGCTTATGCATATGATGCATGCAATGCTGGTGCATATGATTTGTTTTTTATTTCAAAGGAACTCTAGGGTTTTATTTGCAAATTTTGGAAATATTAACCGTTTATCACATATGGAAATATCTCATCAAATAATATCAGGGAAAAGAAGTACAACATTGTCAATCATATACAAGAGAAAAGGAAAATAATCATCCTATGGATCCCTAGAAGCAATCATCTAATGCTCGGGACACAGGAAGATAGGATGCGCGAAGCCTCTTCACTTCCCTCTCGTAAGCTGCCTCCATATCTGCCTTTTCCTTGGCGAGTCGGTCATACTTCCTCTTCCAAGACTTGGAAGACTGGGGAGGTAGAGAAGTCCATGCATCATTAGGATCATCAATGACTTGATGCTTGAGGAACTCTATCAAAGCATCTTTCTCCTTAATCTGCTGAAGCAACTCTTCCCTTTCACGGATCCAGGCACGTGATAGGTCTTCGTCTCTCAACTCCTCTACTCCTTGGCTAGGGAGGATTGAAGGTCCAGCCACAACCAAAGGTGTAGGTCTCGGATATTCGTAAGGCATAAGATACTCAGAGGCTCTCTTCCTTACCCAAGTAGTATACGGCTCCAAAGCAATGCAATTCTTAGGACTCAACTCCTTCCTTCCTTTCTTATAAATCTTGCGCCAAGCGCGAACCTTTCTGCCCTTCAAGCCTTGGGGATCTTTACCCTCCTGGAAGAACACACCCTCTAACAGAATGTTATTAGGTTTATCCTTTAGGGGGAACCCAAGCTGACGACGTGCTAAAACAAGGTTGTAGTTAATCCCACCACATGTACCAAGAAGAGGTACATTGGAGAATTCACCACAAGAGTCAATAATCTGCACACCATCATACACACGGTTATACCAAGAGATATCATCATTAGTGAGAGACATAAGTCTCGTGGACCATCGTAGACATCCCTTGTTCTCCTTGAAGGCGACCGTCTGAGGTAAGTGAGAAATAAACCACTTATACAACAGAGGCAAACAACACACAATGGCACCACCACCCTTTGCGTTCCTCATATGCAAAGAGAAATAGGTATCACCCAACAGAGTCGGAACGGGATTAAGAGCGGAGAAGATCCTAATAGCGTTCACATCCACAAACTTGCCGATGTTGGAGAACAATACCAACCCATAGATGAGAAGTACAAATATGGCTTCAAAGGCATCCTCACTCATGGCCTTCCCATAGATAGTAGCTTGAGCAATGAGGAACTCAGAAGGGAGACCTTGAATTCCACCTTTAGTAGTCATATGAGCACCAATCAGAGATTCATCTGTGTGCAACATGTCAGCTATCTCATGAGAAGTAGGAATACTCTCCAAGCCACTGAACGACAACTGATCCAGGATAGGTATACCCACAAGATAGGCATACTCCTCAAGGGTAGGCAAAAGCTGAAAGTCTGGAAACGTGAAGCAACGGTACAAGGGATCATAAAACTGCACCAATAAGCTCATCAACCCTTCATCCACCTGAGTAGTCAGAAGAGGAAGAAGCTTCCCAAAACGAGCCTTGAAACCCAAAAGATCTAATACATAGGATGTCAGATTCCTTAACTCTTTCAAATCTGGCTGTCTGAAGCTGTACTTCTTTGTATACCTTCTTTGTCTTTCCATGTCTGAAAATTTTGCAAATAAACCCCCTTAAGTTCCTTGAAAATTTCTTTTATTATTAATGATATGGATGCAAATGAATGCATGAATGCAACAATCACACTCAAGAATCAAGCAAAGCACACCAGACAAAGGTCATGGGATGGATCATATCATCCTTAATATCAATCATCCATTTTGGTGGATTATGGTTTACACCTTATCAACACCCAAGTTCCATTGATATTAAGGAACAATGTTCATTCAGAAATTCACAAATAAAAATCCAGACATCAGCAATTCATGAGATTAACATCATAAAAAAGTAGAGATCAAAACAAAATCATGAAAAAAATTGGGACTCATTTAAATCATTTTTGCATTTTTAATGAATTTTCTAAAACAAGCAAAATAAATGGAAAATAACATGGAAATGGAGGGAAACAAAATAATTTGAATAAATCCAGAAAATCCACACGCCAACAGATCTGGCGCGCAATCATGACCAAAGGCTCACATTTAAACAACCAAAACATTATGTTTCATTAAACACAGTCATACGCACACTCAGCATTCAACTCACGCGTGGCAATGGTCAAACAACTCATAACCAATCGTTCATCCAAGCATGCAGCCACATGGAACACACGTAAGCAAAGCCCTAACATGTTACAGACGCCGGAGCTACAGCTCCGGTCGTCTTCTCCGGCGAGATGCACAGTAGCTCCGCCCAAAAAAAATCCAGAAATCACCAAGGCTTATATCAATCGAATCCTCTTTCAATGTAGATTCCAAAATATCAACTCAATTTCATCTAATTCTTCCTAGATTCCACGGATCGAAGAGAAACATTTTTGAGATCAAAACTTTCAGTCAACATATCATGCTCAATTCTTAACCATTTCTTATTCTAAACATATATCTGTGCTCTACACAATGAGATCTACACATCTATAACATGAAATCAGCAAAAAGAGAGAGATCGAAATTGAAGTCACCTTGAGATGGAGGTTGCTGTACACACGTTCTCACAAGCTCGAAAGCTCCAGATCAACTCCACTGCACTTCCTATGAAGCTTTGTACAAAAAGAATCAGTTGAAACCACTTGAATCCACCTCAATTTCCAACTTCCATTGCCATGAGAGCGCTCTTGAACAACTCGAAATCTTGATGAATTGCAACAGATGATGGATGATTCTTGCTCAGTGAAGCATGAGGATCAATAATCTGCAAGAATATTTGTGGTTTGTGTGAAGAAAATGAAGAATCGAAAAGAGAGAAAATTTGAGAGAGTTCTTGAATTTGATCTGAAATGGTTCTGTTATCCAGTTATGATTAGGGTTTGACCTTTTATACTTCATGCTAATGACAATGCTAATCACTTAAGCCAATTGCTAATCATGATTAAGGAGTATTGAAGCAAAATGCAAAAATTCAAATTGAGCTCATGTGCCCATAATCCACGTGTACATCCTCATGTTATGGCTTCAATTCACTCCTGAACATCCAAGGGCCATGATTTGAAGATTGTTTTGCTTGCATCTCAAGTCAAAAATGAATTGTGAATATTTTCTTCAATTTGCACATGTGTGAAACAATGTGACTTTTGACCATGACCCCTTTGCATAATTGAGCCAAATAATGTCAATTTGAGATGCCTTGCACATGAGAAGCATTTTGCAAAAAGAATGAACCAATTTGGAGTATTGTATCAAAAGTTATGCCATTTTGAATTTCCATGCACACCTTGTGATCAGATGACCATAACTCCTCAACCAACCATCATATGGACATGAATTAGAACTTTTTGGAAAGGGGAGACAAAGGTCTACAACTTTCATGTTCACCAAAAATCCATTTGAAACTTCTTTAATATTGCAAATTCAAGTTGAATATGGACCAAAAACTTGCCAAATTTGGAAACTTTGAATTATAGGTCATTTTCCATTTTTAGTAACTTTTGCCATGACCTTTGAATCTTCAAGATGGAAGTTTAGAATGAATAATAGACCTTATTTGAACATGATTGAGGTGTCTCAACTCATTTCCCCACCTCATAGCCCTCAGTTGACTGCACAGTTGACTTTTGGTCCTCAGATGACCTTGAAATGTCTTGATTAATTTGAGCCTCTACCACTTGGGTGAAATTGCTTCAAATTGAAACCCTAGCTCATGTAAGCTCCTTATAATAATCATGTGATCCTCATCCCAAGGAAATACCTCATCTCATGCACAAAGGATCTTCTTGAAGTTCTTGACCTGGTGATTGCTTAAGCTTCAAACAAAAAATGTTAATGACATATTTTTATGCTTTTGGTTAGTAAATAAAAATGAGAAAAGAAATGATATACAATTCAAGCATGCTTGGTAATCTCAAACCACTCACAAGAGATCCCTACCCAAAGGGAAAGGGAGCCAAGATGCTCAATGATCCTTGAGGCTATGCAATGCAATGTTATGATGCCATAAGGGATCTTAGGGACAAAATTGGGGTCTTACACAGGGTTTCTAGCAGTCACAAATTATCCGCCATGGGTTGAAAATATCGTTCCAGTACCTAAGAAGGATGGAAAGGTACGGATGTGTGTTGACTACCGGGATCTGAACAGAGCTAGTCCTAAAGATGATTTCCCCTTACCTCACATCGATGTTTTGGTGGATAACACAGCTCAGTTCTCGGTATTCTCCTTCATGGATGGCTTTTCTGGCTATAATCAAATTAAGATGGCACTAGAAGACATAGAGAAGACAACATTCATAACCCCATGGGGCACCTTTTGCTACAAGGTGATGTCGTTTGGTCTGAAAAATGCCGGAGCAACATATCAACGAGCGATGGTGACTCTTTTCCATGATATGATTCATCATGAAATCGAGGTTTATGTTGATGATATGATTGCCAAATCTCAGACGGAAGAAGAACATTTGGTGAATTTGCAGAAATTGTTTGAGCGTTTGAGAAAATTCAAGCTGAGGCTTAATCCGAACAAGTGTACTTTTGGGGTGAGAGTTGGAAAACTACTGGGTTTTATTGTTAGTGAAAAAGGGATTGAGGTGGATCCGGCCAAAGTGAAAGCGATACAAGAAATGCCTGAGCCAAGAACAGAAAAACAAGTCTGTGGTTTCTTAGGAAGGTTGAACTACATTGCAAGGTTCATCTCTCACCTAACAGCCACGTGTGAGCCAATTTTCAAATTGTTGAGAAAAGATCAGGCCATCAGGTGGAATGATGATTGCCAAAGGGCTTTCGAGAAGATAAAAGAGTATTTGCATAATCCTCCTATCCTTATGCCTCCGGTCCCAGGGAGACCGCTGATTATGTATTTGACAGTACTAGACAATTCCATGGGTTGTGTTCTCGGTCAACACGACGAGACAGGTAGGAAAGAGCATGCCATCTACTACCTGAGTAAGAAATTCACAGATTACGAGTCGAGATACTCGATGCTTGAGAAGACATGTTGTGCACTTGCATGGGCTGCTAAGCGTTGAGACAATACATGCTGTCTCACACAACCTTACTGATCTCCAAGATGGATCCAGTCAAGTATATATTCGAGAAGCCAGCTCTCACCAGAAGGGTTGCTCTTCGGCAAATGATACTGACAGAGTACGACATCCAGTATACATCCCAGAAAGCCATCAAAGGGAGTATGTCAGACTATCTTGCTCAGCAACCGATTGATGATTATGAGCCGATGAAGTTTGACTTTCCAGATGAAGACATCATGTTCCTCAAGATGAAAGACTGCGAAGAGCTAGTTGTTGAGGAGGGACCTGATCCAGATGAAAAGTGGACTTTAATGTTTGATGGGGCTATCAATGCCAAAGGAAGCGGAATTGGTGCTGTCATTACCACTCCGAAAGGTGCCCACATGCCTTTCACCGCTCGTCTGACTTTCGAGTGCACCAATAATGAAGCTGAGTATGAAGCCTGCATCTTGGGTATTGAGCAAGCCATTGATTTGAGAATCAAGACTTTGGACATCTTCGGAGATTCAGCTCTGGTGATCAATCAAGTGAATGGTGATTGGAACACCCTCCAGCCCAATTTGGTCCCTTACAGAGATTACACGAGAAGACTATTGACTTTCTTCACGACAGTAAAGTTGTATCATATACCTCGTGATGAAAACCAGATGGAAGATGCTCTTGCCACTCTATCCTCCATGATCAACGTGATTCGGTGGAACCACGCTCCCAGGATCGATGTGATGCGCCTCGACAGGGCCGCGTATGTGTTTGCTGCTGAACTGGTAGTTGACGACAAGCCCTGGTATCATGACATCAAGCGCTTTTTGAAGAATCAAGAGTACCCTGCAGGGGCATCCAACAATGATAGAAAGACTTTGAGAAGATTGGCAGGCAGTTTCTTCTTGAACAAAGACGATGTGCTGTATAAGAGGAACTTCGACATGGTTTTGCTCAGATGCGTGGATAGACAAGAAGCGGACATGTTAATGCAGGAAGTTCATGAAGGCTCCTTCGGTACTCATGCCGGCGGACATGCAATGGCTAAGAAATTGTTGAGAGCGGGATATTACCGGATGACCATGGAATCTGATTGTTTCAAATATGCTCGGAAGTGTCATAAATGCCAGATTTATGCTGATAAGGTACATGTGCCGCCAAATCCTTTGAATGTGATGTCTTCGCCGTGGCCTTTTGCTATGAGGGGCATCAATATGATTGGAAAGATTGAGCCGACCGCCTCCAATGGGCATCGCTTCATCCTTGTTGCCATCGACTATTTCACCAAGTTGGTCGAAGCAGCATCGTTCGCGAATGTCACCAGACATGTGGTTGCCCGTTTCATCAAGAAAGAAATCATTTGTCGCTATGGGATTCCCGAAAGAATCATTACTGATAATGGTTATAATCTCAACAACAAAATGATGAAGGAGTTGTGCCAGAACTTCAACATTCAGCATCACAATTCTTCCCCTTACCGCCCTAAGATGAACGGTGTTGTTGAGGCGGCAAATAAGAACATAAAGAAGATTGTGCAGAAGATGGTCGTTACGTACAGAGATTGGCATGAGATGCTACCCTTCGCCTTGCATGGGTACCGTACTTCAGTACGTACATTGACCGAGGCAACCCCTTACTCCCTTGTGTATGGTATGGAAGCAGTCCTACCTGTTGAAGTGGGGATTCCTTCTCTAAGAGTCCTGTTGGATGTCAAGTTAGACGAAGCTGAATGGGTTTGGACAAGGTTCAACGAGTTGAGTCTTATCGAAGAGAAGCGAATGGCAACCATTTGTCATGGGCAGTTGTATCAGAGTCAGATGAAGAGAGCCTTTGATCAGAAAGTGCGTCCTCAATGTTTCCAAGTCGGAGATTTAGTGTTGAAAAGGATCCTTCCTCCTCAGACAGATCACAGGGGCAAGTGGACTCCTAATTATGATGGACCGTATATTGTCACCAAGGTTTTTGATGGTGGGGCCTTAATGCTTGCAACGATGGATGGTGAAAACTTCACTTCCCCTGTGAACTCAGACGCAGTTAAAAAATACTTCGCATAAAATAGACCCGCTGGACAGTAAAAAGAATAGTCCAGGCAAAAAATGGGCATCCCGACGAACCAAGAAAATGAAAAGGTTCGGGCAAAAATTAGGGATTAAAAATGAAAAGATCGTACACCCGGTAAGTTGAAAACATAAAAAGGCAACTTAGGCAAAAATGGGTATCCCGGTGGATTGAAAACCCGAAAAGGGCGATACAGGCAAAAGTTAGGGATTAAACGAATGACTGCATTCTGAGTAGTTCTGAATCTCATCTCGTGTCAATAACCGGAAACTTCCGAAAGGTAGGAAACATTCCAATCACTCTTTTTGGAAAGCTGATCATCTGGAGGATCTTGAAGACGAGCAAGTCATAGCAGAATTGGAACCCAATAGAAATCCATTTCACATTGCCATTAGATTAATTTCTGTTTTTATCTTTTGTGCGATTACCTCTTTCCAGGGATTGCTTCCTGATGTAAATGCCTATTCAGAGGCCATTCAATCAATAAAATCATGTTATTCAGTACATCACTGTGTCCATTTTTCATTTTACTGTTTTGTTTGCAAAAATGACGTCCGAATTTTTGATAAACATTGCATCATGAAACATAAGAGCTTTACAGGTACATGCTTAATAAACATTTAAAATTGTTGTAAATGTCAAGTGCTTTAGATCGTCTATTCAGAACAGGTACCCTCGGGGCATTTCCTTAAGGTTCCCAGCCGATGATCGCGAATGTTTTCCCCCAACAGTCGAAGTTGGTATCTTATCCCTGTAGAGCTGATCAGAGCATTGGATTCTTCGATCCCCAGCAGGCTCTCACTGCTGTACCTCCCCCAAGCGGTTGTTTCAGAATATACGCTCCCCAGTAGAGTTGACAGTGCCAGACTATATATCCCCAGCAGAGTTGATAGTGCCAGACTGTATCTTCCCAGCAGATGCGGCTGCTCCTCAGGGTTCGATGCCAGATCGATAATCTCGATGCCAGATCCATGGTCTCTTTCCTTGAAGCAGAATCTCGGTACTGTATCGGTGTTTGCTTCCCCTGCTAAGTCGTCTCTCTCACAGATTATGGTTGCCAGAACCACTATCGCTTTCCCCAACAACAGGTTTTCAGTGCCGTTCTCTCCTCAGTCAGAGTCTCGGTATTTCGTCATTGCTAGAACACCGTGTGGCGGGTCATTTCCCCACAGAGTTCTTTGCGTTGTGCATCTCCAACAGCCTTGTCAGGGTCCAGAAGATGGTGATCATTTCCCCAGCAGATTCCCTTGCCTCGGCTTGGCATTCTACCCAGCATTTCACATCCCTGCATGTAGAATCATATTGCATTGCATCCTCCTAAATCGCGTAGCATTTCCATTTTCATGGAGCATTACGCCATTGAAAAATTCAAACATACGCATGTAAGCATAAAACATTCTCGGTATCCCAAGTGATAAGCCAGAAGTTGTTTCCAGTACTCAGACTGAAGATTGTTCATGACTTACCTTTATTATCCCCAGCAAGTGTCATTGGCCCATGCGCCGCCTCTATTATCTTTCCCTATTTCTGCCGATGCTGACAGGCATGAAGTTTTTCCGGTATTCAGACCGAAGTGGCATTCAGGCCAATTTTCCGATGTTCAGATCGAAGAAGTTTCCGACATTCAGGTCGATGCAACTTGTGGAATTCAGGCCAGTTTCCGGTATTCAGACCGAAGTGGCGTTCATGCCAGTTTTCCGATGTTCAGATCGAAGAAGTTTCCGACATTCAGGTCGATGCAACTTGTGGCATTCAGGCCAGTTTCCGGTATTCAGACCGAAGTGGCGTTCATGCCAGTTTTCCGATGTTCAGATCGAAGAAGTTTCCGACATTCAGGTCGATGCAACTTATGGCATTCAGGCCAGTTTCCGGTATTCAGACCGAAGTGGCATTCAGGCCAGTTTCCGGTATTCAGACCGAAGTGGCATTCAGGCCAGTTTCCGGTATTCAGACCGAAGTGGCGTTCAGGCCAGTTTTCCGATGTTCAGATGGAAGAAGTTTCCGACGTTCAGGTCGATGCAACTTGTGGCATTCAGGCCAATTTTCCGATATTCAGATCGAAGTGGCATTCAGGCCAATTTTCCAATATTCATATCGAAGTGGCATTCAGGCCAGTTTTCCGATGTTCAGATCGAAGAAGTTTCCGACATTCAGGTCGACGCAACTTGTGGCATTCAGGCCAGCCTCTCGGTGTTCAGATCGATATTAATAATCTCACATCTTCCGAAGTTCAGATCGAAGTCATTTCTAGTATTCAGACTGATGAGCGGCATTCAGGCCATGGTTATTTCTGTGTTACCATTTATTTTGGTATCCAGGTTAACATTCTTTTTCGGTATTCAGACTGACTCTCACCGTACCAGACAGATTCTTCTTTCAAGACCACCTCTTTGCCGATTCTGACAGGCATTGTTACTTCACTTCACTTCAGTGCAAATTTTCGAGCTTTTATTGTATTCAATCCCTTGATACGTCGAAAGTGAGAAAGCCGCTGCTATCTTCTTTTCGGGTCTCCAGTTGATTGAATAGGGGCAGCTGTAATACCTCAAAATTTCCCCCCTCATGCATGCATTCATTTTTAGGTCATTTAACATTTCATATTGCATTTCATCATGTCAATCGGAATTAGATCCAAGAAACTTGAATATCATCCAAGACACTTTGTGGGTCCTATCTGGGTGATCAGTCAACACAAGGGAAATGGGGTCTATTCATCAGTTAAAACGTTAATCTCGAAGGAGCAAAAGTTTGTTCATGAACTGTCATGCTCGCTAGGCGAAGCCCACGCGTTTCGAAAAAAAATAAAAATAAATAAATAAATAAAATATAACAGAAAAATCTTGGACTTGGACCTCTCTCTTTTGAGCCCACAAAGTCACAAAAATTAGGTTATAAATTCTAGACTTCCATCTCCCAATAAACCCTGGGAAAAAGATAAGGAGAGAAGAGCTAACAGAGTTCAGAGCAACCTTCAGAGACTGAAAGGAACTCATCTGCAAAGAGCCAATTCCATCTCATATAAACCCTCAGATTGCTTTGCAAACCCAACCGGGCAATTCAATTTCATTCGATCTCTCCAATCAGGTTTTCCCTATTTCCATTACTCTATGCTTTCAATTTGAATGCTCTGAATGTATGAGGTATTATCGTTAGGTTTTGCATGTGGGCACATGTTTTAGTATGTATGTCATGTCTTGATGTGTGGATCCTTGCCCCTGACTTTGAATTTTGATACCCTTTTGATGCATGTGTTTAACAAGAGGTTTAGGCCTCCTACACTTGGTTGTTTTATGTGAGCTCTTTTTGTGAATTTTAATGGCATGATTCATGTGGTTACATTTTGATTTGGGGCAAAGCTTGATTGCGCCCCATCTTGTCACTCTAACCTGTTTGTTGAGTTTTTTATGAGGGCTCACATGACTCCTGAAAGGATAGCTTGCTTGGCATTCCACTTTATTTGTGGGATACCACCTGGAGGTTTATTCCGATTACCTGTATTGACTTGCTTTCTTTGATGGTGCCAGCTCGAGATATCTCTGGGTTTCTTATTTCTTTAGTTGCTGTTACTTCGGATCTTTATCCGTGTGGTAGATCTCTTGATCCTTTATCTTTGCCGCATTTTACCGCTTTCTTAGCTGGAAGACCTCAATAGGAGGCAATGTTTTCTTTTGTTTGTTTACTTTTGTGCCCAAAGACCTCCAAGAAGAGGCATCAGTGCTAAAGACCTCCCTGAAGAGGCAATTGACGGATAAAAGGGATTAGTAATCAATCCCCCGTTATTCAGTGTGTCGTTCTTTATGCTCGCACTACGTGTTGATGCTTCAGAACAAAAGCCCAAGATCTTTTGTCCAGTCAGTCAGTGGAGAGGGTTCCACCTTTCTGAATCCTCACTTTTTTTCATGAGCTCACCTTGTCCAGGGTTAAGAGCTATAAGGTCTTATCCTCATTACCCTTTTGATCTGCTCACCCTGACGTTCAATGTCAGTGGTTAAGAGCCCATTTGATTACCTATTCCATGGCTTGTTTGTCGAGGTTGATATGACCCATCTTTACTAAAGCCCTACCCATGTATGTTTAAGCCCCCTTGTTGGCATTTTACTTTATGCATGTTTGTTTTGTATGGTGTGATCGTCTCCCCACAGGATTTCTAGGCTTCGTATAGTCTCTCGTTTGCATGTCAATTAAGGTAGCACTGTTCCTTCGTCTAGGACTTCCTTTTTTGCATGAGCATTCCTAAAACACAAACCAACTCATTGATTTTTCTTCTCCTAAGAACACGTTAACTCCTTCTACTACAGGCAAGTAAGTCTCCAAAGGTCAAGCATCCGGTAGATTGCGTAGTAACGTCGTTCACCCAAAAACACAACCCTTAACCCGTAGTTAGCCGAACTAGGGCTTGCTCTGATTCTCATTCCAGATGAGATACGTAGGCATAAGACGCGATGTCTTAGCGAGCACACTCCTCTTTAACCCCTAGGTAGCCGAGCTGCGAAGACTCTGATTCTCATGTTCAGATGAGATACGTATGCAGTGGATGCGACATCCATGCGAGTCATTTTCTTTTGACCCCCCTTTTAGTAAATAGTACATTAGATAAACCTACACCCTTTAGACAAGAATAACAAAAGTGGATCCCGTAGAGTACTACGGATGCGTAGGGGTGTTAATACCTTCCCTTCGCATAACCGGCTCCCGAACCCAAGATTTGGATGCGAGACCTTGTCTTTTCCTTTCCTCTTTTCAGGTTTACTTCGAGCGTTTCCTTTCCCTCCTTTGGGATAAATAACACACGGTGGCGACTCTTCTGTCATCTCTTTTCTCGCCGGTTGTTTTTTTCGCATTCCTTTTTTCAGGTTGCAACAGGTATGAGTGCAAGGTTAAGGAATAAGTATTAAAGATCAACTAATTTTGTTGAAATTCAAACTTGAAATCAGAAGTGAAAAATGAGTATTCCTTTAGTGATGGCTAGGTTTTGATTTCTGCAGCATTTCAGATTGATTCAGGGTCTCCAAATAAATGAAGCAGTGCATCTATTTATAGCACAAGGTGATGCAAGGAGGTGGAAAACTCGTGTGTGCATGAGCTTGGGTCCTCCATGCATGGGCCTGTACAGGCGCATGTGAGGCCCAAACTCAATTGGTTTTGCATGCTGAACACAAATGAATGAGTTTTGGACGTGCAAATGGCAAGGCAAAGGCTTGTGCATGAAGTTTCATCATGAATTCCATAATTATGCCTAAATTTTCACCTCTTCGAAAATGCTAATTAGAAAATCCAAACATAAGCATGTGGGTAATGGTTGGAAAGGTCTTGACATAAGGAATAAATTTTATGTTGGACAAAAACTCATTTGAAGTGTGGAAATTTATGAAAACAGGCCATGAAGTTCATAGTGCCAAAACATGCCTTTGAGAATTTTGCCAAATTGGTCCAACTTCAAGCCCTTCTGTTTTGAAGATTCAAGCCTCAAATAAAAAAAATTCCAACATAAAAGTTGTAGATATTTTATAGAAAGTCAAGATGGACTTAAATTATGCATCATTTGGATTTTTGATGAAGAAATTATAGGCACTTGAAGTTGGACTTTTTTGCCTTTCAATGCATTTGGTCCAAAGTGACCTATAATGTTTTGCATTATCACATGTATTTCTTTTGAGATTTTTAAATTTTGTTCAACATAACATTTGAAGTAGACACAATAAGATTTCCAATGCATTTGTTCCCACCTCAAAATAATAAAAAATGAATGAGTTATGTTCTTGGGAAGTTGACCCAAAATTAGGGTTTCAGTATAAATGACCTATAATGTCTTGGAATGGGACATGACCTTCCAAGCTTCAAATAAATTTTTGATGAACATGAAAGTTGTTCATATTATCCTTAAGAACATTTTTGATTTTGGGATCATCTCCATTTGACCAAAACATAAAAAGTTAGGTCTCAGTGCATTTCAAAATAGTCAGATGAATTGACTGATCAACTTCTTAAGTCCACAACTCATATCTTGATGAATTGATGATTGAGGACACTCAAATATGCATGAAATGATGAATTAGAGAACTTCCCTTGTTTTTATTTGACCATGGGCTGAGGTTGTTTCATTAGCAAGGCATTGTGGGTGATCAGGTGAATTAGGGTTTCCTTTGGAAACAAACCTCAAACCCCTTGACTTGCTTTGATCAAAATGATGAATTGAGATACTAGGGAGGCATATTTGATGGATGAGATCTTTGGGAACCATTACCATGCTTGCCTTCAGCTTCTCTTGGCCATATCTTTGCACAAAGGATCACCTAGAAGCTTTGGGCCTTGTGATTGCTCAAGCTACAAACAAAAGATGTTAGTGACATATTTTTGTGCTTTTGGTTAGTGAATAAAAAATGAGAAAAGCAATGATATACAATTCAAGCATGCTTGGTGATCTCAAACCACTCACAAGAGGTCCCCACCCAAAGGGAAGGAGCCAAGGTTCTTATGATCCTTGAGGCTTTGCAAATGCAATGTTATGATGCCATAAGGGATCTTAGGGTCAAAATTGGGGTCTTACAGTGTTTACAAACAAATGAAAGATGAATCTGGACACGAGGGCCAATATTGCAAATTTGATAACGAGCTCTTTACTTTGTTCACATCTTCCTTGTATCTTGCAGCTTTGATAGCTTCTTTATTTGCTTCCATAACTACAAGAATGTTAGGCCGCAAGGCCTCAATGTTTGTAGGTGGCTTGTTTTTCCTTGTTGGTGCATTGCTCAATGGTTTTGCTGTAAATATTGAAATGATTATAATTGGTCGCCTATTACTTCGTTTTGGTGTAGGATATTGTAATCAGGTAAAACTCAGTATCGTTTTTATAATTTTATGTTTTTATATGTATAGGATCAAGAATATTGAAAATTTAATTGCCTGTCATTTTATGTTACTCATAAACAGTCAGTTCCAATGTATTTGTCTGAAATGGCTCCAGCAAAGATTAAAGGTGCGCTCAACATGGGCTTCCAAATGATGATCACTATTGGAATCCTAGGCGCAAACATTATTAACTATTTTACTTCAAATCTTGAAAGTGGATGGAGAATTTTTTGGGTACCGGAGCTTGTAAGACCCTAATTTTTACCTTAAGATCCCTTATGGCATCATATCATTGCTCATTTGCATTTGCCTCAAGGATCATAGCATTCTTGGCTCCTTAACCCTTGAGTTGGGAATTGTGTGAGTGGTTTGAGACCACCAAGCATGCTTGTATTGTATATTATTGCTTTTCTTATTTTTTTTACTAACCAAAAGCACAAAAATATGTCACTAACTTTGTTTGTTTTGTAGCTTGAGCAATCATGTGATCCGAGGCTCCTAGGAGGCCCCCTATACTCATTGAAATGGCCAGATGAAGTGAAAGCAAGCATGACAATGGTTCAAAAAGCTCTCAATTATCATATATGCCTCCCAAGTATCTCAATTTTTCAATTTGATCAAGATAAACCAAAGGGCTTGATTATTGTTTCCTAAGGAAACCCTAATTCAGTTGTGCATTGATTGTGCCTTGCTCACGAAGCAACCTCAACCCATGATCAAATAAAATCAAGGGAAGTTATTTAATTCATCATTTTATGAATATATGAGCTCATGTGAGTGTCCTCAATCATCAATTCATTAAGATTTGAAGTTTGGACTTGAGAAGTTGATCAGTCAATTCATCTTACTATTTTGAAATCCACTGAGACCTAACTTTTGATGTGTTTGTCAAATGAAGATGACCCCAAGAGAAAACATGTTCTTAATAACCATATGAACAACTTTCATGTTCATAAAAAATCCATTTGAAACTTGGAAGGTCATCATTCATTTCAAAACCTTATAGGTCATTTTGACCAAAACCCTAATTTTCGGTCAACTTCCCAAGGACCTAACTCACTCATTTTTCATGATTTTGAGGTGGGATCAAATTCATTGGAAATTTTAGGATGTCTAATTAAATGTTTTTGTTGGACAAAATTTCATAATCCTAAAATAAGTACATGTGATAATACAAAACATTATAGGTCACTTTGGACCAAAGTCATTGAAATGTGAAAAAGTTCAACTTCAAGTGCCCATAACGTTCTCATAAAAAATCCAAATGATGCAAAATTTAAGTCCAAATTGATTGTCTTGAAAAGCTATACAACTTTTATATTGAAGGTTTTGTCATTTGAGGCTTGCATTATTGAAAACGAAGGGCTTGAAGTTGGTCCATTTTGGCTAAATTTCCATATACATGTTTTGTGCATTGAACTTCAAGGCCTGTTTTCAATAATTTCCCAACTCAAAATGGATTTTTGTTCAACATAACATTTGTTCCTCATGTCAAGACCTTTCCAACCATTACCCACATGCCTATGTTTCAATTTGGTAAATGGTATTTTCATAGAGGTGAAGATTTGTGTTCATTTATGCATAACATGTTGAATTTCCATGCACAAGCTGGTACCATGAAATATGCACGTCCAAAACACCTCAATTGCACTTCAGGTTGCATTTGCCATTGCATTTGGGCCTCCCATGTGCCTGTACAGGCCCATGCATGGAGGACCCAACTCCACATGCACATGAGTATTTCATTGCTTGCATCATGCTTGGCTATAAATAAAAGCTCCATTCCTCTTCAAAATCCAACCTCAAGGTGCCTGAATTACTGCAGAAGTAAAATCCCAACCTCCATTAAAAGGAATTTTGCTTTTCTCTTTCAGTTTTCAAGTTCAATTTTCAACTTCATTGGTTGATCATTGAGCTTCAATTCCTAGACTTTGCGTCCTTGCCATCTCAAGAACTAGCTGCATCAAAGAATTGGAGTAGATCAAGTGTTTGAAAACTGCTCTTCAAAGGTTTTCCCTCAAACTGTTTTGATTCGAAACTCCTTGGATATTGATCATTTCTTGTGTTTGTTGGTACCTCTGAAGTCCTCATGTGAGAGGCAATTGATTTGTGCATTTAATTTCATGAATTGAGCAAGTTCAGTATGAACACCATAAATTTCTATCTCAGATTTCTCCTTCTATGAGAGTCTAGAGTGGAAACCAATGGCACAGGGGTGATGTACATCACCCCAACTTTCTAAAGATATATAGATCGTGCATTTTGGTGAAGTTTTTAAAACCTGCAAGTTTTGGTCAAAACAGTGAATCTCGCCGGAGAAGACGGTGGTGTACACCACCGTCCCCACGTGGATGAGTTCTGGACCATTGGATGTTGTTTCCAGATTTAATCTCAGCCTTTCAATGTTATGACTTTCATTTAATCAGCGTGTTTCTCCTTAGACTTTGGTATACCATGCGCGCGCATCTCTTAACCATCTGATGCGCCACGTCAATTAATGAGACCTTGATCAGACGCTCCTTGTTTTTCCTATTTTCTGATTTTTTTTCCATTTATTTTCTTTAATTCCATTTTATTTTAAAAATTTATAACTTCTTCATTTTTATTCATAAAAATATGGGACCAGTTGCAATATTTACCTTTTAAATTCTAGTTTCTGAAAATGATTTTTAATATTTTTTATTATTCAATTTAGTATTTTTTGTGAATTTTCTCTTTTCTGGTTATTTATAATTCATTTAAAATAGTTTCCAATATTCAAAAATTCCAAAAATATTTTCTTAACATCTTTGAATGATGATGAGTCTATGAAAAATATTCTCATCAATTTCTTAATTGATTTGAGATTTATTTGAGATTTTAGTTCAATTATGTTATTTTTCTTCATTTTTAATTGTTTAAAATTAGTTTCTGTTTTCAAAAAATGATGAAATTTTTTGTCAAACCTTGTTTGACTATGTTGAACTTATGATGATCCAATTGGACTTTTCCAAGTTGATTTGAGTTGGATTTGAAGTTTGACCTCTATTTGTTTATTTTAATTCAAGTATTATTTTAATTCCAAAAACTTACCAAAAATATTTTTATTGTTTCTTGACTTCTAAGTTTCATCTCACTTCTGTTTACCATTGATTGATATTGATTCCATTCATGTTTGATCAATGTGTGTTGGTTATGTTATTTGAATTCCATTTATGTACATTCCATTTCTTCTTCTTCTTCTTTTCTTTTTTTGACCAATGAGTTAAAGATTGGTGGTTAGCCTTGATATATGAGGGGCCTAACCTTCCTTGATTCAAATCAAATTCATCTTGATCAAAGATCAAGTGAATTGTTTTTCATTAACGATAGGTTGCTTCTTGATCAAGCAAAAAACCTAAATCAATATAAGGTCATTCTTCTTTTCTTTTGGCATGGCAAGTTGTAGGAGCTTGGCTTACTAGTCATGATCTCTAACTTGTGTTTGTTGCCTATAGTTTTATTGACCGGCCTCAGATAGGTGTGACTACTACATTAGTCCACTTACGATTGCTTAACATAGCACTAAATTGCCTTATGGCACACTAACACTAACTACTAATCACTAAGTTTTAATTCAAGCATTTAATTTTTGCAATTTACTTTAATGCAATTTAATTTCTTGCTCATTTATTCATTTGTCTTTGCCCTTTGCTCACTTGAGCTCATGTTTATGTTAATGTAATTTGCCTTTTGCTCACTTGAGCATATTATTGTGTATATACTATTGCCTTGTGCTTTGTTTTGTTTGTTGTTTGTGTAAACCTAATGCAAATGGAGAAAGGACTTAGATTTAGGACCTTACCTATGCTAATGGAATTTGAAGAGCAACTAGGCCTCATGCCTTTAGAATGCTAAAAATTGTCAAAGAGAAACTAGGCCTCATGCCTTTAGAATGCTTAATCTTGAAGATGAAATGAAAGGACCCCTAATTCTAAACTCACTCTTGTCCATTCTTTCTATTGCATTGTGGAACTTTTTGATTTGTGTGTTATTGTGCTAGGGATCCTTAACTTGAGCTACTTAGACGAACCATTGTCATGGACATCCAAGATAAGAGAGATAAAAGCCAATTGGAAGATTCCTAGGAGCTTGATTGATTATTTGCTTGATTGCTTGAGTTAATTGCTTATTGCTTGCTAAGTCCAATGGAAGGAGCAACTTGGATCATCTTTATGATCTCAAGAAGGGAACTCCATGTGGTTTTATTTCTCTTCCTTCATCTTTACATGTTTAGGACCTAGCCTTTCTCTTCTTCTCTCCACTCTAACCCAAACCAAACTTTTGTGCAAACATTAACATTGTTTTCAAATTTAGAAACCTAGGCACTATGCCTTTGATTTTTCAAACTCTTTTCATAACACTTATTTTGAATTGAACCTTAAGTCAACTTTGACCTTATTTTGTGAATACTTTTTGAAATTCTAGTAACAGACTATCGATGTCACACTGGATGTTATGACATCCAATTCTGCGCAAACGGGTAATGTATGCAGACAGTAAATGTAAAATGCAGTAAATGACACAGAGAATTGTTTACCCAGTTCGGTGACAAACACACCTACGTCTAGGGGCTACCAAGCCAGGGAGGAAATCCACTATAAGAGGTATTAACTCAGGACATAAACCAACTGTTTAATCCTATCACTTAAGACCTACCCAATGCAATTTCAATCTAAACTAAGACCTAAGTACCTACTCACTCCCCCTCAATCACAACAGTGATTACAAACTTTAATAATTTTAAAGTCAATGGTGAAGATAACCTTCAAACAACTCTTGATTGTGCTTAAAAGCTTTAATCAAGAACCACAGCACTCACGCTTAAAAGCTTAGAGTGACACAACAATTACAACTCAATAAACACCCTAGTCCAATGCAATCATCTAGGTGATAATTGCTTGGCTCACAAGTAAAACCTAATACACGACACAATAAAAGTACAACAAGGATCTATACTGATATGTTTAAATCTTCATGCTTCAAAACCCCTGAGTTGTTGAAAGTAGGATTGCCATCCTTTTATAATGCAGCACTTGGGCCTTGTACTTGAATTTCCTAAAATTAAGGTCAAGCAAGTTAACCTAATTTCCACACATTAGGGTGTTAACCAATAGGCTATACGCTTGGTCTCTTGATTTTAGCACAGTTGTTAGTTTCCTGGATTTTAGCACAACCGTTAGATTCCTTAAAAACAGCCTGAGATAAATACTGAAGCATAACAGAAAAACCAACTAGCCTACACTTTAGCATATACTGTCAAGAATGAATGTCATAACATTCAGTTTGACATATAGAAAATAGGCTATATGCTAGGTCTCTTAATTTTAGCACAGCTGTTAGTTTCCTGAAAATCAGGCTGAGATAAATACTGAAACATAACAGGAAAAACTAACTAGCATATACTTTAGCATCTGCTGTCAGGGATGAATGTCATAACATTCAGTTTGACATCCAGTAAATCCTGTATTAGCTAATCCTGCAGCATACTACTTAAGCATGTCATGACATCAGTCAAGACATCTAAGTACAGCAAGTGTTTTAACATAAAATGCAGTCAATAAAAAACATCTACGAACTCTCCCTATGGCAAATTTTTGGCTAAAACAACTTGGCATCACAACAGAGTTCACAGCAGCAGAAGGCACACATCCAAGCAGAGAATCAAATTAGCTAATACACTTAGCAAACATAGATGTTAAACTTCAAACAACAGCAGCACAAGAGAAGATCAAGCAGATATCAAACAGCAACATAACCTCTTGTTTATGAGACCTTCAACTTCAAAGAAATATGTTGTCCTGGGGTACAGGTGTTACTCCCCCTTTTTGTCAAAAATGTTGTCAAAGCAACACTTAATATTACAGACCAAAAAATAAACATACAAGCAATTTTCAGAAACACAATCTTGATTTTACTTCACAGTTTCAATCAAGAAGACACACTCTTGATCTTGCTTTACAGCGTTGATCAAGACGACACCCACTTGATCTTGCTTCACAGCTTTGATCAAGTAGACACACACTCTTGCTTAACAGCTTTAGAGTGACAAATTACAACCACAAATCAGATCTTTAATCATACATAGATTGCCATTAAGTGTGCAATCACAAAACACCAGACATTCACACTGAATGTTCTGTGTACATGATGTCATGACCTCGAGTCTGACATCCTGGAAGAATCCAACAGGCACATAGGATATCTCATGTTAAGATATCCCCCTAACATCTTGTGAACACACTTGTTGCAAGTGAAATAACTATTATTTGTTGACCAATCAGAGCACACTTTCAATTGTTTAATAATTTGAAATATTAAACCGTACATTCCTAACATCCTTAGTTGCTATAGTTCCTCAGAAAGACATATTCCCAACTTGCCCCTTAAATTTTCAAACTGAGTAGCATCCAAAGCCTTTGTAAATATGTCAGCAAGTTGTAGTTCAGTTGCCACATGTTCCAAGGTAATCACTTTGTCTTCTACCAGATCTCTTATGAAGTGATGTCTAATGTCAATATGTTTGGTCCTGCTGTGTTGGATAGGATTCTTTGAAATGTTGATGGCACTGAGATTATCACAAAACAATGTCATGACATTCTGAGTGACATTGTACTCAGTCAGCATCTGTTTCATCCATACCAGTTGGGAACAACTGCTTCCGGCTGCTATGTACTCAGCTTCTGCAGTGGATAATGATACATAGTTTTGTTTCTTGCTGAACCAAGATATGAGACTGTTTCCCAAGAAGAAACATCCTCCTGATGTGCTTTTTCTGTCATCAGCACTCCCAGCCTAATCAGCATCACAATACCCAGATAAGATAGGCTCAGAGCCATGAGAGTATAGCATACCATAATCACAAGTCCCATTAATATACTTGAGAATCCTCTTGACTTGATTTAAGTGACTCACTTTGGGTTCTGCTTGGTATCTAGCACACACACCAACTGCATAGGCAATATCAGGTCTACTAGCAGTTAGATATAGTAGGCTACCTATCATGCTTCTATACAAGCATTGATCCACACTAGAACCTCCTTCATCTTTAGTTAACTTTAAGTGAGTAGGTGCAAGAGTTCTTTTGTGACTAGCATTATCCATACCAAACTTCTTAACTATGTTCTTGGCATATTTGCTTTAGGAGAGAAACATAGAATCTTCCATCTGTTTAACTTGCAGTCCAAGAAAATAAGTCAATTCCCCAACCAAACTCATTTCAAATTCAGATTGCATCTGGTTAACAAAATGTTTCACCATTCTATCTGACATTCCACCAAAGACAATATCATCCACATATATTTGGGCAATCATGATTTTTCCATCTTCATCCTTCACAAACAAAGTCTTATCTATCCCTCCTTTTCTGTAACCAATAGTAGTCAAAAATTCAGTCAGCCTCTCATACCAAGCTCTAGGAGCTTGCTTCAACCCATACAGAGCTTTCCTCAACTTGTACACATGTTTTGGTAGATTAGGATCATTGAACCCTTTAGGTTGTTCCACATAGACTTCTTCATTCAAGTAGCCATTTAAAAAGGCACTCTTCACATCCATTTGGAACAATTTGAACTTCAGAATGCAAGCAACACCTAACAGTAACCTTATTGACTCAAGTCTTGCAACAGGTGCAAAAGTCTCATCAAAATCAACCCCTTCAACTTGAGTATACCCTTATGCCACTAGTCTTGCTTTATTCTTAGCGATTACTCCTTTCTCATCAAACTTGTTCTTGTAAATCCACTTGGTACCAATGATGTTAGTCCCTTCAGGTCTTGGAACTAACTCCCTTCATTCCTTTTAAACTGCTCCAGTTCTTCTTGCATAGCATTGATCCAATATTCATCAGTCAGAGCTTCTTTCACATTTTTAGGTTCAACCTTGGATACAAAGCAGGAATTTGAGCTATTCTCCTGTGATCTGGAAATCACACCACTATTGGGATCTCCTATGATAAGATCCTTAGGGTGGTCTTTCTGAATCCTGATAGAAGGCACCTTGTTGGATGCTTCTAACTCAAGTCCAGGAGGAGTATCCTGTACATATTCAGTCTTGACATGTATTTCTGTTGAAGTCTCAAGGAAGGTTCCAACATCCTCTATGACATTGGATTCTTCATCTTTATCATCAACAATAATATTTATGGATTCCATCAGGACATTAGTTCTGGAGTTGAAAACTCGGTATACTCTGCTGTTAGTAGAGTATCCCAGGAATATACCCTCATCACTTTTGGGGTCCATTTTTCTTCTCTGTTCACGATCTGTAAGAATGTAACGTTTGCTTCCAAAGATATGAAAGTACTTCACAGTAGGTTTTCTGCCTTTCCATATTTCATACAGAGTGGAAGAGGTTCCCTTTCTCAAGGTAACTCTGTTGTGAACATAGCAAGCTGTATTCATAGCTTCAGCCCAAAAGTGCATAGGAAGCTTCTTTGCATGAATCATGGCTCTAGCAAACTCTTGAATAGTTTTGTTCTTCCTTTCAACTACTCCATTTTGCTGAGGAGTAATAGGTAAGGAAAACTCATGACTTATTCCTTCAGATGAACAGAAATCCTCAAACTTGGAATTTTTAAACTCCCTACCATGGTCACTTCTTATTCTGATAACACTACTATCCTTTTCTCTTTGGAGTCTTATGCATAGATCTTTGAAGACATCAAATGCATCTGATTTTTCTCTGATGAAGCTTATCCATGTGTATCTGGAATGGTCATTAACAACCACATAAGCATATCTCTTCCCACCAAGACTTTCAACCTACATAGGTCCCATTAAGCCCATGTGCAAAAGTTCCAGAGTTTTGGATGTTATAGGATGTCCAAGCTTAGGATGTGACATCTTGGTTTGCTTGCCAACCTGACATTCTCCACAAACCTTTCCTTCATCAATAAGCAGCTTTGGGATTCCTCTAACCTCTCCCTTGGATCTTCTTCTTTCCTCTTAAATAAAGATGTCAAAGTCTTCTATGCCACAACTTCACTTCCTGTTCTTCCTTGGCTAAGAAGCACATTGAGGAGTAGTTTGAGACTTTAGGTTCCCATAGATAGCAGTTATCTTTGGATCTGGATCCTCTCATAACTTCCTTATTTTCTCCATTTTTCACAACACATTCTTCCTTAGTGAACTGTACATTGAAGCCTTGATCACATAGCTGGCTTATGCTGATGAGATTAGCAGTTAGTCCTTTTACTAACAACACATTATTCAGTTCTGGAACTCCAGGGCTGTCCAGCTTACCAACACCTTTGATTTTTCCTTTAGCTCCATCACCAAAGGTCACATAACTGGTAGTATGAGGTTGTATATCTACCAATAAGTTATCCATCCCAGTCATATGTCTTGAGCAACCACTATCAAAATATCAGTCTTCTCTGATAGATGCCCTTAGAGATGTGTGAGCTAATCTAGCAACCCATTGTTGTTTCTTGATGGGGGCATTATGCTTAGATGCCTTCTGCTTAGGTCTGACTTGAGGGGTCTGGTTAGGATAACCATGCAACCTGTAACAGAAGGGTTTTATGTGACTAAATCTACCACGGTAGTGGCATCTCCATCTTTGAAATTTCTTCTTTTGATGGTTAATCCTCCTGTTTCCATGATGTTGTGACATTGGTTGTGACTTCTGCTTGATTTTCTGAACTTCAGCCTTTGAGCTTTTGAATTCAGATGCGGATTCCTTAACAAAGCCTAAACCAGACATGGTTCCTGATTTCTGTCCCATCTTTAGAATCTCTTCCAAAGTGTCAATTCCTTTATTCAGCATTCTGATGGATTTTGTCATTTGATCTAGCTTAGAGGTCAGCAAGGTTATCTCACCATTTAGACCATCTATGACTGTCAGATGCTTCTTCTTCTCAGCTTCCAGCTCCTTGATGAGTTTCTTCTTCTTTTCTCCTTGGATACACACTTCTGCGCTTTTGACACATAACTCTTTATATGAAGCAGCAAGTTCATCAAATGTAAGTTCATCTCCACTTGAGTCATCATCAGAGGCATAGACACTAGTTAGTGCAGTGACATGTTTTGCAGATTCTCCTTCTGATTCACTCTCAGAGTCTCCATCAGACCAGGTGACAGATAGTCCCTTCTTTTGCATCTTGAGGAAGGTAGGACATTCAGCTCTAATGTGTCCAAAACCTTCACAACCATGACACTAGATTCCCTTGCCTTGGTTGAACTTTTCTTCAAATTTTGATCTTCTACTGATGTCAGATGAAGTGTTCTTGACATTTGGTCTACCTTTTTGATCAATTTTCTTTATGAACTTGTTGAACTGACTTCCAAGCATGGCTATAGCTTCTGATATACTTTCATCACCTCCAATATTTCCTTCTTCTGAATCCTCTTCAGTATGTGATATAAAAGCTATGCTTTTGCTTTTCTTTTAAACATTCTCACATAAGCCCATTTCAAAAGTTTGGAGAGAACCAATAAGCTCATCAACCTTCATATTGCAGATATCTTGAGCCTCTTCTATAGCAGTAACCTTCATGGAAAATCTCTTGGGCAATGATCTGAGAATCTTTCTTACAAGTTTTTCTTCAAACATTTTCTCTCCTAAGTGTCCAGAAGTGTTGGCAATTTCAAGAATATTCATGTGGAAGTCATGAATAGTCTCATCCTCTTTCATCCTCAGATTTTCAAACTTAGTAGTCAGCATCTGGAGTTTAGACATCCTTACCTTGGAGGTACCTTCATGAGTTGTTTTGAGAGTATCCCAAACTTCTTTAGCCAGTTCACAGTGATGACCAGTCTGAAAATGTTCTTATTTATCCCATTGAACAGTGCATTCAAAGCCTTAGAGTTTCCAAGGGCTAATGCTTCTTGCTCTTTGTCCCACTCTTCTTCAGGAATTTGCATAATGATTCCATCTTTACCTGTCTTCGTTGGATGTTCCCATCCTTTGTTGACAGCTCTCCAGACCTTGCTATCCAGAGACCTCAAGAAGGCTATCATATGAGGTTTCCAGTCATCATAGTTAGAACCATCCAGCATGGGTGGTCTATTTTAGAATCCTACATCCTTGTCCATGGTACTAGAAAGTAACATCCCTAGATCTCACCCAAAATTTAACAGGCAGGGTGCCTGCTCTGATGCCAATTGAAATTCTAGTAACAGACTATCGATGTCACACTGGATGTTATGACATCCAATTCTGCGCAGATAGGTAAATTATGCAGACAGTAAATGACATAGAGAATTGTTTACCCAGTTCGGTGACAAACACACCTACGTCTGGGGGCTACCAAGCCAGGGAGGAAATCCACTATAAGAGGTATTAATTCAGGACTTAAACCAACTGTTTAATCCTATCACTTAAGACCTACCCAATGCAATTTCAATCTAAACTAAGACCTGAGTACCTACTCACTCCCCCTCAATCACAGCAGTGATTACAACCTTTAATAATTTTAAAGTCAGTGGTGAAGATAACCTTCAAACAACTCTTGATTGTGCTTAAAAGCTTTAATCAAGAACCACAACACTCACGCTTAAAAGCTTAGAGTGACACAACAATTACAACTCAATAAACACCCTAGTCCAATGCAATCATCTAGGTGATAATTGCTTGGCTCACAAGTAAAACCTAATACACGACACAATAAAAGTACAGCAAGGATCTATACTGATATGTTTAAATCTTCACGCTTCAAAACCCCTGAGTTGTTGAAAGTAGGATTGCCATCCTTTTATAATGCAGCACTACGGCCTTGTACTTGAATTTCCTAAAATTAAGGTCAAGCAAGTTAACCTAATTTCCACACATTAGAGTGCTAACCAATAGGCTATATGCTAGGTCTCTTAATTTTAGCACAGTTGTTAGTTTCCTGGATTTTAGCACAACTGTTAGATTCCTGAAAAACAGCCTGAGATAAATACTGAAGCATAACATAAAAACTAACTAGCCTACACTTTAGCATATGCTGTCAGGAATGAATGTCATAACATTCAGTTTGACATCCAGAAAATAGGCTATATGCTAGGTCTCTTAATTTTAGGTTGTGGTTTTAGGTTGTGTTTTCTCCCTTTGATAACAAAAGACCTTAAGGCTTTTGACCAATCAATTCACCAATCCCTTTTGAGATTTTTACCCCGAACTACGAGGTTTTGATCCTACCTTTTTAAAGATGGTACGTAGGCAATGGGTTTATCCATTCAAACACAAAAATTATAAATAACTTGTATATTCTTTTCTCATCTCCCCAGTCATGTTTGCACGAATAATTTTCACAAATACCAACTTACCTTACAACATTTGTAAAAAGCGCTCCCTTAGAGTACTAAGGATGTTTTGGGTGCTTAAAACATTCCCATCGCATAACCAACCCCCTCACCCAGATCTCTGACATTTTTATTAGTTTTTGATTTGATAAAACTTAGCAAGTTGACTTGCAAGCCCATTCACTTGGTGGAGGTTATGTTGGGATCAATAATGTCACACGAGTAGTCGTGGTTAGGCATTACTCTTTCCAATATATGCCTTAGAAGCCAAGGACCTTAGATTACCTAGCCCATCTTGGCCTATTTTTAGGATGTAGTGCGAAGTGTTGGTGTAAGCCCTAGAGGCCAATACTTTTGGTACTTGTATCGAATTATTTATTAATAATAAAAGGCTTTTTCTTTATTATGTTTGTTTAATAAAGTCCCTAGAATAGCTAGTCCGTTTAATGTATCAAGTATGATTTAATCATGAGATCACATTAAACATAAGGACATTATTCTTAAAGTATCCGTAGTCGAGCTTTATTGTGAAGTGGGATAACATTAAAGCATTAAGACTATTATGTTTGTAGACTGATGATCACATCTCATGGATCATGGATAAAGAGTTATCAAGTCTTAAACATAGGTATGAATATTAAGAGTAATATTTATACTGGATTGACCCGCTATGAGAATACTATATAGAATGTTATGCAAAGTGTCATAAGTTATTCTCATGGTGATAATGGTGTATACCACTCTTCGACCTGAAACCACTATGGACCTTAGATGTAGAGTCGAGTGCCTTATTGCTGATCCAACATTGTCCGTAACTGGATAACCATAAAGACAGTTGATGGGTACTCCAAGAAGCATGCTGAGGGACATGAGTGACCTAGATGGAATTTGCCCATCCTGCGTAACAGGATAAATGTCTATGGGCCCAATATTGAACTGGACAAGGATGACATGGTCTATACCTTGTGTTCAATATAGACATAAGGGCAAAAGGGTAATTATACACATAATTATTATCACAGAAGGATTTGTCAGATCACATGACATTTTTGTGACTTGGGTAGCAGTGATGTGTTGCTAGATACCGCTCACTATTTATTATGTTAAATGTGTGATTTAACATAATTGCCAACGTCGCAAAAACCTATAGGGTCACACACAAAGGACGGATTGATGAGAGATAGAGTAACTAAGGAACATCGTAAGGTATGGTGTACTTAAGTAGAATACGAAATATGGTAAGGTACCAAATACTTAAGTGATTTTGGCATATTATGAGATATGAGCCAAAATACACT
The DNA here is from genome assembly GCF_024323335.1 of Lathyrus oleraceus. Lineage (NCBI taxonomy): Eukaryota > Viridiplantae > Streptophyta > Magnoliopsida > Fabales > Fabaceae > Lathyrus > Lathyrus oleraceus. Next base: position 536,357,926 of record NC_066583.1, on the reverse strand, counting down.
TAAGTGGGCTTTTTAGCTTGAAGCCCACACATGTGGTTCTATAAATAGAACTCTTGGGTAGAAGCATTGTAACTCTAATTGGAATTTCGTTTCCCTCTCTGTCTCACTCAAAGCCTTCATTCGTAGCAGCTAGCACTGAGATTGAAGGAATCCGTTCGTGTGGACTGAGTAGAGACGTTGTCATCGTTCAACGTTCGTGATCGCCACAAGAGGTAACGATTCTATCACTGATCATGCCCATTCATAAGGATCACTAAATGGAGAAAATTTTAAATTTCGCTGCGCCTTGGATGGCAATTCTCCTTCAGTGGTATCAGAGCCACTTACGAAACCATGAATCTGATAACTGTTTATTTTCTGTATTAATACGATTAAAGACAGAATAAATCAAAGATTAAATTGAGATCGATCAAGTTATATATATGATATATGTAATCCTGATGCAAAATACATTATATATGATATAGTGTTCTCGTTTCGTTCATTCAAACACTTAATGGTTGTTTCCCTTTGAGCATTATTAGGTTAGCTTAGGTTCTCTCATTGGCTTGGGAGAGCAACTGCGCTAGGGGCCATAACCGTTTCATTATGTATGTATGTATGTTGATGCATGTGAATGTATGTTGATGCATGTGAGAGACGATTTATATGATAAATAAGCCGGTGAGATCAGAAAAATTGCAATTCCCTCAAATTAAATATTAAGTTTATGCTTTCCAAGTTTTAACACTCATCAAGACTAGTATCAGATAATGTAGGTTTCGCCTACGCGAGGTGCATGTTCTATATTAATAAGGTGTGATGGGATAATTGTAATATCCAACTGTTAAAACAATGGGTCAAACTTAACTAAACAAATTATAATAATATTATATATGTTTGCTTTCCAAGTTTTAGCACTCATCAAGACTAGTATCGGATAATGTAGGTTTCGCCTACGCGAGGTGCATTTTCTATATTGGTAAGGTGCGATGGGATAATTGTAATATCCAACTGCTAAAACGATGGGTCAAACTTAATTATAATAATATTATATATATATGTCTAGAAGAAAGAGTTGGGAATGATCCATATGATGGATTGGAATAAGGAGTTATTCACCCAGCTGAAATTTTCGAGAGTTGTATGAGATACAATTGAAAGGAGTTCCTACCTAAATAACCTAGTTTTGTGTAATCCGCCTACGCGGACTTAGAACGAAGTGAAATATGGATCTCGACCCACTAGAAAATCTTCCAACGGGATTTTCTGAATCAGATGATGAGGGTCATTTGTTTTGAGTAAAATAGTGGGAGCATATTTAATTAAAGGCCTAATTAAATATGTCAATGATACTTATATTTTCATTAATCCTTATGTAGATTACCATGACAACAAACACCTCTAACAACATCTTGCAATCAATCCTTAAGAAGGAAAAATTGTCTGGGACAAATTTTCTGGATTGGTACCGAAACATGAGGATTGTCCTCAAACATGATAAAGGGAAAGGCAAGGAAGTTGTCAAACCCAAACCCACTATTGCTGCTTTGAAGCCTAGTGGAGGCATAGCAAAAGAAGGCACCTACTTCCATTGCGGTAAGACCGGACACTGGAAGAGGAACTGCCCAAAGTACCTGGAAGATAGGAAGAATGGAGTAGAGATTTCATCTTTAGGTATTTTTGTTATTGAAATTAATTTATCTACTTCTGCATCATGGATATTAGATACTGGATGCGATTCTCACATTTGTATAAATGTGCATGGACTAAAAGGGAGTAGAGATTTGGCAAATGGTGAAGTCGACCTACGAGTTGGCAATGGAGCAAAGGTTGTTGCCTTAGCCGTAGGAACTTATGTATTGACTTTACCTAGTGGTTTAATAATTAAGTTAGAGATCTGTTATTATGTACCTGCAATTAGCAGGAAGATTATTTCTGTTTCTTGTTTGGACAAGTTTGATTTTTCATTCATAATAAAGAACAATTGTTGCTTAATTTATTTGAATGATATATTCTATGCTACTGCACAAATGAACAATGGACTATATGTCTTTGATCTTGAAATGCCTATTTATAACATTAATACTAAAAGAATGAAACCTAATGAGTTAAATCCAACTTACCTTTGGCATTGTCGATTAGGCCACATAAATGAGAAGCGCATTTCCAAACTCCATAAAGATGGACTCTTGGACTCTTTTGATTATGAATCATATGAGACATGCAGATCTTGTTTAATTGGAAAGATGACAAAGTCTCCATTCACAGGAAAAGGTGAAAGAGCTAATGATCTTTTGACCCTCATGTGGACCACTGAACATACCAGCCAGAGGAGGTTTTCAGTACTTCATCACATTCACTGATGATTTCAGTAGATATGGTTGTGTATTTAATGAAACACAAATCAGAGTCCTTTGAAAAGTTCAAGGAATTCAAGAATGAAGTACAAAACCAACTAGGTAAGAATATTAAAACTCTTCGATCAGATCGAGGTGGTGAATATTTAAGCCTAGAGTTTGATGACCATCTGAAAGAGTGTGGGATCCTATCCCAACTCACTCCTCCTGGAACACCCCAATGGAATGGTGTATCTGAGAGAAGAAATCGAACCCTATTAGACATGGTCCGATCCATGATGAGTCACGCCGATCTTCCAAACTCGTTTTGGGGACATGCACTATTGACAGCAGCTTACACACTTAACTGTGTTCCATCCAAAAAGGTTGAGAAGACACCATATGAGATATGGAGTGGTAAGAAACCACATATGTCTTACATGAAGATTTGGGGTTGCGAAGTTTATGTGAAACGACAAATTTCAACTAAGCTTGAGCCCAAATCTGACAAATGCTTATTTGTGGGGTATCCTAAAGAAACAAGAGGGTATTACTTCTACAATCCTTCTGAGGGCAAAGTGTTTATCGCTGAACTGGAGTTTTCCTAGAAAAGGATTTTATTTCCAAAGGAATCAGTGGGAGGAAAGTAGAGCTTGAAGAAATTCAAGAATCACAAAGCAACGATACACCTATGGAGGAATTAGAGCAGGAAACACAAGTAGTTGTGGAAGAGCAACCTGCTCAAGTAGAACAAGACCAACGTAGGTCAAGCAGGATACGTAACCTACCTGAGAGATATGGATATCTCATAACAAATCAAGGTGATGTATTACTCATGGATCAAGATGAGCCTGTAACCTACCAAGAGGCTATAACTGGTCCCGAGTCTGAGAAGTGGCTAGAAGCCATAAAATCTGAAATGGATTCCATGTACACAAACCAAGTTTGGACCTTGGTAGAGCCTTCTGTAGGAGTTAACCCTATAGGATGCAAGTGGGTCTTCAAAAAGAAGACTGACATGGATGGTAAAGTACATACCTATAAGGCAAGACTGGTTGCAAAAGGATATAAACAAATTCATGGGGTTGACTATGATGAAACCTTTTCACTAGTTACAATGCTTAAATCTGTTCGGATTTTACATGCTATCGCTGCATATCATGATTATGAAATATGGCAGATGGATGTCAAAACTGCTTTCCTTAATGGGAATCTTCTTGAGGATGTGTACATGACACAGCCTGAAGGATTTGGCATACCAGAAGAAGCCCAAAAGATATGTAAGCTACAAAGATCAATCTATGGATTGAAGCAAGCTTCCAGAAGCTGGAATCTTCGTTTTGATGAAACAGTAAAACAATATGGATTCATCAAGAACGAAGATGAGCCTTGTGTCTATAAGAAGGTTAGTGGGAGCATGATCTTTTTCCTGGTATTATATGTAGATGACATATTACTCATTGGAAACGATGTCCCTACCCTACAACAAGTAAAGTCTTGGTTGGGGAAATGCTTTTCTATGAAGGACCTAGGGGAAGCAACCTATATATTAGGAATCAGAATCTATAGAGATAGATCACAAAAACTGCTTGGCCTAAGTCAGAGTACGTACATAGACAAAGTGCTGAGACGCTTTAACATGCATGATTCCAAGAAAGGATTTATACCTATGCAACATGGCCTGTGTCTATAAAAAACACAACCCCGCTCAACTAAGGAAGAAAGGGATCGCATGAATAAGATTCCATATGCATATGCAATAGGATCTATCATGTATGCCATGTTATGTACTCGACCAGATATCTCGTATGCTTTAAGTGCAACGAGTAGGTACCAATTTGATCCTGGTGATGCCCATTGGGTAACTGTCAAGAATATCCTTAAGTACTTGAGAAGGACTAAGGACTCATTCTTGATATATGGAGGTCAGGAAGAGTTAACATGTTCATACTCCCATGCATTGTTTAAATGCTCCATTATTTGATTCTTTGGTTTGATTATATATTGTTTATTTATCTGATCTGATTGATAACTGTTGCCTACTTGTATGATGTATGAGGCATATATTCTTGTTGTTTGTTTGCCATGAACAATCCCCATTCATAACAAATGTACCCCTCTCCCATAAAGTGTATAATATTTATTTCCTTATTTCTTTAGTCACCTATTAATACAAGAATTAAAACGAACATCCGATAACCATTTCAAAATAAGATCAAAAGCTCGATCCAACGTCGAGTAATCATTTTCAAAACTTAACAGAACCAGCACGCATTCATCCATCCTCTTGTAAGTCGATTGCCTCAGGCATCGCCATCTACCTGTAAGTCGATTTCCTTCGGCATCACCATCTACCCTTATCCGTAACTCCTCTCCGTGCTCCATCCGTCGACTCTTGTTCCGTTTAGGTAGCACCCATTAGGTAGAACCCTTTGTATGATAACATAGGTAGAATTCCCTTATTCTTTGCATGCTAACACTAGGTAGATGTTCCCCTTTGTAAATCCTAACACATAGGTCCATATTGCATGACAACTCTAGAGCAGAGCTTCCCCACTTTTAGACCTTCCGTGCGTCTTCGATCTTGTGGCATGTCAGTCCGTTCTATTGCAAAGAGGTAACTTCCTAAGAATCGATTCAGCGAGCTGTGACACCTACTAATAGGACGTTGAACACACTGCCCACCCTCCTTTGACACAGCTGGTGTCCTCTTTTGTAAGTCCATGTTCAGATGGCAATCCTTAACCCCTAGTTAGCTGAACTACGTTTTGCTCTGATTCTCATTCCAGATGAGATACGTAGGCATAAGACGTGACGTCTTACCGAGCACACTTCTCTTTAACCCATAGGTAGCCGAGCTACGAAGACTCTGATTCTCATACTCATATGAGATACGTAGGTAGTGGATGCGACATCCTTGCGAGTCATTTTCTTTTAACCTTCCTTTTAGTAAATAGTACTTTAGATATACCTACACCCTTTAGACTAGAACAACACTTATGAAAAGGGCTCCCTAGGAGTACCTAGGATGTTTTGGGTGCTTAAAACCTTCCCATTGCATAACCAACCCAGATCTATGACATTTTTACTAGTTTTTGATTCGATAAAACTTTTAGGTTTTTGTTCGCTTTCTAACCATTCCTTTGGATAAATAGAAGTGCGGTGGCGACTCGACTTGTATGGTTTACCTTGGATTTAGTCAATATCTCTAATGGTAACGAATACCCCGCTATAGAAAAGTGGCGACTCTGCTGGGGACTATCATTTGCCTAGTGGGTTTTGCCTACTTTTCATACTTGTTGTATTGTATGGTATATTGCTTTGTGACATATTTTTGTGCAATTTGGGATTACTGTATTGTATGTAATGATTGAATTGTTTGAATATTAATTCCTTGTATGCTTGGTGATCTTCGTGAGATGAGTTCTATACCCGAACTCGAGTGCACTTAGAATAGGAGAATGGCATATTCTTGTTGACTTGTGTGGAGTTATTCCTTAGCAAGTTGACTTGCAAGCCCATTCACTTGGTGGAGGTTATGTTGGGATCAATAATGTCACACGAGTAGTCGTGGTTAGGCATTACTCTTTCCAATATATGCCTTAGAAGCCAAGGACCTTAGTTTACCATGCCCATCTTAGCCTATTTTTAGGACGTAGTGCGAAGATCGTTCAAGTGTAAGATTTGATACGATTATTACGCGATACTACACTAATAAGAGTCTCTCTTGAGAATATTTTTGGAATACGAGTAGTCGTTTATCCGATAATATCCGAAAGATGGGATGATGACTATGGGAACCTCTTGTAGAACATGATTGTCAGGTTTAACCACAGTACACTCCCTTTGGGTGGTTCTTAACCAAGACTCCATGCTCGCGACTCGCAACAAACCCTTGATTCGTGGTTGATCCATTCTTGTGTATCCTTAATATCAATGGAACTTGGGTGTTGATAAGGTGTAAACCATAATCCACCAAAATGGATGATTGATATTAAGGATGACTTGATCCATCCCATGACCTTTGTGTGGTGTGATTTGCTTGATCCTTGAGTGTGATTGCTGCATCCATGCATTCATGCATTCATACACATCCATATCATCAACAATGAGAAAACTTTCAAGGAACTTAAGAGGTCTATTTGCAAATTTTTAGACATGGATAAGCAAAGAAGGAATACAAAGAAGTACAGTTTCAGACAACCCGACTTGAAAGAGTTAAGGAGTTTGACATCCTATGTATTAGATCCCTTGGAATTCAAGGCTCGCCATGGGAAGCTTCTGTCTATTCTGGCTACTCAAGTGGATGAAGGTCTAATGAGTGTGTTGGTGCAGTTCTATGATCCCTTGTACCGTTGCTTCACTTTTCCGGATTTCCATCTTTTGCCCACGCTTGAGGAGTATGCCTATCTTGTGGGCTTACCTATCCTAGACCAGTTGCCGTTCAGTGGCTTGGAGAGAGTTCCTTCTTCTCAAGAGATTGCTGATCTGTTGCGTATAGATGAATCTATTATTGGTGCTCATATGACTACCAAAGGTGGAATTCAAGGTCTCCCGTCTGATTTCCTCATTGATCAAGCTACTATGTTTGGGAAGGCCATGAGTGAGGACGCCTTTGAGGCCATATTTGTACTTCTCATCTATGGGCTAGTGTTATTCCCCAACATCGACAAGTTTGTGGATGTGAACGCCATTAGGATTTTCTCTACTCTTAATCCCGTTCCTACTCTGTTGGGTGACACTTATTTCTCTTTGCATATGAGGAATGCAAAGGGCGGTGGTACCATTGTGTGTTGTTTGCCTCTGTTGTACAAGTGGTTTATTTCACACTTGCCTCAGACGTTCGCCTTCAAGGAGAACAAAGGATGTCTACGGTGGTCCACGAGACTTATGTCTCTCACTAATAATGATATCTTTTAGTAGAACCGTGTATATGATGGTGTGCAGATTATCGACTCTTATGGCGAATTCTCCAATGTACCTCTTCTTGGTACATGCGGTGGAATTAACTACAACCCTATTTTGGCACGTCGTCAGCTTGGGTTTCCCCTAAAGGATAAACCCAATAACATTCTGTTAGAGGGTGTGTTCTTTCAGGAGGGTAAAGATCCCCAAGGCTTGAAGGGCAGGATGGTTCGCGCTTGGCGCAAGATCCATAAGAAAGGAAGGAAGGAGCTAGATCCGAAGAACTGTATCGCTTTGGAACCCTATACCTCTTGGGTTAGGAGGAGAGATTATGAGTACCTCATGCCTTATGAGTATCCAAGACCCACACCTTTGGTTGTGGTTGGGCCTTCAACCCTCCCTAGCCAAGGAGTAGAGGAGTTGAGAAACGAAGACTGTTCGCGTGCTTGGATCCATGAATGAGAGGAGTTGCTTCAGCAGATCAGAGAGAAGGATGCTTTGATAGAGTTCCTTAACCACCAGGTTATTGATGATCCTGATGACGCATTGACTTCTCTACTTCCTCAGTCTTCCAAGTTTTGGAAGAGGAAGTATGATCGACTCGCCAAAGAGAAGGAAGATATGGAGGCAGCCTATGAGAGGGAGGTGAAGAGGCTTCGTGCAACTTATCTTCCGGTCTCGAGGGCTTTGGACGATTGCTTCTAGGGATCCATAGGATGTTCATTTTCCTTCTCTCTTGTATTATACTTGGTTACCAAGACTGTACTTCTTTGGCGTAAAAACATTTCCAAATATTAATTGACGTGATATTTCCGTATGTGATAAACGTTTAATATTTCCAAAATTTGCAAATAAGACTCTAAAGTTCCTCTGGTATAAAAATTAAATCATAAGCATTGCCTGCATCATGTTTATCTATTCCTAGGGGTTTATATCTTCTTAATTCTAGTCGGGGTTTTCTTACACTGTTTATCTAATGTGAGACTGGAATCAAGGGGTAGAATACCCTTTGAAATTGATAAACATGTCATTGCATTTGCATATTCATTAGCATGTCTTGCATAACAGGTACCGCCGCATTATTCTCATCTTGTTTGGTATTCCATTATTAGGATAGCTGACTCAGGCATTCACCGATACGGTACCCGAAGGAATCAACAGAGAGCAATGGAAGGTTTACAAGCAGAGCTCGCTGAGATGAGGATTCGTATGAATTAGTTCATGGAAGTGGTCCAAGGAGTGGCTCAGGGACAACAGGAGATTAGATTGTTGGTACAGGGGAATCCCCTTACTACTCAACCGGAGGTTGTGGCTGATCCTCCCGCTGGAGAGGCTAATGGACCCAATGGGCCGGGGCCTATCCCGATCCCACATGTCAACCTTGGTCAACAACCCATCCATGATGAACAGGAGGATCAATTCCCCCTGCTTCAGGAGGACTTTGGCATGGGCCACGGTATGGACCCTATGTTTCGGAGACTGGAAGAGAGGTTGAAAGCTGCGGAAGGGCAGAATGCTCTTGGTGTGGATGTTGCTGACTTGGGGCTGGTCCCAGGCGTGAGAGTTCTGCCAAAATTCAAAGTCCCCGTGTTTGATAAGTACAATGGCAACTCTTTCCCGAAGACTCACGTGCAAGCTTACTTCCGCAAGATGGTTACGTATTCTGATGATGAGAAGTTGCTCATGTATTTCTTCCAGGACAGCCTAGCTGAGGCGTCCTTGGAATGGTATATGAGGTTGGACAAAGCCCATATTTGCTGCTGGAGAGACTTGGCTGAGGCCTTTGTGAAGAAATATCAGTACAACGCGGATATGGCACCTGACAGGACTCAGCTACAGAATCTGTATCTCAAGAGCAACGAGTGCTTCAAAGAGTATGCTCAATGCTGGAAAGAGTTGGCTTCCCGTGTTCAGCCTCCGATGTTGGAAAAAGAGATGGCCAACATGTTTATGAACACACTGCTTGGATCTTATTTGGAGCGTCTGGTGGGTTGCAACGCCTCAAATTTTGCTGATGTGGTCTCTACCGGTGAGAGGGTGGAGAACTACTTGAAGACATGTAAGATCCAAAATGGGGTTGGATCATCTTCGGGGTCAAAGAAGCCGTTCTTAGGAGGACAGAAGAGGAGAGAAGGGGATGCAAATGCCATATCTTCTTATCAGAACAGGGGTAACCGGAGGAATAACTTTCAGAATTACCATCAACAACCTTATGTTGCAGCAATGACCATTCCGGCTGCAGCACCAGTGCAACAACAACAACCTCAACGTCAACAAAATCAATACCAACAACAACAGGGTAACATACCTGCTTATCAACAGAGACAGAGGATAATGGATAGGCGTTTCGACACTCTTCTGTTGTCATATGCCCAGTTGCTTCCCAACCTTCAACATTTGCAACTTGTGCAGTTACGCACTTTGGCTCCTCCCGTTGGCAGGCTTCCAGTGGGTTATGACGCCAATGCTAGGTGTAATTTCCACTCTGGACCTTATTGATTCAAAAGCCATTAACTTTGCGACGGCTCCTAATGTTGTCAACAATCCTATGCCGCAGCATGGTAGAGCAAATGTTAACATGGTTGAAGGGGAATTCAAAGCAGTTAAGGATGTGTTGAAGTTGAAGACTCCGCTGTTAGAAATCAAAGAATACTTGCTAAAGGCAGATGTTTTCCCCGGCTGTGGGAGCGGTTGTTTGGGTTGTGTTGCACAGAGTGAGGGTTGTGTGAAGCTACAGCAGGGTATCCAGGCCTTGCTTGACGATGGTATCCTCCAAGCTGAAGACTTATTTGCCCAAAGATCTGTTAAAGGGGTTGTTGAAGGGGTTGTTGAGAATGCAGATGTTGATCCTCTCTTTCTTGAAGATGCTGAAGAATTTACAAATGTTGTTCCTACTGATTTTGTAATTCCCAATGATGTAATTAATTTTTCTGATGCTGTTGCTGATATTCCAAACATGGTGTTTGATTCTGATGTACTTGCTGAACTTGATTCCGATGTTTCGGATGTTTGTACTTTAATAAATAAGATTTCTGAGTATGACTGTGACGTTGCCACTATCACAATTTTCTACCCGACCGCTCAGATCAGTGCGTCAGTAGCACAACCGGTACCACCAGTGCGACCGTATAAATCCACTATGACCATCACGACCCCTGGTCCTTTACCTTTCACCAGCAAAAGGGCCATTCCTTGGCATTACGGGGGGAGTGTGTACACGCATGGTCATGGAGTGGAGCAGCCACTGAAAGTAGAAGAGGTGTAGGATCAGAAGTCTGAACCTGGAATTGAGATAAAAGATCCCGCAGTGGACAATGTTGGTGGAATCGGGCGATTCACCAGAAGTGGTAGACTATTCTCACCACCGGTTACCCAACCTGATAGTGCGGATGTCGCGGCGAAGGCCAAAGGCAAGTAAGTTGTGAATGAGGGTACCTCTGTACCACAGGCTGGCTCTGAGCCTGCTTTTGCGAAAGATGTGGACGAGCTCTTGAGAATCATAAGGAAAAGCGACTACAAGGTAGTCGATCAGTTTATTCAGACGCCGCCCAAGATATCCGTTCTCTCACTCCTGCTGTGTTCGGAGGCACACAGGGAGGCACTCCTGAAGGTCCTTAATGCTGCATATGTGCCCCAGGAGATCTCAGTGAACCAACTAGAAAGGATCGTTGCAAATGTTCATGCAAGCAACGGGTTGGGTTTTACTGATTCTGACTTGACGCCAGTTGGACGCAATCATAACAAGGCTTTGCACATTCCAATGGAGTGCAAAGACACTGTGCTATCTCATGTTCTGGTGGATACAGGTTCCTCTCTCAATGTGCTACCCAAGAGAGCCATGTCAAGGTTAGATGTAGAAGGTTTGATCTTGAAGCCTTCTGATCTTGTTGTGAAAGCCTTTGATGGTTCTAAGAGGTCGGTGTTCGGAGAGGTAGAATTGCCAATTCAGATTGGATCACAAACCTTCAACACCGTCTTCTATGTGATGGATATCAGTCCTTCGTATAGCTGCTTGCTGGGTCGTCCTTGGATCCACAAAGCTGGGGCAGTCTCCTCGACCTTGCATCAGAAGATCAAGTTCCCGGTCAACGGAAGAATTATCATTGTCTGTGGTGGGGAGGATATTCTGGTCAGTAACTTGTCTATATTCAAGTATGTAGAGGTAGAAGGTGAGATTCATGAGACCCTGTGTCAGGCCTTTGAGGCAGTTCAAGTCAAGGATTCAGCTCCAGTGGAAGAGGTTGAAGCAGGTGCATCTTTGTCGTCCTTCAAGCAGGCACATGCCTTGGTAAATTCAGGTGTTGCTCCCGGTTGGGGACGTCTGGTGGATTTACCTGTAAAGGAAGACAAGTTTGGGATTGGGTATCAGCCGTCATTGACTTCTACAACTTCAACGCCTCAGACTCGTCAGGGGCCGATTACTTTCTCCAGTGCTGGTATCATTCAGTACGGCCAGGTCTCTGCAATCAACAAAGAAGATGGGGATAGTGATTGTGACATTGACAACTGGGTGCATCCAAGGGTCTCGGGTGAAGTTCTTCGCAACTGGTCTTCTGAAGAGATTATCTAAGTCACTCTTCTTAAAGAGTAATTTTCTTTGTTTATTCATGCATATCCAAGTCTTACGTTCCGCCCAGGGCGTGATGACTCATTGTAGGGCTCATCTATGTGGTTACCTGCATTTTTAATCATAAATAAAGGACGTCTTTTTGCATTCAAATATTTTGTTCACTGTCTTTCTATTTTTGCAGTTTTCAAAAATCAAAAAAAAATTATACATTTGGCAATGTTTTGTTTAGTTTCCACTTCTTGTTCACACTCATAAGCACATACCATCACTCATGCAGATGCACGTCACCGGATCCTATTGATAACAATTCTGCTATGGCTCGCTTCGACTTTGAAAATCCAATCTTTCAAGCTGAAGAAGAGGGTGATGAAGACTGTGAACTCCCTGAAGAACTTGCCAAGTTATTAAAACCGGAGAAAAGGGTCATTCAACCGCATCAAGAGTCTATTGAAGTGATTAATCTCGGCACCGAGGACGTCAAGAGAGAGATCAAGATAGGGGTTTCTTTAGAAGATAATGTGAAGAAGGGGCTGATTGAATTGATGTAAGAGTATGTTAACATCTTCGCTTGGTCTTATCAGGGCATGCCAGGCCTTGACACATACATTGTGGTACACCGTTTGCCTCTCAAAGAGGATTGTCCTCCGGTCAAGCAGAAGCTCAGAAGAACAAGACCAGAGATGGTTGTCAAGATAAAGGAAGAAGTGAAAAAACAGTTGGATGCGGGGTTTCTAGCGGTTACAAATTATCCGCCATGGGTAGCAAATATCGTTCCATTACCTAAGAAGGACGGAAAGGTACGGATGTGTGTTGACTACCGGGGTCTGAACAGAGCTAGTCCTAAAGATGATTTCCCATTACCTCACATCGATGTTTTGGTGGATAACATGGCTCAGTTCTCGGTATTCTCCTTCATGGATGGCTTTTCTGGCTATAACCAAATTAAGATGGCACCAGAAGACATGGAGAAGACAACTTTCATAACCCCATGGGGCACCTTCTGCTACAAGGTGATGCCGTTTGGTCTGAAAAATGCTGGGGCTACATATCAACGAGCTATGGTAACTCTTTTCCATGATATGATTCATCATGAAATCGAGGTTTATGTTGATGATATGATTGCCAAATCTTAGACGGAAGAAGAACAACTGGTGAATTTGCAGAAACTGTTTGAGCGTTTGAGGAAATTCAAGTTGAGGCTTAATCCGAACAAGTGTACTTTCGGGGTGAGATCTAGAAAACTGCTGGGTTTTATTGTTAGTGAAAAAGGGATTGAGGTGGATCCGGCCAAAGTGAAAGCGATATAAGAAATGCTTGAGCCAAGAACAGAAAAACAAGTCCGTGGTTTCTTAGGAATGTTGAACTACATTGCAAGGTTCATCTCTCACCTAACAGCCACCTGTGAGCCAATATTCAAATTGTTGAGAAAAGATCAGGCTATCAGGTGGAATGATGATTGCCAAAGGGCTTACGAAAAAATAAAAGAGTATTTGCAGAATCCTCCTATCCTTATGCCTCCAGTCCCAGGGAGACCGCTGATTATGTATTTGAGAGTACTTGATAATTCCATGGGTTGTGTTCTCGGTCAACACGACGAGACAGGTAGGAAAGAGCATGCCATCTACTACCTGAGTAAAAAATTCACAGATAAGCGATTGAGATACTCAATGCTTGAAAAGACATATTGTGCACTTGCATGGGCTGCTAAGAGATTGAGACAATACATGCTGACTCACACGACCTTACTGATCTCCAAAATGGATCCAGTCAAGTATATATTTGAGAAGCCAGCTCTCACCGGAAGGGTAGCTCATTGGCAAATGGTACTGACAGAGTATGATATCCAGTATACATCCCAGAAAGCCATCAAAGGGAGTATTCTGTCAGACTATCTTGCTCAGCAGCCGATTGATGATTATGAGCCGATGAAGTTTGATTTTCCGGATGAAGACATCATGTTCCTCAAGATGAAAGACTGTGAAGAGCCAGTTGTTGAGGAGGGACCTGATCCAGATGAAAAGTGGACTTTAATGTTTGATGGGGCCGTCAATGCCAAAGGAAGTGGAATTGGTGTTGTCATTACCACTCCGAAAGGTGCCCACATGCCTTTCACCGCTCGTCTGACTTTTGAGTTCACCAATAATGAAGCTGAGTATGAAGCTTGTATCTTGGGTATCGAGCAAGCCATTGATTTGAGAATCAAGACTCTGGACATCTTCGGAGATTCATCTCTAGTGAACAATCAAGTGAATGGTGATTGGAATACTCTCCAGCCTAATCTGGTCCCCTACAGAGACTACACGAGAAGACTGTTGACTTTCTTCACAACAGTAAGGCTGTATCATATACCTCGTGATGAGAACCAGATGGCAGATGCTCTTGCTACTCTTTCCTCCATGATCAAGGTGATTCAGTGGAACTATGCTCCTAGGATCGATGTTATGCGCCCTTATAGGGCCGCGTATGTGTTTGCTGCTGAACTGGTAGTTGATGACAAGCCCTGGTACCACGACATCAAGTGCTTTCTGAAGAATCAAGAGTACCTTGCAGGGGCATCCAACAATGATAGAAAGACTTTGAGAAGATTGGCAGGCAGTTTCTTCTTGAACAAAGATGATGTGTTGTATAAGAGGAACTTCGATATGGTTTTGCTCAGATGCGTGGATAGACACGAAGCAGACATGTTAATGCAGGAAGTTCATGAAGGCTCCTTCGGTACTCATGTCGGCGGGCATGCAATGGCTAAGAAATTGTTGAGAGCGGGTTATTACTGGATGACCATGGAATCTGATTGTTTCAAATATGCTCGGAAGTGTCATAAATGCCAGATTTATGCTGATAAGGTGCATGTGCCGCCAAATCCTCTGAATGTGATGTCTTCGCCGTGGCCGTTTTCTATGTGGGGCATTGATATGATTGGAAAGATTGAGCCGACTTCCTCCAATGGGCATCGCTTCATCCTTGTTGCCATCAACTATTTCACCAAGTGGGTCGAAGTGGTGTCATTTGCGAAGGTCACCAGACATGTGGTTTCCCGATTCATCAAGAAAGAAATCATTTGTCGTTATGGGATTCCTGAAAGAATCATTACTGATAATGGTTCTAACCTCAATAACAAAATAATGAAGGAGTTGTGCAAGAACTTCAACATTCAACATCACAACTCTTCCCCTTATCGTCCTAAGATGAACGGTGTTGTTGAGGCAGCAAATAAGAACATAAAGAAGATTATGCAGAAGATGGTCGTTACGTACAGAGATTGGCATGTGATGCTACCCTTCGCCTTGCATGGGTACCGTACTTTAGTACATACATCGACTGGGGCAACCCCTTATTCCCTTGTGTATGGTATGGAAGCAGTCCTACCTGTTGAAGTGGAGATTCCTTCTCTAAGAGTCATGTTGGATGTCAAGTTAGACGAAGCTGAATGGATTCAGACAAGGTTCAATGAGTTGAGTCTTATCAAAGAGAAGCGAATGGCAGCCATTTGTCATGGGCAATTGTATCAGAGTCGGATGAAGAGAGCCTTTGATCAGAAAGTGCATCCTCGATGCTTCCAAGTCGGAGATTTGGTGTTGAAAAGGATCCTTCCTCCTCAGACAGATCACAGGGGCAAGTGGACTCCTAACTATGATGGACCGTATATTGTCACCAAGGTTTTTGATGGTGGAGCCTTAATGCTTGCAACTATGGATGGTAAAAACTTCACTTCCTCTGTGAACTCAGACGCAGTTAAAAAATACTTCGCATAAAATAGACCCGCTGGACGATAAAAAGAATAGTCCAGGCAAAAAAATGGGCATCCCGGCGAACCAAGAAAATGAAAAAGGTTCGGGAAAAAGTTAGGGATTAAAAAATGAAAAGATTGTACACCCGGTAAGTTGAAAACCTGAAAGGGCAACTTAGGCAAAAATGGGTATCCCGGTGGATTGAAAACCCGAAAGGGCGATCCAGGCAAAAGTTAGGGATTAAGCGAATGGTTGCGTTCTAAGTAGTTCTAAATATCATCTCGTGTCGATAACCGGAAACTTCCGAAGGATAGGAAACAATCCAATCACCTTTTTCGGAAAGCTGATCATCTGGAGGATCTTAAAGACGAGCGAATCATAGCAGAATTGGAACCCGATAGAAATCCATTTCATATTGCCATTAGATTAATTTCTGTTTTTATCTGTTGTGCAATTACCTCTTTTCACGGATTGCTTCCTGATGTAAATTCCTATTCAGAGGCCACTCAATCAATAAAATCATGTTATTTAGTACATCTCTGTGTTCATTTTCACCTTACTGTTTTGTTTGCAAAAATGACGACCGAATTTTTGATAAACATTGCATCATGAAACATAAGAGCTTTACAGGTACGTGCTTAATAAACATTGAAAATTGTTGTAAATTTTAAGTGCTTTGGATCGTCTATTCAGAACAGGTACACTCGGGGAATTTCCTTAAGGTCCCCATCAAATGATCGCGGATGTTTTTCCTCAACAGTTGGAATTTGGTATCTTATCCCTGCAGAGCTGGTCCGAGCGTTGGATTCTTCAATCCCCGGCAGGCTCTCACTGTTGTACTTCTCCAAGAATTTGTTTCAGATTATACATTCACCATTAGAGTCGACAGTGTCTGACTGTATATCCCCAGCGGAGTTGATAGTGCCAGACTGTATCTTCCCAGCAGAAGCGGCTGCTCCTCAGAGTTCGATGCCAGATCGATGATCTCGACGCTAGACCCATGGTCTCTTTCCTTGAAGCAGAATCTCGGTACCGTACCGGTGTTTGCTTCCCCTACTGAGTCTTCTCTCTCGCAGATTATGGTTGCCATAACCACTATCGCTTTCCTCAGCAGCAAGTTTTCAGTGCCATTCTCTCCCTAGTCAGAGCCTCGGTATTTTGTTATTTGCCAGAACACCGTGTGGCGGGTCATTTTCCCACAGAGTTCTTTGTGCTGTGCATCTCCAACAGCCTTGCCAGGGTCCAGAAGATGGTGATCATTTCCCCAGCAGAATTCCTTGCCTCAGCTTAGCATTCTCTCTAATCAAGCATTTCGCATCCCTGCATGTATAATCATATTGCATTGCATCCTCCCAAATTGCGTAGCTATTCCATTTTCATGGAGCATTACGCCATTGAAAAATTCAAACATATGCATGTAAAGCATAAGGCATTCTCGGTATCCCAAGTGATAAGCCAGAAGTTGTTTCTAGTACTCAGACTGAAGATTGTTCATGACTTATCTTTATTATTCCCAGCAGGGGTCGTTGGCCCACGCGCCGCCTCAATTATCATTTTCCCTATTTCTGCCGATGCTGACAGCCATGAAAGTTTCCGGTATTCAGACCGAAGTGGCATTCAGGCCAGTTTTCCGATGTTCAGATCGAAGAAGTTTTCGACGTTCAGGTTGACGCAACTTGTGGCATTCAGGCCAGTTTCCGGTATTCAGGCCGAGGTGGCATTCAGGCCAGTTTTCCTATAATCAGATCGAAGAAGTTTCCAACGTTCAGGTCGACATAACTTGTGGCATTCAGGACAGTAGTTTCCGGTATTCAGACCGAGGTGGCATTCAGGCCAGTTTTCCGATGTTCAGATTGAAGAAGTTTCCGACGTTCAGGTTGACACAACTTGTGGCATTCAGGCCAGTTTCCGGTATTCAGGCCGAGGTGGCATTCAGGCCAGTTTTCCTATGTTCAGATCAAAGAAGTTTCCGACGTTCAGGTCGACATAACTTATGGCATTCAGGCCAGTAGTTTCCGGTATTCAGACCGAGGTGGCATTCAGGCCAGTTTTCCGATGTTCAGATCGAAGAAGTTTCCGACGTTCAGGTCGATGCAACTTGTGGCATTCAGGCCAAGTTTCCGGTATTCAGACCGAAGTGGCATTCAGGCCAGTTTTCCGATGTTCAGATCGAAGAAGTTTCCGACCTTCAGGTCGATGCAACTTGTGGCATTCAGGCCAGTTTTTCGGTATTCAGACCGAAGTGGCATTCAGGCCAGTTTTCCGATGTTCAGATCGAAGAAGTTTCTGACCTTCAGGCCAAGTTTCCGGTATTCAGACCGAAGTGGCATTCATGCCAGTTTTCCGATGTTCAGATCGAAGAAGTTTCCGACCTTCAGGCCAAGTTTCCGGTATTCAGACCGAAGTGGCACTCAGGCCAGTTTTCCGGTGTTCAGACCGATGTTTGATAATCTAATATCTTCTGATGTTCAGATCGAAGAAGTTTCCGACATTCAGGTCGATGCAGACGGATTCTTTTTCAAGACCACCTCTTGGCCGATTCTGACAGGCATTGTTACTTCATTTTTTCACTTCAGTGTAAATTTTCGGGCTTTTATCGTATTCAATCACTTGATACCTCGAAAGTGCGAAAGCCGTTGCTATCTTCCTTTCGGGTTTCCAATTGATTGAATAAGGGCAGCTGTAATACCCCAAAATTTACCCTTCATTTTTCCTGGAAGCATGGGATTATGCTTTACACTTCATTAGCATCATATTAGGTCATACTCATTGCATACTGCATTAGTGACATGGAGATCAGATTTTGATCGATCACTCCTTAACAGAAGGAGCCCACACAAAGCAAGATTGAGAATTGGACTTCATTTTCTAAGTATACAAGTCTCAAGGGTCTCAGGGGGGTCTAAGTATCTTATTATGGTCCTCAGTTCATCAGTGAAGGATTCAAAGCTATCAGAGTGTTCATCTGGATTTAATCAGAAATTAGGGTTTCATGGCTATCTGCAATAGGCAATGTTTGGTTGGAAGTAGATAAGCTCATCCATGTCATGATTAGAGGGGCATCTTGGCCTAGGAAGATTCACAATTATCTCAGAAAGATCCATTGGCAATCAGTGCAATCAGTTCTTGATCATTTTGCCCTAAAACTAGGGTTTGGTATAAAATCAGTTTATTTCTGATTCTTTGGGTGAAACTCTTTTCCGTGGCCCTCCATATGTCCACAAGGGTCTACATACAAAAAATCAGCTCTTTATTTGGGAAAAGTCAACTGTGGGGCCAGAAAAGTCAACTCCTGATATTTTGAGAGTGGAATCTCAAAATCCATGCCTAGGGGATCCTACATGTGAAATTTGATCAAGGTTGGATCATGTATTCATCATTTAATCAGGAATTGGAAAAGTTACTTAATTTGGAAATGGTTGACTTTCCATTTAGGGCAAGTTTTCATGATCGTTGCACTCATTTTAAGCCCATTTTACATCAAGATAAAAGCTCCATTTGAAAATTTCTCCAACACGAAAGTTGTTCCTCTTGTTCCAAGCTATCTAGAGATATAACGTTTGCTCCATTTGGATTAGAATTGAGAAAGTTATGCTTAGTCAAAGTGAGACATTTTTTTAGGACACTTAGAAAAATTTCTAAGTCCAAAATCTTCAAAATTTATCAAGACTTCTTGGCCAGTTTTCTTGCACTTCAAGGCATTATTTGAAAATACATTCTTCACAAAAATTGTACCTTGCCATGTCCTCTTTCACATCCTTTTGGAATCATCTCATTTGGATCCATGGTTTGAGAGATACATTCATTTAAAATGGGCACCATGACTTGATTTTCTAGGCAGATTTTGGGCTTGGCTGGCCCAATCAAATTTTCTAAGGATGCTGCACAAACCAGTCACGTTTTTTACCTCTTTTTCTATGCATTGGACATCCACTCACTTAAGTTTGGCCCAAAATAACAACATTTTACACCTCACTTCACACTTTTATTCTTATGTATAAATCACTTATTAAAAAGCCCATGAGAACACCTAATCCACCCTATTTAAGAAGCTGAAACCCTAACCCTAAAGGAGCATTGGAATTTCGTGGCAAGGAGGCAAAGCTTCATCACATATCAGATTCCATTCCACTTCTATTTTCCATTAGGTAATCATCTCTTCTATGACCATGTTTTGATATATCTACGCTTGCTTACCATGTTCATCACCATTAATCCTTCCATTTTCATATTTATTTTTCTTATTTAAAATATTTTCTTCGTCCATAAAATTACCCAAAAATATTTTTCACTTTTCATAACGTTTTATTTAATTTTATATAATTTTTATTTTCGTATTTTTTAAATATTAATATTTTATTTTAATTATTTATTCTAACTGGTCCATTTTAACATACTTTTTTTATTGATTTTATTTTTATGACTTAAAATTATTGTTAGCATTTGATTTTTGGGATGAAGGTTGACCACTGTCTCATGGTCAACCTGACCTTTTCTCAGAATTTTATTTCACATTTTCAATTTATTTTGGATTTATTTTTGACCTAGTTTGGTTGGTGGACTTTTAATTTGACTTCTGTTTTATTTTAATTAATTCACGTACCAATTTTCATTATTTTTAAAATCTTTTTGGGAGATTATGATGTCCTGACCCCAACTTATTTAGTTTAATGTTTCATAATTTTCTTGATTAATTTACTATTTATTATTGATTTATTTCTAACCTAGTCTCATTAATTGACTTTTGGTTTGACCTCTGTTTTATTTTAATTAATTTATGTACCAATTTTCGATATTTTAAAAATCCTTTTGGGGGATGATGATGTCCTGAGCCCACCTCATTTAGTTTAATTTTTCATAATTTTCTTGATTAATTTTCTATTTATTTGTTATTTTTTAAGTTGACTTGAATTTTCAGTTGACTTCTTTATGATCGATGTTTGACTTAGGGATTGCTTATGGAAATTGAAGAGATCTTTTGATCCTCCCTTGTTCATCTCATATGCCATGTATTAGAGGCCTTTTACCTTGATTTTATTTGGTCCTTACCTCATTTCCTGATTAAATTATTCAGTGGACTCTTCGTGTGTATATTTTCATCTATTTGATTCATCTGTTATCTTTTATAATTGTTTCTCTCATTCGTGCTTTCTATTGCTTGATTATTTAACATGTTCATACTCCCATGCATTGTTTAAATGCTCCATTATTTGATTCTTTGGTTTGATTATATATTATTTATTTATCCGATCTGATTGATAATTGTTGCCTACTTGTATGATGTATGAGGCATATATTCTTGTTGTTTGTTTGCCATGAACAATCCCCATTCATAACAAATGTACCCCTCTCCCATAAAGTGTATAATATTTATTTCTTTATTTCTTTAGTCACCTGTTAATACAAGAATTAAAACGAACATCCGATAACCATTTCAAAATAAGATCAAAAGCTCGATCCATCATCGAGTAATCATTTTCAAAACTTAACAGAACCAGCACGCCATCCTCTTGTAAGTCGATTGCCTCAGGCATCGCCATCTACCTGTAAGTCGATTGCCTCCGGCATCGCCATCTACGCTTATCCGTAACTCCTCTCCGCGCTCCATCCGTTGACTCTTGTTCCGTTTAGGTAGCACCCATTAGGTAGAACCCTTTGTATGATAACATAGGTAGAATTCCCTTATTCTTTGTATGCTAACATTAGGTAGATGTTCCCCTTTGTAAATCCTAACACATAGGTCCATATTGTATGACAACTCTAGAGCAGAGCTTCCCCACTTTTAGACCTTCCGTGCGTCTCTGATCTTGTGGCATGTCAGTCCGTTCTATTGCAAAGAGGTAACTACCTAAGACTCGATTCAGCGAGCTGCGACACCTACTACTAGGACGTTGAACACACTGCCCACCCTCCTTTGACACAGTTGGTGTCCTCTTTTGTAAGTCCATGTTTAGATGGCAATCCTTAACCCCTAGTTAGCCGAACTACGGTTTGCTCTGATTCTCATTCCAGATGAGATACGTAGGCATAAGACGCGACTTCTTACCGAGCACACTTCTCTTTAACCCATAGGTAGCCGAGCGACGAAGACTTTGATTCTCATACTCAGATAAGATACATAGGCAGTGGATGCGACATCCTTGCGAGTCATTTTCTTTTAACCGTCCTTTTAGTAAATAATACTTTAGATATACCTACACCCTTTAGACTAGAATAACACTTGTGAAAAGGGCTCCATAGGAGTACCTAGGATGTTTTGGGTGCTTAAAACCTTCCCATTGCATAACCAACCCCCTTACTCAGATCTCTGACATTTTTACTAGTTTTTTATTCGATAAAACTTTTAGGTTTTTGTTCGCTTTCTAACCATTCCTTTGGATAAATAGAAGTGCGGTGGCGACTCAACTTGTATGGTTTACCTTGGATTTAGTCAATATCTCTAATGGTAACGAATACCCCGCTACAAAGGGCGTAAAGATATTTGTCTTTCACGTAGCCAGGGATTTTGAGTTTCTAAAGTTGGTCGGTTACTTTCGCTTTTAGTTCGACCGCAGCCTCCCAGATGGTCCCACAAAGATTATCTGATCGATACACAACTTGGAAATAATTCTGAAAAGCACGAATTTGTTTGACATGAAGAGCCCTACATTTGGTCGACTTCGCCTGCAAACAAACAAAAGCCTCAGTTAATTCAAATAGTTTGGCATCAGGAGCGCCAACATAAAGGGTAAAATATGACTGCCACCAATCATGGAATTCTTTGGTACAGTAGTAGGCTGGTCAAAAAGGAAGAGAAGGAAGACGTGGTCGGTTTTTCCAAATGTTTTCAAGTTCCTCTTCGACCTCGCTCCAAGGTTGATCGCAGAGGATATTGGCAAGTAAATCTTGAGAGGAGAACAGAGACTTGGGAATGAATTGGCAAAGGCCAAATTGCCTGGCCACAAGGTTAGGCTGATATGCCACTAGGCCAGGATTGTTGTTGGCCGTCTCAGCCGACAAGAAGCGAGGGACCAGAAAACGCCTCCAAATGAGGAAGGCTTCATCCCTATGTTCCTCGTCAGCCGGAGGGAAAGGTCTGGTGAGCCACTCAGGACCCTCAGTTCGACGGTTAAAAGGGGCCATAGAAGGTAGGAAATCGACACGAGTCAACATGATGTTGAATATGAGTCGAAACAATTGAAGGTCTGGGAAATTCTTGTCGATAGGCGTCAGGGGGATCAACCGTTTCCAGATAAGATGTCGTTCCTTTGGGGGATACGCAACCCTTCTCATTCCATAAGGAGCTACATCTTTGGAGAAAGTGGCATTGAGCCACAATTGCAGAAACCAGAAAGGGCCATGGACCAACACGTTTTTCTTTTTGGAGTTCTCAGGGTCGAAGAGCCTAACCTGGAAGACGACCTCAGATAGAGACTCGTAGAGAGAAGCTAATATCAGTTGGCCCAAGGCAACGTCACGCTCTTGGTGCAATTGGGTTTCCAGGAGAGCAAAGTGCTTGGCTACCTGCATAGATCTCGAGCAGAAAACAAAGCGGGACAACCAAAGGGTCAAGAAAGCCACATGCTCCTCGTCGGTCACAGGGCCGGCAGAGGTGGCATGATGATCAATAAAGTTGTTGTATGTTGGTTTGCGAGAGTCACCAACGTCGAACCTCAAGGAATTTGGCATTACAGCTTCGCAGTCGAAGACTTCGCCAGTCGGTCTCAAGTCAGTGATGGCAGCAATGTCCAGAAGTGTCAGCGTGATCATGCCACACTTAGTATGGAAGGAGTTGGTCGAACTCTCCCAGAACTGAAGGGCGGCTAATAACATGCCACAGGACTGGGGAGGGCCACAACGGGCAATCTGTAAAAGGGTATAAATGCCTGTCCTTTTCCAGTGGTCGATTTTTTCTGATTCCAATCGGTCCATCCAAGCGCAAAACTTAGGACAATTTCTGGGAGGAGCAGTCCTGAAGTTCCTGTCGACGTATCGAAGGAAGAAGGGTTGTTGAGCGGAAATCACAGGTTCAGAAATGTGACTGGCGGGGAAAAGGGAAGAGTCATTTTTGGTAACCTCTGGGTGTCGGTTTTCTGGGAGAGGACCTAAGAACGCTAAGGGTTCATTAGCCAGAGAAAGAGGAATCAATACCTGAGAACGCCAAATCTTCTCCTTTTCTTCTGCCAATGGAGGCTCATGAACATACTCCCTGTCATCAATGTTGATGGGACATGTGAGTTTAGCAGCAGAAGGTTTGTTAGAGCTTGCCATGGAGAGAACAGAAGATTTTTTTCGTTGTGGAGTAGAAGAGTTTTCACAAAAAGCAGAAGATAAGTGAATGCTGAAGCAAGAGGGCGAAAAAAGAGAAGAAGAAAAAAGAATGAAGATTTTATAGAGCTTAAAACCACAGAGAAGAGTGAGCGGTTGGACTTCCATTTTCGACACGTATGCCCATGTTCCCACGCCTACAGACACGTGGTCGAGAGAGGGAAAGCGAAAACACAAACACGTTTCAGTCATAAAGACGCGAAATGACATAGACGTGATTTTGTGCGTCTCGAGGAGAAAAGGAAACGTCCGCCATGATTACATGACGTCATCAACGTGGGGTAAATAGAGGTCCCACTAAGTAGAAGTGGAAACAATAAAGGGTAAATTAACGTTTCAGAGATGCCATCATCTCACCAACTTCGACATTCGACAATGGCATCTCTGGGGGGCATTTTGTTACCACGAAAAATCTCTAAGGCATGCTAAAAGCGTAATTAATGAAGGAGTCATATGAATGTGGGGGTTATACCCCATCAAAGGATGAAGAGATGTTGAAGGCAAGCAAGAGTAAAAAAAATACAAATCGAAAGATGAAGCCGACAGGGGAAGCTGGCCTTGTCGACAGGCCATTTCTGTCGACCAACGTAAAGTTTGGGACTTAAAAGAATTACAACCAAGTGAGCAGAAGACATCGTCTCCCTAACATCTGGGTGGGAGAAATTTAAAATTTAAAATGACCAGCAGTTATAAAAAGAATAAGAGCGCCAGGATGTGGGGCAGTTAGCAAGACATGGATGCAGCGGTTGTGCAGATCGTGTGACATAACATTTGCTAGTTTCTAGGAGTTTTAGCTTATGAGCAGTTTCCTCTAGTTTAGTATAAATAGAATGTCCCACAAGGGGCTCAAGGTGTTCACTTTGTACTAAAAATCACTTGTAAGAAAACTTCTCATTCCCAGCGCGAGGAAGCAAGAGTTTTTTTAGAGTGCTATGTACGTGAATCACCATATTTATTTCAATGCAACTTCCTTACTTTTCAATTGTTCCCGTTGAACATTTTATCTTAATTTCATTTACTTTTGAGTTATCATTTTACGTTGTCGTTTACATCGTCGACACTGATTCTATTACGATAATAAAGTTTACCAAAAGCGTGTTCGCTGTATACCTCTTTTGAATGTTATAGCGCTGTCGGTCACGAGTCACCTATAGACGATAACATTATCTAAACCGTTCGTGTGGAAAAAACCCTACGCTTGTTCGACACTTTGTCAGGACCCGTTCCTCACAAAGTCATTTTGTTGAGTTGGACAAGCCTCACTTGCACTAGCACATGTCCTAGGATCAACTGGTCGATCCTGCAAGTAAACCCTTTGTTTTAAATCCTAGGGAGGACCAGCGGTTGTTTACCAATTTCCACAGTAAACAACATCATATCATTGCTCATTTGCATTTGCCTCAAGGATCATAGCATCTTGACTCCTTAACCCTTGGGTTTGGACTTGTGTGAGTGGTTTGAGACCACCAAGCATGCTTTTATTGTCTATTATTGCTTTTATTATTTTGTTTACTAACCAAAAGCACAAAAATATGTCACTAACTTTGTTTGTTTTGTAGCTTGAGCAATCATGTGATCCAAGGCTCCTAGGAGGCCCCCTATACTCATTGAAATTGCCAGATGAAGTGAAAGCAAGCATGACAATGGTTAACAAAGCTCTCAATCATCATATATTCCTCCCAAATATCTCAATTTTTCATTTTGATCAATATAAACCAAAGGGCTTAAGGATTGTTTCCCAAGGAAACCCTAACTCAATTGTGCATTGACCGTGCCTTGCTCATGAAGCAACCTCAACCCATGATCAAATACAATCAAGGGAAGTTCTTTAATTCATCATTTTATGCATATATGAGCTCATGTGAGTGTCCTTAATCATCAATTCATTAAGATTTGAAGTTTGGACTTGAGAAGTTGATCAGTCAATTCATCTGACTATTTTGAAATCCACTGAGACCTAACTTTTGATGTTTTTGTCAAATGAAGATGACCCCAAGATAAAAAATGTTCTTAAGAACCATATGAACAACTTTAATGTTCATAAAATATCCATTTGAAACTTGGAAGGTCATCATTAATTTCAAAACATTATAGGTCATTTTGACTGAAACCCTAATTTTGGGTCAACTTCCCAAGGACCTAACTCACTCATTTTTCATGATTTTTAGGTGGGATAAAATTAATTGGAAATTTTAAGATGTCTACTTCAATTGTTATATTGGACAAAATTTCATAATCCTAAAATAAGTACATGTGATAATACAAAACATTATAGGTCACTTTGGACCAAAGTCATTGAAATGTGAAAAAGTCCAACTTCAAGTGCCCATAACTTTCTCATAAAAAATCCAAGTGATGCAAAATTTAAGTCCAAATTGATTGTCTTGAAAATATATACAACTCTGATGTTGAAGGTTTTGTCATTTGAGGCTTGCATCATTGAAACAGAAGGACTTGAAGTTGGTCCATTTTAGCTAAATTTCCATATACATGTTTTGTGCATTGAACTTCAAGGCCTATTTTCAATAATTTACCAACTCCAAATGGATTTTTGTTCAATATAACATTTGTTCCTCATGTCAAGACCTTTGCAACCATTACCCACATGCCTATGTTTCAATTTGGTAAATGGTATTTTCGTAGAGGTGACGATTTGTGTTCATTTATGCATAACATGTTGAATTTCTATGCACAAGCTTGTACCATGAAATCTGCACGTCCAAAACACCTCAATTGCACTTCAGCTTGCATTTGCCATTGCATTTGGGCCTCCCATGCGCCTGTACAAGCTCATGCATGGAGGACCCAACTCCACATGCACATGAGTATTTCATTGTTTGCATCATGCTTGGCTATAAATAGAAGCTCCATTCCTTTTTCAAAATCCAACCTCAAGATGCCTGAATTGCTGCAGAAGTAAAATCCCAACCTCAATTAAAAGGAATTTTGTTTTTCTCTTTCAATTTTGAAGTTCAATTTTCAACTTCATTGGTTGATCATTGAGCTTCAATTCCTAGACCTTGCTTCCTTGCCATCTCAAGAACAAGCTGCATCAAAGAATTGGAGTAGATCAAGTGTTTGAAAACTGCTCCTCAAAGGTTTTCCCTCAAACTGTTTTAATTCGAAACTCCTTGGACATTGATCATTTTTTGTGTTTGTTGGTACCTCTGAAGTCATCATGTGAGAGGCAATTGATTTGTGCATTTAATTTCATGAATTGAGCAAGTTCAGTATGAACACCATAAGTTTCTATCTCAGATTTCTCCTTCTTTGAGAGTCTAGAGTGGAAACCAATGGCACAGGGGTGATGTACATCACCCTAGCTTTCTAAAGATATATAGATCGTGCATTTTGGTGATGTTTTTAAAACCTGCAAGTTTTGGCCGGAACAGTGAATCTCGCCGGAGAAGATGGTGGTGTACACCACCGTTCCCACGTGGATGAGCTCTGGACCATTGGATGTTGTTTCCAGATTTAATCCCAACCTTTGAATGTTATCTTTCATTTAATCAGCGTGTTTCTCTTTTGACTTTGGTCTACCATGCACGCGCATCTGTCAACCATCTGATGCGCCATGTCAATTAATGAGACCTTGATCAGGCGCTCCTTGTTTTTCCTATTTTGTGATTTTTTTCCTTTTATTTTCTTTAATTCCATTTTATTTTAAAAATTTATAACTTCTTCATTTTTAATCATAAAAACATGGGAGCAATTGCAATATTTCCCTTTTAAATTCTAGTTTCTGAAAATGATTTTTAATATTTTTTATGATTCAATTTAGTATTTTTTGTGAATTTTCTCTTTTTTGGTTATTTTTAATTCATTTAAAATAGTTTCCAATATTCAAAAATGCCAAAAATATTTTCTTAACATCTTTGAATGATGATGAATCTATGAAAAATATTCTCATCAATTTCTTAATTGATTTGAGATTTATTTGAGATTTTAGTTCAATTATGTTATTTTTCTTCATTTTTAATTGTTTAAAATTAGTTTCTGTTTTCAAAAAATGATGAAATTTTTTGTCAAACCTTGTTTGACCATGTTGAACTTATGATGATCCAATTGGACTTTTCCAAGTTAATTTGAGTTGGATTTGAAGTTTGACCTTTATTTGTTTATTTTAATTCAAATATTATTTTAATTCCAAAAAATTACCAAAAATATTTTTATTGTTTCTTGACTTCTAAGTTTCATCTCACTTCTGTTTACCATTGATTGATATTGATTCTGTTCATATTTGATCAATGTGTGTTGGTTATGTCATTTGAATTCCATTTATGTACATTCCATTTCTTCTTCTTCTTCTTCTTTTTTCTTTTTGACCAATGAGTTAAAGATTGGTGGTTAGCCTTGATATATGAGGAGCTTAACCTTCCTTGATTCAAATCAAATTCATCTTGATCAAAGATCAAGTGAATTGCTTTGCATTAAGGATATGTTGCTTCTTGATCAAGCAAAAAACGTAAATCAATACAAGGTCATTCTTCTTTTCTTTTGGCATGGCAAGTTGTAGGAGCTTGACTTACTAGTCATGATCTCTAACTTGTGTTTGTTGCCTATAGTTTTATTGACCGGCCTCAGATAGGTGTGACTACTACATTAGTCCACTTACGATTGCTTAACATAGCGCTAAATTGCCTTATGGCACACTAACACTAACTACTAATCACTAACTTTTAATTCAAGCATTTAATTTTTGAAATTTACTTTAATGCAATTTAATGTCTTTCTCATTTATTCATTTGTCTTTGCCCTTCGCTCACTTGAGCTCATGTTTATGTTAATGCAATTTGCCTTTTGCTCACTTGAGCACATTATTGTGTATATACTATTGCCATGTGCTTTATTTTGTTTGTTGTTTGTATGAACCCAATGTAAATGGAGAAAGGACTTAGATTTAGGACCTTACCTATGCTAATGGAATTTGAAGAGCAACTAGGCCTCATGCATTTAGAATGCTAAACATTGTCAAAGAGCAACTAGGCCTCATGCCTTTAGAATGCTTAATCTTGAAGATGAAATGAAAGGACCCCTAATTCTAAACTCACTCTTGTCCATTCTTTCTATTGCATTGTGGAACTTTTTGATTTGTGTGTTCTTGTGCTAGGGATCCTTAACTTGAGCTACTTATAAGAACCATTGTCATGGACATCCAAGATAAGAGAGATAAAAGCCAATTGGAAGATTCCTAGGAGCTTGATTGATTATTTACTTGATTGCTTGAGTTAATTGCTTATTGCTTGCTAAGTCCAAAGGAAGGAGCAACTTGGATCATCTTTATGATCTCAAGAAGGGAACTCCATGTGGTTTTATTTCTCTTCCTTCATCTTTGCATGTTTAGGACCTAGCCCTTCTCTTCTTCTCTCCACTCTAACCCAAGCCAAACTTTTGTGCAAACATTAACATTGTTTTCAAATTTAGAAACCTAGGCACTATGCCTTTGATTTTTCAAAATCTTTTCATAACACTTATTTTGAATTGAACCTTAAGTCAACTTTGATCTTATTTTGTGAATACTTTTCATTTGTAAATACAACTCACTCAATTGTTTTATGGTTCCAATGACCATTTGTGATTAAAGCTTTTCATAAACATTAGCTATTAGGTTTGAGTTATCCTAGAGGTTGATATAATACTCACCTTTATCCTTAGTGATGGACTATAAGTCTTCCAAGCTTATTATAGGGTTAACCCCTCACTAGCATGTTGAAGCTCTCCTCACATGGTGGATTTGTGGTTTTAGATTGAGTTTTCTCCCTTTGATAACAAAAGACCTTAAGGCTTTTGACCAATAAATTCACCAATCCCTTTTGAGATTTTTACCCCAAACTATGAGGTTTTGATCCTACCTTTTCAAAGATGGTACGTAGGCAATGGGTTTATCCATTCAAACACAAAAATTGTAAATAACTTGTATATTCTTTTCTCATCTCCCCAATCATGTTTGCACAAATAATTTTCACAAATACCAACTTACCTTACAACATTTGTAAAAAGGGCTCCCTTGGAGTACTAAGGATGTTTTGGGTGCTTAAAACCTTCCCATTGCATAACTAACCCCCTTACCCAGATCTCTGACATTTTTATTAGTTTTTGATTTGATAAAACTTCTCGGTTTTTGTTCGCTTTCTAACCTTTCCTTTGGATAAATAGAAGTGCGGTGGCGACTCGAATTGTATGATTTACTTTTGATTTAGTCCATAAATCTAAAGGTAACGAATACCCCGCTACAGAGTTGTCCCTGCAATTATGTTGTGTATAGGATCTTTTTTCTTAGGCGACACACCAAACTCTATGATTGAAAGGGGTCAAAAAGAAGGAGCTAAGAAAATGTTGCAAAAGATTCGTGGAATTGATAATGTTGATGAGGAGTTCCAAGATCTAATTGATGCTAGTGAGGAAGCCAAAAAGGTGGAAAATCCATGGAAGAATATTACACAATTGAGATACAGACCTCAACTAACGTTTTGCTCTCTCATTCCATTCTTCCAACAACTCACGGGTATCAATGTTATCATGTTTTATGCCCCCTTCCTTTTTAAAACTCTAGGCTTTGGAAACGATGCTTCCCTCATGTCCTCAGTAATTACTGGAGGTGTCAACGTTGTTGCTACTTTTGTTTCCATCTTCACTGTGGACAAGTTTGGAAGAAAGATTTTGTTTCTTGAAGGTGGTGTCCAAATGTTTATTTGTCAGGTGACAACTGCAACTTAACTAATCATTAATTATTTATTTTACAATTCAAATTAATCCATTTTACAAGCATATCTAATATAAATGTGATCATTATTGATTGTAGATTGTTGTTGGAAGTATGATTGCTATCAAGTTTGGAGTTAGCGGTGAAGGATCATTTACACATATTGAAGTCAATCTTCTTTTGTTCTTTATATGTGCGTATGTTGCGGCATATGCATGGTCATGGGGTCCATTGGGATAGTTAGTTCCTAGTGAAATATGCTCTCTTGAGGTTCGCTCTGCAAGTCAAGCTACCAATGTTGCTGTGAACATGTTATTTACCTTTGCCATTGCTCAAGTTTTTCTTACAATGCTTTGTCACTTGAAGTTTGGACTTTTCTTTTTCTTTGCTGGCTTTGTGCTTATAATGACAATATTCATTGTCATGTTTTTTCCTGAGACAAATAATGTCCCAATTGAAGAAATGAATAAAGTGTGGAAATCTTATTGGTTTTGGATAAAATTTGTTTCTGATGTTGTCGTTGATCATGACCATAAGGCAGTTGTTTGATATCAGAAAATGCTCAGGTCTTAGACCAATATATGTATAGTATAATAATCTTCAAAAAAAAATATTTGTATATATTTAGGAATTGTATTTAATATATTTTTGTTTTAATATATTAAGATGACAACTCTTTTTTAACCGAGAGAAAATCACTTATCTGTAGTAGTGAATTATATAAAAAAGTTCTAAGAAGAAAGAGAGTGAGAGAGAAGCGATATATTTCTCATTTATTGTGTTTTTAAAAGTGAACACAAGTCCTCCTTATATGGGAAAATATTTGGCTAAATAGAATATGACTTTGGGCCAGAGCCACTCCGTAATCAAATAACTAGATGCGCTAATTAGTTATGACATAGTCTTTTAAGAAAGAAAATGCCTGATTTAGAGTATAATCAATCAAGAGGTTTTCTAATCGATTATAGAATAGATATGCTCCAAAATAGTTAGATATTTGTTCTAATCGATTAAAGAGTAAACTGTTGATTCTTAATTAAGTAAGCTTTTTAATTAATTATTGTTTTCTAATAGGTTTTATTTATTCTTTTGACATCATCAAAATCACAGTTATATGTACATCACATATAACCACACACAACACCCTTGCTAAAGCAATGAGAATTAATAATGCCCAATAATTTTGCATGTCTTCTTTGTTTAGAAAACATCAGCATATGAGGTGTTATGCAGTGTCACATGCCATCTTTATCCTAAATTATGTCTCTAATTCTGTTCTAATTGAAAATATCATTCTCTTTGTAGAATATTTTATTTTATGATTGAGTTTCAATTATTCATCCACCTAGTGATATAATATAATATAACATAACACCACCAAATTGCACTATATCATAATAACACCCATTTAAAACTCGCTGTCGTCACCTATCCTTTCTACTAAGAAAAAGAATTCACTATCTTATCTATAGATTATGTGTGAAATGCTTTTGATGGTTCAACAAAATCAAAGTGTTAAGTACTCCTTATCTTATAGGGTTGTTTGTTTTGATTTTTTTAAAAAAGTAATTTTTATATTGTTACATATTTTAGTGTAAAAAAATTTTATAAAGAAATTTTTCATAAACTTTTCAAATGAAAATTTGATTTGAATGATTATTATTAAAATGTTATTTTAGGTGTTTAATCATTTTATCGAAAAAAAATTGGATATCAAAATTTATAAAAATTACTTATTTTGAAACTATTTCAAATATTTTTTATTAAAATTATTTTTTAGATACAACTTTATGAAAAATTTGTGATTTTGATTATGTTTTGACTTCAATAATATATGTTTATGTTATAGAATGTCAAAATTAATCTTTTAATTTATAAAATATAAATTTTAAAAAAAAACCTATAATATTTTAAAAACTATTTTTTAGAATCTATTTTCAAAAATACATTTTTTATTTTTATTTTTTTCAAAGTTAAAACAATGGTCACACCATAATCTCTTATCATACATTTTCACATTTATCACCTTCACATCACCTTCACATCATGTTTTTTTCTTCTTCTACCGCACACTGCATTCATCTAAAACCCTTTAAAGAAGCAAGTCAGTATAATTTTTTGCAAATGGCTATGAAATCTAATGACACTTCGATTAGCCTTTGCATCAACTATATGTAAATAACTTGGTATGACAAATGGCTCTATTAAAAAGTGTAAAGCATAATTAGTTGCAAAATGGTATAATCAGATTAAAGATCATGATTTTTTAATACCTTCTCACGTGTTGCAAGTTTCACTAGAATTACAACACTACTTTGTCTTGATTCTATATTCACAACTAGCCTTTGCATCAACTATATGTAAATAATTTCTTTTTACATATAGTTGATGTACTAAGCTGGATAGAGTTTGTAAACTTCTTAAAAATCTATATGATTTTAAACAAGCAAGTAGGAAATTATATAATAAAAAGAAATTGATATCTCTATTGTGACGCAAACATATAAGCAATCGACTTCTGATTATTAATCTTTTCCGTTAAAAAATGGATATGATTTTATTTATCATCACTGTATATTGATGATGTGATCTTGACGTATATTTCACTTTATAAATTTAAAAGGATTAAACTTAAACACATTCTTGATTGTAATTTCAAGATAAAGGACTTAAAAATTCTCAAATATTTCCTAGGTCTAGAAGTGCTTCATTTCAAAATTGGGATCACTGTTTCAGAAAGAAAGGATATATTGTTTGGATTTTTTTTTAATGTTTCATGTTTATTGGAATCCAAATTAAATGTCAGTCCTTTTGATCCTTTTGTTAAATTGCATCAAGATAATGGTAAGTTTTATGATTATATGACTGCATATAAAAGATTAATAGGCACATTGTTATAGTTGAATTCTACTTAGTTTATTTCTTCATGATGCCACTATGACACATTATCATGCTACTTTCAGACTTATGAGATATTCAAATACTGATTGGATGGATTGTATTGATTCTAGAAAATCAATTACAAAATATTATTTTTTGCATTTCTTTCATGATATCTTAGTGTGTTAAGAAGCAACAAATTGTGTATGATTCTTCTTCTGAAGTCGGGTACAAAGCTTTTTCTATTGTAACATGTGAGTTGTAGTAGTTACTTCATTTATTCAAAAATTTATATGTTACCTTTATATAGTTGGAAATCCACCACAATCTATGAAGAATTTCAATCAAATCTTGATAAATAAGATTGTTATCACCCACACAATAACAATGAAAAGAAAAGAATAATTTAGAAAGAAAAAAAGAACGATGAAGGAGATGAAGAATTTTCTACAAAGTTTCTCTCTGTCCACAACCTATGAAAAACTTCTTTATTCACTTTGTAACTGCAAAATTATGTGAATACAATGTTATGAATATAGCATTCACTTCATTACAAAAATAATGGTTACTCTCTCTATTTATAGATTTAGGTTTACTTGCTCACTAAGCCAAGACCCAAAACTATAAAAGCCCAAAATAGTTAACACTACTAAAATTAGGCCTAAGTCAAAATCCTGTGTGAAGCAACATGCTTCGACATTTCGACGCACTAATACAACTCAACACACTAGATGGTTCGACACTTCCGTGCTTCTGTCGAGCAACCTGCTTCGAAACAAGAAATTAAAATTCAACACACCACCTAATTCATTGTGTCTAAGCTATCTATATTCATCATAGCTCTTAGTCTTCTAAGCACTTCGACCTGCATTCCCTTTGTCATGATGTCTGCAATCTGATTCTTAGTTCTGCAGTGTTCCATATTCATCTTCCTATCTGCTACCTGCTCTTGAAAATAATGAAACCTCATTTCGATGTGCTTGCTTCGACCATGTGCTATTAGATTCTTCGCCAGATTGATAGTTGACATGTTGTCGATCTTCATGGTAATTGTTCCATGACTCTTCGCTGTTATCTCTTCGACAAGATTCACCACCCATGTTGTTTGACATGCACAAAGAGAAACAACTATGTATTCTTCTTTGCACGACGATAATGCCACTACTGACTGCTTTCTCGAACTCGAAGTAACTAGTGCACCACCTAGCATAAACACATAGTCAGTTGTGGATTTTCGATCCTCAGCATCACTACACCAACTTGAGTCGGTGTATACCACTAGTTTGCATTCCTTTCCTTCATCAGCTACAGGAAACAGAATATCATAGTTGAGAGTTCCTTTCAGATACCTTAATATCCTCTTCGTCGCTGCTAGATGTGATACCTTTGACTTCTGCATGAATCTACTCACCATAACTACACTATAGGCTAAGTCGGGCATTGTGTGACAAAGGTATCGAAGTGACCCAATAAGTCTTCTATATTGGATAGGGTCGACATCATCTTCATCTGAATCTTTTGAGAGTTGTAATCTGGGCTCAGCTGGAGTCGAAGTTGGGTTGCAATCTTGCATCTCAAATCTCTTGAGTATTTCGCCTGCATATCTTCTTTGATGCATCATCAAACTTCTACCACTCTTGTAGAATTCGGCAAGGAAATATGAAATGTCACCTAAATCTGACATTTCAAATTCCTTGTTGAGATCACCTTTGAAATCTTCGATCTCCTTCTTGTAGCTACCTGTCATCAACAAGCCATCAACATAGAGATATAGTATAAACATTTCACTCTTGCTTCTTCTTACATATACTCCATATTCAGTTGTGCACTTCACAAATTCCTTCTCCCTTAGAAAGCCATATATCTTCTTGTTCCAAGCTCTTGGAGCTTGTTTAAGTCCGTACAGGGCTTTATGCGGCCTGTACACCTTTCTTTCTTCGCCTTGTTTCACAAACCCAACTTGTTGTGCAACATAAACTTCTTCTTCTAAGGGGTCATTCAGGAATGCACATTTCACATCCATCTAACACATCTATCAGTTGTTCATGTTTGCTAGACCAACAACCAACCTAATTATTTCGATCCTAGCAACAGGTGCTAAAACTTCATCGAAGTCGATTCCTTCTTTTTGAATAAATCCTTTCGCCACAAGTCTCGCCTTGTGTTGATTCGCGTCTCCTTTGGGATTCAACTTCACCTTGTATACCAACTTCACATCGATTCCTTCTTGTCTTGGGGTAATTCGATAAGTGACCAAGTTTTGTTGACTTCGATTGACTTCAGTTCTTCATTCATTGCTTTCACCCACTTTGAATCTTTCAATTCATCAATTGCATTAACTGGTTCAACATCTGCATAGAAAGCATAGTGTACCAGCTCACCTTCTTCATTAACCACATCATCTGATGTAATCACACATTCTTGCAACCTTGCAGGCATGTGTCTTGTTCTTTGAGGTCTGCTTGGGCCTACTTCACCTCTAACTTCTTATCAAACTTCTCTTTTGACTTCACTAGCTGGTTAATCACATAATATTCTCACTTAATTCTTCTTAACATTCTCAATCCAGTCCCATTCCTTAATCTCATCGATGATCGCGTCCTTGCTAATCACCACTTCCTTATTCACTAGGTCGAACAACTTGTATCAGCCAGTCGAATGATATCTTATCAGGAT
Organism: Lathyrus oleraceus; assembly: GCF_024323335.1. NCBI lineage: Eukaryota > Viridiplantae > Streptophyta > Magnoliopsida > Fabales > Fabaceae > Lathyrus > Lathyrus oleraceus. Next base: position 536,321,839 of record NC_066583.1, on the reverse strand, counting down.
CATCTGACTCGACTTGTCATCAAGTTTTCTTCTCAACTGATTTGGAACATGTTTATATGCATTAGATCCAAACACCTTCAGATGACTCAAACTAGGCTTGACACCAGACAAACATTCTTCTGGCATGATTCCTTATAGATTCTTCATTGGACATCTATTCAGGATTTATGTTGTAGTCGACACAGCTTCTCCCTATAATTCTTTGGGTAGATGCTTGCCTTTCAACATGCTTCTAACCATATTCATTATGGTTCTATTCTTCCTTTCTGTAACTCCATTCTACTGCGGAGTGTAGGGTGGCACCACCTCATGCATAATCCCTTCTTTCACACATAATGTGTCGAAGTCTTTCGACACATATTCTCCACCACCATCAGTCCTCAGAGTCTTTATCTTTCGACCACTTTGTCTTTCGACCATGGATTTAAACTTGGCAAATACCTCGATCACTTCAATCTTCTTCTTGATCAGGTAAGTCCACAATTTTCGACTGAAATCATCTATGAATGTAACAAAGTATTTGTTACCTCCAATCGAGTCCACCTGGATAGGACCACATACATCAGAGTATATGATTTCAAGAATTTTCTTCGACCTGCTTCTTGCATCCTTTACTGAAGTTGTTCTTGTGTTGCTTCGCATGCACACATTCTTCACACACTTTGTTTGGAATATCGATTTCTGGTAATCCTGAAACCATATTTCTTCTCTTCAAATCTCTGATGTCTTTGAAATTGAGATGGCCAAGTCTATAATTCCATATCCATTCATCTCTGTTGACTTATCACTACAACAAACAAGACCTTAGACAGCGCTTTTTTTAGCCTTAGACAGCGCTTTAAAGCGCTGTCTAAACCTCCGCTGCTAAAGGTTTAGACAGCGCTTTTTTAAATCTTAAAAGCGCTGTCTAAGCCCCCCCCCCCTTAGACAGCGCTTTGGCCAAAAGCGCTTTATAAGACTCTCTTATTTTAAAATTTTTAGGTATACCTTAGACAGCGCTTTTGAAAAGCGCTGTCTAAGCCCCACCCCTTAGACAGCGCTTTGGCCAAAAGCGCTTTCTAAGACCCTCCTATTTTAATTTTTTTAGGTATACCTTAGACAGCGCTTTTCAAAAAGCGTTGTCTAAGCCCCCCCCCCCCCCCCCCTTAGACAGCACTTTTTACAAAAGCGCTGTCTAAGGTATACGAAAATTTTGATCCATGTTCTCTCCGATTTCCAGTATGGCAGCCATATTCCCACACCGGTAACAGTAATTTGGAGCACTAAATACAGTGACAACATTCTTCTCCTAAAATGGTGTTATCAATATGAAATCATTAGAAAACAGCATAAAGGTATTACTAAAGACGGAAAAAAATAATTATCCACCTGAGCCCAATTGTATCCTTCCATAACAAGCTGGTGAGCTCTAGATATCAGCGAGAGACCATTGGTATGATTGAACTGTGAAGCTATATCCTGGCCAAATGTGTATCCAGCACCACGGGGAGATATTCCCCACCCACAACGATCATCGGGATCAGACCATAAGAGATCACACATTGGTCCTTCGTGTGGAACCTGTAATGAGCAATTATAGTTGTTACAACTTACAAGAATTAGGATACCTAAATTATATATTGATTTGTTTCTTATCATATATAATAAAACCTCCATGATGTAGTTGAGACACATGGTTTCACAGTATGTTTCTCATTTTCTTTCATAACATTAAGGATTAATATATTTTATGGAAATGCTAACGAGTGCTCCCGGGACACTGGTTAAGAAATTAACATGGTAAGTTGAACATTATTTAAGAGATTAAAAAACATCGTGAATTGGATTTAAAGAATTTATCTAAGCCTTTCAAAATCCTAGCCAAAGGAACCTGCAGCCTGAAGCAAGGCTGTTGACGTACTAATATTTGATCAAACCAGATAGGAAAGGAAATATGTCCCTATTGAAGGTCCTCAATGAAACAAAGGTGGCAATTCAAATCAAGTATTTTTCAACTTAAAAATCAGAAAGCTGTTTAGCTCAAATATGGTTCTTTAGTTAAATGCAGAGCATTAATGCTAACTGTTACACACGAACCTCTTGTATACGATCCAATGCTCTGATATTGTCCAGTGTATCCAAAGAAGGAGAGAGACCTCCATGCAAGCAGAAAACCTAAAATATATGAGGAATTTAGAGGCTGGCATACAATTAGTCAGAAGAATGTCTCCACAGAGTAGTACCCACGATCTGCATGAATGAAGCATTATGGTGAGTAAATTGCAGCATACAATAGAATCGATGCAATTGAGCAAAGGTAATATCAGGTATCTGACTTTAAAAAATGTGGGATAATGTATGATGTATACTTGTATATAGATCTGCATCAAATCTAGAAATAGACAATTAAAAGAAGCTAGAACACCCCACATATATGTATTGATTAAGAATCCAAACACTACTTAATAGAAAGAGATAAAAAGAACTGATACTTGACATCACAGAGATTCACTCCTAGAGCCCTACTGATATATATTCTAGAAGAATCCATTCATAACTTTCAATTTCGTTCTTCATGACACTTTCGACTAACAAATCTTCTCGCTGCTTCTAAGATACAAACAAATCACAACCAGAAGTATTTTCTATAATTGAAGTACCAACATTTATCATGAACAAACAAGGTAATAAAAGTATAAAACATCCACACTCACACAGCAAGATCTACTCACCTAAAAATTCAATTTCAATACCAAATATTCCAACTTTTATATTCAAATTGATAATCTTTAAACCTTAATTAACCACAGAAATTCATTTATAAAAACAAATGAAAAAGAAAAAAGAATATATCAAAACTCACCTACATAATCACCCATAAAGAGGTATCCTCACTGTATGGATGCACAGTCTCACAATTTGGATACGCTTTCAAAGCTGCATCCTCACTGTATGCTCCCGGCACTCCCTATATCGAACAAATGATTCGTCAGTAGCACAACAAACAATGTCATGTCATGGATAGTTCAGCTGAATAGTAAATACAATGTTACTTAGGTAAGAGAAAAAGACCCGGATAAAATTAAGCTTACCTTATCTATTTCATCGGGTGCAAGGGCACCTTTAATATCTTGTTTATTTGCTAGAATTAGTAAGGATGCTCCAGATAGTCTCTGTCATATGTAAAACAAAATTAATGACATTTGAAAATACTAGTAGCTCACAAATATCTAGAGAAGAGCAGAGTATTCATTCGCGATGCCATCTGAGCATCCTAAATAATTAACAGTGAGAAATAAAACATTTTGTTCAAGTGCTAGGGAATCAAGATAACAAATAATGCTTTGGTTCTTGACCAAAATTCCCAACGGATTCACTATGGGCAACTACTCTACTTGGATGCATTAGTACAGAGGACACACAAGTCTTTCCCAATCAATAGATTAAATAAAGGGATATGAATTGGTATGGCTAAAATGTCTGAATATCTTCAGTTAAGTACTGCATGTAATTAATTTGTTACTGACAAGTAATAACTATCTGTATTGAACAAACCTCTTCCTTTAGAAGGTTATCTAGCTCCATTTTGCAATCATCCAACCTTCTAAGATCTGAACTGTCAACTACCCAAACTAAACCATCTGTTTGCTCAAAGTAGTTTCTCCAGTAAGATCGAATTGTTTTTTGGCCTCCAACATCCCATATATTTAGAGTGTACCTGCCATTGCCAATTTGGATAAATGCCCCAGCATTCTAGAATATAGTAAATCAACGCAAGAAACTCATCAAAACAAAGGCTAACATATGAAGAATGACCTGGCATGTTGTGTAACTATAAAGGGAAATCAAAAGCAATTTTTTTTGTAAATGGAAATCACAAGCAAATACTTTCAAAGAATTTAAAGCAAAAAAACTAACATGTTTTAGAATATACCACAATCAAATTAAGAAGCAATATCATGTGTTTATCCCCATCAAACAAAAGAATAATACTTTGCCACAGAAAAATGCATAAACCATGTTCAGTTGAAACTTTAACGAAGCTTATTCTTATTCACATATTCCCAAAAAATGATGACTAACATAACTAGCAATCGACAAAAATAAAAATGGACAGCAGCAGAGATATGCATATATAATTAAAGTGATTTGTGGGGTGAAAATAAAGCAAGGTTTTACTTTTGGTAGGCGATGGTTTTGATGTTGAAGCCAAGGGTAGGACTAATGACACTAGTGTCCTCCCCATTAATCTTCAAAACGATTGTAGTTTTTCCAGAATTGTCCAACCCACTGCATATAAATCTCAACTATTAATTAATGTAGTAAAATCTAGAGCAAAGAAAAAGGAATTGGAAGCTAAACAACAATTATTTCATTTCATATTGCTTTCCCCTACTTTAAAAATCACGGTCTTTGTAATAAACTGTCATTGATCATTAACAACATTCTCTTTAGTAATGGCAGAACTTTGGTTGATTTGGACGACTATGTCATGGGAAACAAGTGTGGAAATAACAACATGCCCTTCATTTTCAGTAGTTCTTGTGATTTCTATTATCTTCATTTTCTTTTTCATTTCTTTGCTTTGACCCCAAAGTACCGCATAGAGACCGCACACAATCACAATTGCTCCAAGCATGCTATGAAAATATTGCTAAAAATTAATTGTGAATATATTGATGGCTTGAAAGTAGAATAAAAAACATGAATTGATATATGTTTAGGTAAACTAAGAAATAGAACATACCTTCCCAAATATAATTTCTCATCTAACATGAAATAAGCAGCTATAGCTACAAGTAAGAGTTGTAAAGGACTGAAAATAGATGCAAATACAGGGCCTCTCTTCTTTATGCACCAGGTGGTAGCGATAACAACTAATCCTGAGACCACTATTCCCTGCATCAACATTTACTCACATTTAAAACTTCCTTTAACCAAATAATTGATTATAACAACATGAATGTTAAGATATTTAGTAAATTAGTAGGAACATACTGGATAAATAACGGAAAGAATCCTGAGGTTGTTTCGTAGCTTCCATTGTTCCCAGTCCCTTTCAACACAAAGAGCAATAATAGTTGCTTGAATGGCTCCCATTGTGGCTATTAAAGCTGCACTTGAGGGATGACTTGAGTATTCCTTATTCAACTTAGCCTGTGCCGTGTAAAGGAGAAAGAAATATGACAACATTTATAACTAATCAAGTATGATGAGCTTACCAAAATCAACGTGACACGAGTTTTTTTAAAAAGCTTCAAAGTGTAGCTTTTGTAAAATCATGGTGTTAGTCACTATGATTAAGGCAAACTCACTGCGAATCCAAACCACAACGATTCACATAAGACTATCGCTATGAAAATGACAAATTGTGTCTGATGAGTGAATAAACTAACCTGAATAATATACCACAATGAGAAAGAGCAACTGCTTGCTAGTGCACACAAAACACCCAACGCTTTCTCAGCAAAGTCGGCATGGTGAGATGCTATTTGTTCATTTGAATTTTGATTTGGATACAAAAGGTTGATTTTAGAAGACCAAATATGAATTTCTGTACCTTTGAAAAAAATAATCAACATTGCACCACTCATTCCCATTATTGTTCCTATCACCTTAGCTTTTCCTTCCACGAACTTCAAATCGAATTTATCCATTCTATGAAAACCAACAAAATGGAAAGGAATGAAATACATTGAGGCTTAGTTTGAGAGTTTGGAGGCTAAGGGATGAGAGGATTTTGAAAAAAGAAAATAATTAAGTGAAAATAATAGAAGAATATATATATATATATGTATATATATATATATATATATATATATATATATATATATATATATATATATATATATATATACCCGAAGCACACAGCCATGATGAAGGTAATGACTGGAATTAGGTTGGAGACAACCAACATAAATGTTGCTGACGTTAAAGCAAGAGCCTCGAGGTAAAGGTTTAGATACAAACTTCCCCTGAAATATTACATATCAATATATTATTGTTTTCACAGTTGTTGGATACAAATTCTGTCACATACTACATATAATCGAATAAAGTAAATCAGTGGGAGAAAAAACTAACTTGTATGATATCACCCTCAGAGATGTCTTTTGCAGCCATTCTACTGTCAATAATTGCTGGAAATCAAGTGGGTAAGTTGCAACTTGAATTAAAGGATGGAAAACAGTAGAGAAATTAGAAGAGTGTCTTTACCTACAATACAACACAAGAAAGTGCATAAATAAACAGATAACAGTTGAGTTAATAAACAAAAAAAAAAGTTTGTAAAGTAAAAGCAAAAAGTGTTAAATGAGAGTAAGAAAAACCTCGAACCAGTCTGTAAGCATCTCTTCTGTATTCTTCTTGCTCATTTAGGTCAAAATCAAAATCACTGTGATTGGGATTATTAACAATTGGCCACCATTTCGGCAATTTCCTTTGAACTGCAACCTTATTGTTCTTCAAAGACCGCTTAATCGGCGCCGTAACGCCGCTCCTGGAACCCAATCCAACAACCACCTCTTTCCCTCCAAGACTCTGGTCTCTGCGCACCATAGATTTACCATAACCAGACGCGTTTCGCCGCCACGGCGCTAACCTAGAAACCAATTCAATCAATACTCTAAAAACAGAAAACGCTACGAGAGTCAAAGCAGCTGAAGTTCCGACGAAGTGAATAGTGGAAGGAAGAGTGGAAGAAGTGGGAAAAGAGGTTGTGGTTGTGGTGGTGGTAGGGATGGAAGGTTTGAGTTTGTTGTGACGGCGGCTGCGGCGGCGGATGCGACGGCCGAATGAAGCGGTGACGAAGCGGGAAAAGCATGGTGATGAAATTGGAGAATGAGAAGGAAGAGTGGAAGAAGTGGGAGAAAAAATCGACATATCAAATCGCTACTACACATGTGTTATGGTTATTTTTCCAAAAGCGCTTTCTAAACCCCCCTTAGACAGCGCTTTTGGTTTTATTTATTTTTTTAATTTAAAGACTTTAGACAGCGCTTTATCAAAAGCGCTGACTAAGGTCTATATTTAAAAGCGCTTTCTAAAAGCGCTGTCTAAGGGGGGGTCTTAGACAGCGCTTTTAGAAAGCGCTGTCTAAGACCCCCCCTTAGACAGCGCTTTCATTATTTTTTTGGAACATTTTCCGTGTTCTATTTTAATTTTAACCTTAGACAGCGCTTTCTTTTAAAAGCGTTGTCTAAGATGCGCTGTTAAAAGTCATTTTTGGCGTAGTGTATGTTGCAAGGCACTTATGTTCCATCACATTAAGTTCAATCTTGAAGGTTCTATTATGAGACAATGGAGCCTTCAAGATCAACCTTCCATTTGAGTCAAGAAATCTCATCATCTTATCTTCGATCGACACCTTGTAGTTCTTTTCGACTAACTGCCCTATGCTAAGCAAAGTGCTCTTCATGCCTAGTATGTACAACACATTTGAAATTACTGACCTCTTGCCATCTTTCCTCATAATCAGAACATCACCAACACCTTCAGCTGCTAGAGTGTTGTCATTTGCAAATTTCACCATGTTCTTCATTGAGGGCTTTATGTTAACAAACCAATATTTTCTTCCAGACAAGTGTGATGAGCATCCCAAGTCCAAGTACCATTGGTCCTTAAATCTCTCTTCTTCTCTTGTTGTGACCATCAACAACGTCTCTTCTTCTTCATGTTCGCCAGCTTTGCATAAGTTTCTTGATTCTTCTGTTTTTCTGGAAAATCACTAGAATAGTGACCATACTTCTGACAATTGTAATACTGAATATGAATATAGTATGGCTTTTGACCACTACCTATTCCTCTACCTGTATGACCACCTATTTGGTTTCCTTGGTTCCATGGTTTTCTCTTATTCAACCAGTTTCCTTCTTGATGATTTCGACCAGTAGAATTATTGTAGCCTCCTCTGCCTTTATTGCCATTCCAACTTCCTTTGCCTTTCCTTTCTTTTGTTGGTTGCGCTTGTAAAGCCATATCACTCTTCGACTTTCCTACAACTCTTTAAGCCATTCTTTGTTCATGAGATTCAAGCGTCCATTGAAGCTCTTCCTTTGTCAGTTTTGACAAATCTTTCGACTCTTCTATGGCTATTACCATGTGGCCGAACTTTGGAGCCAACAACCTCAAGATCTTTCCAACAACAGATCTTGATGTCAACACTTCTCCATATTTCTTGATTTGATTCACCAGTTTCGTAACCTTGGTGAAAAATCAGTTATGTTTTCATTGTCTTCCATCTGAAGCAATTCATACTTCCTTTTGTGAACTTGTAACCTCACCTCTTTCACCTTCTCCGCGCCTCCAAACGACTTCTCCAGAATTTCCCATGTTTCTTTCATTGACTCTACATCACTAACCTTTTCAAAGTTATTTGCATCAACATATTGATGGATTATAAAGAGAGCTTTATAATCTTTCTTCTTCAATTCTTTATGTTCAGCCTTTTCTTGATCTATCGTGTTTTTTGCAAGCGTTGTTACTCCTTCCTTCACAAGATCCCAAAGATATTGATAACAGAACACAACCTTTATCTGCTTACACCAATTCTCATAATTGTTGTTCTTGAGAATCGAAAGGTTTGCTGGAAAATGCTTGTTTGGATGATTCATTGTCATTGTGATTTTCTTCCCACGAATCGCTTAAATCATAGCTCTTGATACCAAATGTTAAAAATCCACCACAACCTAAGGAGAATTTCAATCAATCTTGATGAGCAAGATTTTTATCACCCACTCAATAACAATGAAAAGAGAAGAATAATTTAGAAAGAAAAAAAGAACGGTGAAGGAGGAGAAGAATTTTCTGCAGAGTTTCTCTCTACCCAAAACCTGTGAAAAACTTCTTTATTCACTTTGCAACTGCAAAATTCTGTGAATACAATGTTATGAATACAACATTCACTTCATTACAAAAATAAGAGTTACTCGCTCTATTTATAGATTTATGTTTACTTGCTCACCAAGTTGATAACGCGAAAACGTATCGTATTTTTGGCTCCATATGCATTGCTTTTTACTCGATTAACACTATTTATTACACAGTATTTTATGTTTATTGCAGATATTTATCGATTAAAAGGTTTACCGCAAAAAAATGGAAAATAGCAAAAAGGAATGAAAAATGCAAGAAAAGAGAAGAAAATGAGGTTTCCAAAGGGATAATGGGCCACCAAAGCAAATGAGCTTGTGGCGCCCATTATCCAAAGAGTGTGGCGCCCGCCACATTGGGCCAAGAGGGAGGTGGCGCCCACCACCAACCCTTGAAAAGTGGTAGGCGGTTGCAAAAAGAGTGGCGCTCGCCACTCATCATGGAACTAGGGTTGTGGCAACCGCCACAACCTAGTCTTCCTACTTTTCCTCCACTCTTTTAGCCACGGTTTCCACTAACTTTTTATACAAATGAGGAATATGGAAAGGATATAAAAAAAAACCTCTCAGACTCGCACATGATCTCTCTTCTTCCAGTTTTCAAGTTCACGATTAAATTTGTTCAGCACTATTTTTTTCTTTTAGTTTTCTAGGCAGTTTCTTACCATTGTAAAAGTGATAGTTTCTCCACATCAGGGACTATTACGGTTTGTTATTTTTACGCATTTGGGATTCAATTGTAAGGGGTATTCATTGCCAAAGCCTGCCAGAATTATTTAATCGAAGATTCAAGATTCAATTCCAGTTCTTAAATTGCAATCCAGGTTTATTACTGATTACTGCTTTATTTATTTATGCCTTACTGTACGTTTAATTCCCCAATTGCCATGTTTGTTACCGGATCTACGTTCGGCTTAACCCTTAGATATCAGTATGTAAAGACCGTCAAAACGATGGGATTCAATAAATAATTGGTACGAGAGTATAAAATAAACTAAGGTTACGGTCAACAAGAACGAGAGTTTGAGATTTTAACCAGATAAATGAAACTAGGCATTGATCCTAAACACAACGAGAGTGCTTTAGAAATAATTAGACTTTATCTATATTCAAAAAATACTTTTAAATTCAAAATGAGACCACGAGAGCCAAGCATTCTGGTTTAGGAGTATGGTCAGAGTCAATAAAAACGAGAGTGTGAGGCTAAGTCATTTCTATAAATAATTTCTACTGAAGAATATTTTAACCAATAAGATTACACCAATTATCTATCGAATCCCCGAGGTTTGATGTATTACATACCGATATCCCCTTTATCTTATATCTTTATCTTTATTCTATTTTATAGTTGTTTCTCTTCATCCCTCCAATCTTAGAACAATCATTCGCCTTAGATTTACATAGTAACATTAGACCATGATACGCTCGATTTATTAGTCCTTGTGGGTTCGATAATCTTTAAAACTATGCGATAGGACTGTACACTTGCAGTCACGATTCACATAGACTTACCAAAGTCACGATCAAGTTTTTGCCGCCGTTGCCGGGGACTAATTTAGTCGATATCATAACTCTAGTGTTATCCAATATAGACTAAGGCAAACAATTCTTTTTTCCTTTTCTACATTTGTCGAGTGTATGCCAAATACTCGCTCTTAAGGCGGGAAATTAAAGCTACAACTCGATGAACCCGAGCATTATCTTAGATTAGAACGTCGGATACGAGACTTGATACGGGAACATCGTATCAAGCTAAATATTCCTGACCTTAACATTCCTACTTCTGAATCAGTTATTCAACCAGAGATGGCCGAAGGAGGGAAAATCGTCCTCTTACGTGTTATGCAATCCCTTCACAGGATGAACCTCATAACATCATCGCTGCCCCTGTGATCGAAGCCAACAATTTTGAGCTAAAACCTTCACTGTTGTCAGCCATACAACAAAACCAGTTTTCAGGTAGTCCCACGGAGGACCCGAACCTACACTTGTCAGTATTTTTGCAATACGCACACGGTGAAAGTGAATGGTGTCAGCCCAGAAGCTATAAGACTCCGTCTTTTCCCATCTTCATTAAGAGATAGAGCTAGAGCTTGGCTCCAGTCTCTACCATCCAACTCTGTCACTACGTGGAACGAGTTGAAGAAAGTCTTCTTAGCCCGATATTTCCCACCTAGTAAGACGGCTATGCTAAGATCCCAAATAAACGGGTTTAACAAAAGGATAATGAATCACTTTTTGAAGCTTGGGAGAGATGAAAAGACATGATGAGGCTATGCCCACATCATGGTCTAGAAGAATGACTGATAATCCACACCTTTTACAACGGTCTCTTGTACAATACAAGATTGATAATAGACATCGCTGCGGGTGGCGCATTGATGGATAAACCATACAACGAGGCCTATCAACTCATTGAAAGTATGGCCCAGAATCATTACCAATGGGGAAGCGAAAGAACCTTTGTAGAGAAACCTCAATCGAAGGGAGGCATGTACGAATTGAGCAGTCTTGACCATGTCAACACCAAGGTAGATGCCCTGACTCAAAATATAGACAACTTGACCATAACACCAGCAACCACCGTGGCTGCCGTAGCACCAAACTGCGAGATATGCGGAGTTTAAGGGCATACTGCCCCAGAATGTCAACTCTTGACAGGAAACTCCACAAACCAGGTGAATTCTGCTCAAGGAAACCCTTACTCAAATACCTATAACCCAGGTTGGAAGAACCATCCTAACTTCTCATACAAAAACAATAATGCATTGTATACACCTAATCAAGCACCTGCTATACCCCCAGGATATCATAAAGTTGCCGCAAATACTCAAAAGGCTCCTAGGAAATCAAACTTAGAAATAATGATGAAAAACTTTATAGCTACCCAAATAAGGATTTCCTAAAGCAAAACATACACACTAGTGAGCAAATCAAGCAGTTAGCAAACAAGGTAGACGCATTAGCCACCCAAAAAAAAATGTTGGAAACACAAATCTCACAAGTGATTCAACATTAAGCACCTACTGCTGCTCCTGCTGGCACATTTCCTGGACAGCCGCAACCAAACCCGAAAGGTCATGCAAATGCTATTATATTACAAAGTGGGATAGAACTAGACAGACAGACTGACCGACCCTAGAACTCAAAACCCATCCATGCATCAAGACCCAGGTAAGGTAACTGAGAAGGAAGACGAACAAGAGAAAGACAAAAACGAAGAGGACGTAGAGAAAGAAGAACCTTATGTGCCTCCACCACCATATAAACCCCCTATCCCTTATCCTTAAAGACTTGTTAAATCTAAAAGTGTAGGGTAATTTAAAAAATTCGTAGAGCTTCTAAAACAATTGAATATCACAATACCCTTTATGGAAGCCATAACTCAAATGCCCTCATATGCTAAGTTTTTCAAAGAAATCTATCTAACAAGAAGAAGATAGAGGATAACGAAACCGTTACACTTACTGCTGAGTGTAGCACCATAATACAAAACAATATGCCTCCTAAGCTGAAAGACCCAGGTAGTTTCTTCATACCCTGTGTAATCGGAAAGTTTGTCATCGACAAAGCACTATGCGACTTAGGAGCCAGTATTAGTTTAATGCCCTTGTCCATATGCGAAAGGCTAAAAATGGGAGAACTAAGACCTACGAGGATGTCTGTACAACTTGCAAATCGTTCCGTTAAATTTCCCGTAGGTATGCTAAAAAAAATTCCGGTGTGCATAGGACAATTCTATATTCCTACTGATTTTATAATCATGGATATAAAAGAGGATTCCAACATCCCTATCGTATTAGGAAGACCATTCCTAGCCACAGCCGGAGCTATCATAGATGTTAAGAAAGGCAAGCTAACATTCGAAGTTGGTGAGGAAAAAGTCGAGTTCATTTTGACGCAATTCCTAAAGGCACCAGCTATAGATGACACTTGTTGTCTACTAGATGCCATCGACGAATGCATAAGAGAAATGGAGAATGAACAAGCATCATACTCCGAAATACTGAAAATTCCAAGGCCCCCTACTTTTGAAGATGAAAATTTAAGTAAGGAATACCAAGATGACAGCCTAAGTGAATGCCTAACACTAACGCCCGATCATATGCCTTACCCAAAGAAACCAACCCTAGAACTTAAGACGTTACCCAAAAATCTAAGGTACGAATTCCTAGACATTAAACTTGAGCGACCTGTAATCGTAAATGCAGACTTAGGCCAGATAGAGACCGAAAAGCTTATACACGTTTTGAGAAAATACCCAACTGTTTTAGGCTACAATATCTCAGATCTAAAAGGAATAAGCCCTTCCATATGCATGCATCGCATAATGATAGGGGAAGACAGTAAGACCTCTAGAGAACATCAAAGAAGGATAAACCTCATTCTGAGTGATGTAGTAAAGAAAGAAGTGCAAAAGCTGTTAGAAGCAGGTACTATCTACCCGATATCCGATAGCCAATGGGTCAACCCAGTACATGTCGTACCAAAGAAGGGAGGCGTCACAGTTGTTAACAATGAAAAAGGAGAATTTATAGCACAAAGAGTGGTTACTGGAAGTAGAATGTGTATTGATTATAAAAAATTAAACAAAGCTACTCGGAAGGATCACTTTCCTTTGCCATTTATCGATCAAATGCTTGAAAGATTTGCTAAGCATTCTCACTTCTACTACCTAGACGGTTATTCGGGATTTTTCCAAATTCCTATTCATCCCGACGACCAAGAGAAAACGACCTTCACATGCCCCTATGGTACATTCGCCTATCGGGGAATGCCATTCAGACTGTGTAACGCTCCTGCAACATTCCAAAGATGCATGATGGCAATTTTCGCAGATTTCATAGATGACATCATGGAAGTCTTCATGGATGATTTCTCTGTATGCGGATAGAGCTTTGAAGGCTACTTATCGAATCTTGAAATGGTACTAAAAAGATGCATAAAAGTAAACCTAGTGCTAAACTGGGAAAAATATCATTTCATGATCCGACAAGGAATCGTGCTCGGACACATAGTATCTAACAAGGGGATTGAAGTCGACAAGGCAAAAATAGAAGTTATAGAAAACCTCCAGCCTCCAAAAACCGTAAGAGAAATACAAAGCTTTTTAGGACATGCCGGTTTCTACCAGCGATTCATTAAAGATTTCTCAAAAATCACAAAACCACTGACTGGTCTATTGATGAAAGACGCTGAATTCATCTTTGACGATAAATTCCTAGCAGCGTTTGAACAACTGAAAACAGCTCTTATTACCGCACCTATCATGCAACCACCTTATTGGAAATTACCTTTTGAAATCATGTGTGATGCTAGTGATTATGTTGTAGGTGCAATCTTAGGACAAAGAAGGGACAAGAAACTTCATGCAATATACTATGCAAGTAAAACCTTAGACCCTGCACAGATGAACTATGCCACCACAGAAAAGGAACTTTTAACCGTAGTGTTCGCTCTGGACAAATTCCGTTCCTACCTAGTAGGAGCAAAGATAATTATCTATACCGATCATGCTGCAATTAGATACTTGTTAAACAAAAAAGATGCCAAACCAAGACTCTTAAGGTGGATCTTACTATTACAAGAGTTCGACCTAGAAATCAAGGATAAAAGAGGCACGTAAAACATCGTGGTCGATCACATGTCAAGAATGGAAGGTATTGAACCTAAACGAGTGCCTATAAACGATGATTTTTCGTACGAAATACTCATAGCCCAATTGGAAAGCAATACAACTAAAGATGCGTTAACCCATAAGGATACCAAAAAAAACGAGGTAGTGGAAGCAATTTACACCCAACCTACACTACCATGATACACTGACTTCGTCAACTACTTAGCAGCTGGGGTTCTTCCGCCAGACTTGACCTACCAACAAAAGAAAAAATTCTTCCATGATCTTAAACACTATCGGGATGAGCCTCTACTTTTCAAAAAAGGCGCCGACGGCATTTTCTGTCGACGTGTCCCAAAAGATGAGGTAGAAAACGTAATTTCCACTGTCATTTTGCTCCCTATGGAGGACATGTGTAATACCCCAAAATTTACCCTTCATTTTCTTGGAAGCTTGGGGATTATGTTTCACATTTCATTAGCATCATACTAGGTCATGCTCATTGCATACTGCATTAGTGACTTGGGAAATCAGGTTCTGATTGATCACTCCTTAACAGAAGGAGCCCAAACAAAGCATGATTGGGAATTGAACTTCATTTTCCAAGTATACAAGTCTCAAGGATCTCAAGGTGGTCCAGGTATCCTATTGTGGTCTACAGTTCATCAATGGAGGATTCAGAGCTCCTAGAGTGTGCATCTGGATTTAATCGGAAATTAGGGTTTCATGGCTACCTGCAACAGGCAATGTTTGATTGGAAGTAGAGGAGCTCATCCATGTCATGATTAGAGAGGCATCTTGGCCTAAGGAGATTCACAATTATCTCAGAAAGATCCATTGGCAATCAGTGCAATCAGTTCTTGATCATTGTGCCCTAAAACTAGGGTTTGGTATAAAATCGGTTTATTTCTGATTCCTTGGGTGAAACTCTTTTCCATGACCCTCCATATGTCTATAAGGGTCTACATAAAAAATCAGCTCTTTATTTGAGCTAGAAGTGCTTCAATTGATCAATGGAATCGGGAATCAGACAGTTTGGGAAAAGTCAACTATGGGGCCAGAAAAGTCAACTCCTGACATTTTAAGAGTGGAATCTCAAAATTCATGCCTAAGGGAGCCTACATATGAAATTTTATCAAGGTTGGATCATGGATTCATCATTTAATCAGGAATTGAAAAAATTACTTAATTTGGAAATGGTTGACTTTCCATTTAGGGCAAGTTTTCATGATTGTTGCACCCACTTTAAGCCTATTTTCCATCAAGATGAAAGCTCCATTTGAAAACTTCTCTAACATGAAAGTTGTTCCTCTTGTTCCAAGCTTTCTAGAGATATAAAGTTTTCCCCATTTGGATCAATATTGAGAAAGTTATGCTTGGTCAAAGTGAGACATTATTTTATGACACTTAGAAAATTTCTAAGTCCAAAATCTACAAAATTTGTCAAGACTTCTTGGCCAGATTTCTTGCCTTTCAAGGCATCTTTTGAAAATACTTTCTTCATAACAATTGTACCTTTGCATTTCCTCTTTCATATCCTTTTGGAATCATCTC
Organism: Lathyrus oleraceus; assembly: GCF_024323335.1. Classification (NCBI taxonomy): domain Eukaryota; kingdom Viridiplantae; phylum Streptophyta; class Magnoliopsida; order Fabales; family Fabaceae; genus Lathyrus; species Lathyrus oleraceus. The sequence goes on along the minus strand of NC_066583.1, from coordinate 536,305,819 downwards.
ATTTGGATCCATAGTTTGAGAGATGCACTCATCTAAAGTTGGCATCATGAACTGAATTTCTAGGCAGCATGTTAGGCCAAACTGGCCCAACCTTTTGGCATGATGAAACCTGAACTTTAAGGCCACTTTTCACATTCTTCCATTCATAATTTCCATTTGTTCCCAACATGAAAAATGTTAAGCTCCATGAACTCTTCCTACTGTTTGCATTGCCTTGCCATTTGGTCATGTGCTCATCAAGATACAAAGTCTCAAAGTCACCATGTTGGATTGTTTCCTTGCCATGCCAAGACAGCCAAGTCATGTTGCACAAATGACCATCCCACATTCTTTACCTCATTTGGCCATGTACTTTTGTTTACACTAACTTAAGTTTTGCCAAAATTAGAAGCTTACTTTCACCACCTTACCTTTTGTATCATAGTGCACATAACCAAAACCAAACATTTCAGCCCATTAAGAATGTTAGATCCATCATACTTAAAGCATTGAAACCCTAATCTGAAGGGAGGCTGCAAAACTTTCGAGCAAAGCAAGCAAAGGCAAGTTGGCAAGGCTCGTTTTCATTTCATTTTCCATTTCTCAAGCTAAAGCATTGAAGCACCAAGAGCAGCTCCTTTCTTCTTCCATTCCTCCATTACCAAGAAGCAGTGGACTGATTTCCACTAGGTAAGCATTCTATCACTCTCTTCCATGGCCATATTCATGCTTGTTTATTGTTGTTTTTCTATGCTTACCATGCTTGTTCATCATGTTTACATGCTTACTTTATGTTGTTCCATGTTAATACTATGTCATGTTTGTTTATGAAGCCGTCAACATGAGGCATTACCATTAAGTTTGAATGTGTGATGTTGTTTTCTGTTCATGCCGTGCTCATGGTGTCATCTTGCTGTCCACTTTTCTTTATGTTCAAGCCATTATTTTCAATGAAATAAAATACCATGTTGTTCTACTCATTGCATACTTGAACTTTGCTTTTTACTTCGTACCATTTGGTGAACCATAGCGTGAGCATTGTTGTGTGGAAGATGGAAGAAATCATCTCCGTTTTTACGTATCCCTTCATGCATGGCGCTAGGGCTTTTGCTTTAGTGGAGAAGACGACCACGTGTCGTCATAGAGACCATTAGATCACGCGCTCACCTTTTAATCCTGGCCACCGGTTTCCTTTTTGTCCTGTAGCGCTTTAGTGAGGCTGACCAATTGATATGTATGTTCACATGAATTTTAATAATAAAACGTTACTTTAATTTAATGTCACACGCTGACTTATTCATGTTGGACTGGGCCTGGCGCGCTACTGCTATTCCCACCCTCCATTCATGGCCCATGATCCTTTAGTCACACTTATTTTCTATTTTCATTTTTTAATTCACATTTTTATTTTCTGCTTTGTTTTTTAATTAATAAAAATATTTTATTTATTCATAAAAATACCAAAAAATACTTTTCACATTTCTTAATGTTTTATTTAATTTTATTTAATTTTTTATTTTCATATTTGTTTAATGTTAATATTTTATTTTAATTATTTATTTCAAGTGGATCATTTTAACACACTTTTTTTTTTAATTTTATTTTCATGACTTAGAATTATTTTTAGTTCTTGATTTTTGGGATGAAGGTTGACCAATGTCTCATGGTCAACCTGACTTTTTTTTGGAATTTTATTTCCCATTTTCAATTTATTTTGGATTTGTTTTTGACCTAGTTTGTTTGGTTGACTTTTCATTTGACTTCTGTTTTATGTCAATTTATTTATACACTAATTTTCATTATTTTTGAAATCTTTTTGGGGGATGATGATGTCCTGACCCCACCTAACTTAGTTTAATTTTTCATAATTTTCTTAATTAATTTACTATTTATTCCATATTTTTTAAGTTGACTTGACTTTTCAGTTGACTTTTCTATGATTGATGTTTGACATAGGGATTGCTTAGCGAAATTGAAGAGATCTTTTGATCCTCCCTTGTTCATCTCATATGCCATGTATTAGAGGTCTTTCATCTTGATTTTATTTGATCCTTGCATCATTTCCCGATTAAATTATTCATTGATCCTTTGTGTGCATAGTTTCATCTGTCTGATTCATCTTATACTTGTTACACTTGTTTCTTTCATCCATGCTTCTATTGTTTGATTGCTTAACATGTTTATACTTATCATGCATTATCTAATGCTTCATTATTTCATTCCTTGATTCTCTGATTTGATCATATACTTGTTTATTCATGTTATTGATTGATAATTGTTGCCTACTTGTATGATGTATGAGGCATATTATTCTTATTTGTTTGATTGCCATGAACAATTCCCATTCATAACAAATGTACCCCTCTCCCATGAAGTGTATAATATTTATTCTTTCATTCTTTATTCATCTGTTAATACAAGAATTAAAACGAACATCCGATAATCATTTTAAAATAAGATCAAACGCTCGATCCAACGTCGAGTAATCATTTTCAAAACTTAATAGAACCAGCACGTATCCATCCATCCTTTTGTAAGTCGATTGCTTCAGGCATCGCCCTTTCTCTTGTAAGTCGATTGCTTCATGCATCGCCATCTACCTCTTGTAAGTCGATTGTTTCAGGCATTGCCATATACCCTTACCCATGGTTCCTCTCCTTGCTCCATCCGTCGACTCTTGTTCCGTTTAGGTAACACCCATTAGGTAGAACCCTTTGTATGATAACATAGGTAGAATTCCCTTATTCTTTGCATGCTAACATCAGGTAGATGTTCCCATTTGTAAATCCTAACACATAGGTCCACATTGCATGACAACTCTAGGGCGGAGCTTCCCCACTTTTAGACCTTCCGTGCGTCTCCGATCTTGTGGCATGTCAGTCTGTTCTATTGGAAAGAGGTAACTGCCTAAGACTCGATTCAGTGAGCTGCGACACCAACTGCTAGGACGTGAACACATTGCCCACTCTCCTTTGACATAGCTGGTGTCCTCCTTTGTAAGTCCATGTTCAGATGGCAATCCTTAACCCCTAGTTAGTCAAACTACGACAACTCTGATTCTCATATTCAGATGAGATACGTAGGCACGAGATGTGATGTCTTGCCGAGTTTTTGACTGACGACTAACAACTAATCCTTGTCTACTTTCGCCCTTGTTGCGATTCTTTTCTCTCGCCCTCGTTGCGATCGAGACCTTCCCTTTCTCTTGCCCTAGTTGCAATCGAGACCCTTAACCCGTAGTTAGCTGAACTACGTTTTGCTCTGATTCTCATTCCAGATGAGATACGTAGGCATAAGACACGATGTCTTCGCGAGCACACTTCTTTTTCACCCATAGGTAGCCGAGCTACGAAGACTCTGATTCTCATATTCAGATGAGATACGTATGCAGTGGATGCATATCCGTGCGAGTCATTTCCTTTTGACCTTTCCTTATCAAATAGTACATTAGATATACCTACACCCTTTAGACGAGAACAACAAGAGTGGATCCCGTAGAGTACTACGGATGCGTAGGGGTGCTAATACCTTCCCTTCGCATAATCGACTCTCGAACCCAAGATTTGGTTGCGAGACCTTGTCTTTTCCTTTCTCTTCAGGTTTTCTTTGATCGTTTCCTTTCCCTCCTTTGGGATAAATAACGAACGGTGGCGACTCTTCTGTTTCTTTCCTTTTCGTCGGTTGTTTCTTTTCGCAGCTTTTTTTAGGTTGCGACAACATGCAAGCACCTCGAAGACTTGCGCTAAGATCTTGCAAGTCGGCCTCTTTTGGCCCACTCTGTAGAAAGATGTCCACATCGCGATCACAAATTGCGACCGGTGCCAACATATTGGCAACATATCTAGACGCGACGAGATGCCGCTTAAAGGCATTTTGGAAGTAGAAGTCTTCGATGTTTGGGGAATCGATTTTATGGGACCTCTCCCATCTTCTTTTGGTAACAAGTATATCCTTGTTGCGATCGATTACGTATCAAAATGGATTGAGGCCATAACCTCTCCAACTAATGACACACGAGTGGTAATTAGACTCTTTAAACGAATAATCTTCCCTAGATTCGGAGTACCGAGACTTGTCATCAGTGATGGTGGCTCCCATTTTATTTCAAGGATTTTTGAAAAGTTATTACTGAAATATGGAGTTCGGCACCATGTAGAAACACCCTACCACCCACAGACGAGTGGGCAAGTAGAAGTCTCGAACCGAGAAATTAAACAAATCTTAGAAAAGACAGTTGCCGCCTCTAGGAAAGATTGGTCCTCAAAATAACCAAAAGCCCTGTGGGCATATAGGACAGCTTATAAGACCCCTATAGGAACCATACCTTTTAAGTTAGTTTATGGAAAATCATGTCATCTGCCGGTAGAATTAGAACATAAAGCTTATTGAGCCATTAAGACCCTTAATCTCAATTATACTGCCGCAAGCGAAAAAAGAATATTAGACATCCATGAACTAGAAGAACTTAGACTAGATGCGTATGAGAATGCCTGAATCTATAAAGAAAGAACAAAAAAATGGCACGACAATCGCATATTAAGGAAAGAGTTTAAAGAAGGCAACAAAGTACTCCTATTTAACTCCCGCCTCAGACTCTTTCCCGGAAAACTTCGTTCTAGATGGTCTGGTCCATTCGAAATTACCAATACCTTTCCAAATAGAGCAATAGAGATAAAAGGAAAAACAAGCGAACCATTCATAGTAAATGACCAACGGTTGAAACATTACCACAACAGTGATAACAATGATTTCATTTCAAATCTTAAGCTTGCAGAGCCTCACGCTCATTCGAAAGAATAGCACCTATCCTATTTCTGTCGAGCGAACGACAATAAATAAAGCGCTTGGTGGGAGACAACCCACACTCTGTCTTTAACTATTTAATTTCATCATAAATTTATAATTATTACTACTTCTTAATTTTCATTTCTTTGTTTTCTTCTTTATTTATTTTCATAAAGTTAATCGGTAAATTTCTGTATTATTGACCATTACTAACTTAATGTTATATTCTACTTGATTTTATCTAGCTATTGACTATCACAATGCAACGAGTAGATTACATGGATATAGTCTTCAGAGTCAGAGCTCAAAGGAGATGTTTTGAGACTCTATTTCAGAGGGAAATGACAATAACCTTATACACAGATGAATACACCATGACCAAATTAGGTATAATAGACAAGTGTTATGTTCCTAATTAACCAACTAGGCTGGGACAACTTTGTTATCAAGAGGAAATTTAGTTCCATCACTAGGTTGACTCTAGAATTCCTAAGCTCCCTAGTGTACCTGCCAAATCATGGTATGTCATTTAACAAAGGCCTAATCACCTTTAGGTTGTTTGACAAAGACTACCGCTACACCCACAGAGAAATGGCTGAACTCCTAGGATGTCCTAATGGCCCTGAAACCTTTACCATTACCCGGGAAGACATACTTATGGATAATCAATTAGACCTTTTTTGGGGTAGCATCATTGGAAACAACCATCCCGAGCCAGACCTTATGCAATCAGAGAACATCCATAACTCTGCCATTCGTTACTTTCATAAGATCCTAGCTCACACCTTGTTTGGAAAGGAACAGAACAGAACCTTTGTGTCCAAAGATGAACTCTTCATAATATACTGTGTATCACAGGCCCGACCTGTTAACGCTGCTACATTTATGATAGCTAATCTGTACCGTATGGCACAAGAGGACTATGAACCAATTTTAGTGGGAGGCTTAGTGACCATGATAGCAAATGCCATCGAACTGAGACAACCACTTATCAGGCTCACCCCTTTAGGTGGAATACGACCAATGAATATTGACTTTTGCTTCAACACCGGTATCATTAGGAACCTATGCCTGAATGTATTTGAATTCCTCATTAACAACCAACCAGTACACTTGTTTACCCTGCCAGACCCTAGGACGAGTGTACATGATAGGAACAACTGGCTCTATGATTTGGATGGACCACCACCCCAAATCCATGATCACCATGACAATTATCTCTATGATGCTGAATCACATGTCCCAGTTATACTTGTTGCACCTCTCACCGATCATGTTGCTGCCATCGAAGTTGTTCAGACATATGTCGCCAATCTGAGAGGCGAGCTGAGCACCCTCCGCCTGGATCACATTTACCAGCACTTCTACTCGTTCGCTCCTCCTACCAGCAGTCGCCGTAATGGCTGATTTATTATAGTGTTACCTATTTACTGAAATTTTTTTTATTTTATTTTCTTGTTGGGATTTTATTATTATTTTATTTTCGATTAAAAGGTTTACCGCAAGAAAAATGAAAAATAGAAAAAAGGAAAGAAAAAGACAAGAAAAGAGAAGAAAATGAGGTTTTCAAAGGGATAATGGGCCACCAAAGCAAATGGGCTTGTGGCTCCCATTATCCAAAGAGTGTGGCGCCCGCCACATTGGACCAAGAGGGAGGTGGCGCCCGCCACCAACCCTTGAAAAGTGGTAGGCAGTTGCAAAAAGAGTGGCGCTCGCCACTCATCATGGAACTAGTGTTGTGGCAACTGTCACAACTTAGTCTTCCTACTTTTCCTCAACTCTTTTAGCCATGGTTTCCACTAACTTTTGCTACAAATGAGGAATATGGAAAGGATATAAAAAAAGACCTCTCAGACTCGCACGGGATCTCTCTTCTTCCAATTTTCAAGTTCATGATTAAATTTATTCAGCACTATTTTTTTCTTTTAGTTTTCTAGGCAGTTTCTTACCATTGTAAAAGTGATAGTTTCTCCACATCGGGGACTAATACGGTTTATTATTTTTACGCATTTGGGATTCAATTGTAAGGGGTATTCATTGCCAAAGCCTGCCAGAATTATTTAATCGAAGATTCAAGATTCAATTGCAGTTCTTAAATTGCAATTCAAGTTTATTATTGATTACTGTTTTATTTATTTATGCCTTATTGTATGTTTAATTCCCCAATTGCCATGTCAGTTACCAGATCTATGTCCGGCTAAACCCTTAGGTATCGGTATGTAAAGACCGTCGAAACGACGGAATTCAATAAATAATTGGTGTTAGTTTTTATAAAATTTATTTTTCCGGTTTTAGTTTCTTATTTTAATTAAATTGTTTTTCGTACGAGAGTACAAAACAAATAAGGTTACGGTCAACAAGAATGATAGTTTGAGATTTTAACCAGATAGCTGAAACTAGGTATTGATCCTAGACACAGCGAGAGCGTTTTAGGATTAATTAGACTTTATCTATAATCAAAAAATACTTTTAATTTTAAAATGAGACCGCGAGAGCCAAACATTCTGGTTTAGGAGTATGGTCAGAGTCAATAAAAATGAGAGTGTGAGACTAAGTCCTTTCTATAAATAATTTCTACTGAAGAATATTTTAACCAATAAAATTACACCAACTATCTATCGAATTCCCGAGATTTGATGTATTACATACCGATATCCCCTTTATCTTATATCTTTATCTTTATTCTATTTTATAGTTGTTTCTCTTCATCCCTCCAATCTTAGAACAATCACTCGCCTTAGATTTACATAGTAACATTAGACTACGATACGTTCGACTATTAGTCCTTGTGGGTTCGATAATCTTTAAAACTACGTGATAGGATTGTGCACTAGCAGTCACGATTCACATAGACTTACCAAAGTCGCGATCGCAAGCCAAGACCCAAAACTTTAAAAGCCCAAAATAGTTAACACTATTAAAATTAGACCTAAGTCGAAATCCTGTGTGAAGCAACATGCTTCGACGCTTCGACAACTAATACAACTCAACACACTAGGTGGTTCGACACTTCATTCCTTCTGTCGAGCAACCTGCTTCGACACAAGGAATTACAATTCAACACACACGACAATTTGAGTTATACTATAATAGCCAAAATGATTTTCATATTACTTCCAATCTTATGTTCCATGAGAGACCTACACCCATTGAAGTAATTGTCATCAGTAAGGGAGAAGGTTCAAAATGTTGCTCTTAGACTTATATGAATTTTTTCATAAGAATAATTAGCCGATTTTTTCACCCATCCAAAACTCAACTCATTTATATCGAAAATTTAACATGATACATATCTATAATGTTCCGTTTGAGGGAGGCTATTGAGAAAATAAATAATATATAAGTTTGGTGTCTAAAATTACTCTCGACCAATGGTCCTGCGTATTTAATGTAAAATAAATAAAAGTTTATGTTACATTGTAACTTTTATATATCCCTTATGACTATACTGTTTTGACTCATTGAAAAACAATTCAATCATATCAACTAATCTATCTCATGCACCTACTTCTTTTTTTGATAGACGAGAAAATTGGTACAATTATTTTACAAGTTAGAGTCGATGAAGGCTAATCTTTCGAGTGCAAATCCCACAAAAAATAGAAAAAATATATTTTGAGATTTGGTATAAAATGCAGGCTTATAAGCCTTATATTTGCTTATATTGGAGTAAATTTTCCAATAAATTGTGTCTTGTTTGGTTAATTTTAATATATATATATATATATATATATATATATATATATATATATATATATATATATATATATATATATATATATATATATATATATATATATATATATATATATATATATATATATATATATATATATATATATATATATATATATATTGTAAATTGTATAATGTTTTGATCATTTTACACAAACTAAGTAATTTAGTTAATTTTGTATGAGAAATATAAACTATAAAATAATTTATGGTTTTTATCCTTTATTAAAGAATTAGAAGAAAAAAAATTACAAAAACGGGATGAGAATATAAACTTTAATATTTTATTAAAATTGTAAATATTTATAAAAAATAAATCATAATTTTAACCAAAGATAATAAAAAAAATTGAGAATAGCGTAATTCATTAAGAATTTAGCCATATGTTACAAAATTATAAGTTTTATTCTTGATGTCAAGATGATATATTTTTGTGTATTTTGTTATCAATGCTTTCTAAATATCAGGAATTGAATACATGTTAAACAAGTGATTCCAAATATAAGAGAAAATAGGTGAATTGTGAGGTTCAGAAATCATGATTAATATTTTAATTTTTTTCCTTCTTAATATCAGTTTATGTTAGTTCAACTGATAAACAAAGATAAAGCAGCCTAAGAATAAAAGAAATATTTAGGGAAGATGAAAAACTAAATGAAATATAGTAAAGAGATAGAGATAGAGAAATTACACCTGGATTTATATAGGTTCATCCTAATCACGTAGCCTACTCATGTCCCCAAAAAATTCTTCTTGAGAGTTCCACTAATAAAATGTCTAGAGATTTTAAAAAAATGTCCACCAACCTTTTTACAACATGTGATATATTTACAGAGACTAATCCTCAAACCAAACAAAGCTTTTAACGGATGAGTTCACAAACAAGGAAGAGATTTTGACTGGCTAATCTCAAGAATCAAATAGAGATTTTATTAGAATAATATCAAAAACCAAACAGAGATTTTACCAGGATAATCTCATGAACCAAACAAAGCTATTAAACAAGATAATCACACTCTTAACCAATAAAACTTAAGCACAGACATTAGTACAACCAAACTCTCACAAGTATTTTCTCCTGACAAGACACTAAGGCAACATTAGTGAAATAATATAAAAATAGTAAAAAGTGAGAAAAAAAGAAATTCAAAACAAATTATGGTATAATTTGAAATAAGAAAAAGCTCTCTTTTTGTAGGATAAAACATGTCTAAAAAAGGAATAGAATTCATGGGTTTTTAAGCCATCTAATTAATTAGGGCTTGAGGTTAATCGATTAGATTGACCAAATATGGAAGGTTTTCAAATCTACCAATATTGATCAATCATAAGCTTAGTTAAACGATTAAGAGGCTTTACAAAAGAGTGAATCGGTTATCCCTAGTGTGTTAGTAGATTATCAAGTGTACAAATAACTCATATAGATATAACCAGGCTAGTAACCAATTAGGTGTTTGCATAAAATACTTTTAGGTGATCTTATATAAGGAAAAGCTTTAAAAAAAATTCAATATGTGTTACAGTTTCCTTAATATATTTGGAGATACTCTTATACTTTTACAATATACTGATAACTCAAACACATGAACAAACAAGCTTTCACACTTCCTCTCTTTTACAACTTTGAAGCTTCAAGATCCTTTGGTTGATTCATCATTGATTTAGAACTTCATATGGGACATGAGTTCTTATAACCGATGAGGCTTGATAAATCTTCTTAATAGACACCATTATTAGAGGCTTCTTTATTAGAGATACTTAGGGACTCCACTGAAAGTCGCTCGACATTAGGTATTATCATTATAAAGCACTCTAGGATATTCTGCCACCAAGATCATCTAGAGATAAGTGTACATCCAAGCATATACTTTTACATTATTCCGTCTTTTTAATGGTAACAACACATCTCTCAAGGAGGTGGAAAAATAGACAAGCATAGATGAATAATTTGAGTTTTTAAACTCCCTCTTATAAATATAGAGAGTATACCCCACTCTCTTTGATATTATACTTTCCCCCTTTGGCATAATAAAAAAGGCGGAAGATAAATTAAAGCAAACACATAGATCATATAAAACACATAGAGAAATGGAATAATTAGAAGAAGAGTGAGGAGAATAGACATCTAGCATATTTTAATCCATGCATGATTAATTTATTATTCTTATTTTAGTTCTTATAAAAAAGAAAATGTCCTTAAGAAGAGGTTTAGAAAAAATTTCTTCTAGTTGATTAGATGAAGATACATGGTCAATTACACAATCCCCTTTTTTGATATGATCTCTAATGAAATGGTGTGTAACCTAAATGTGTTCAGTCATAGAGTGAAGTACCAAATTTTTTCATGAGGTTTATGGAGCTAATCTTGTCGTATTTTATCAGAATAGCTTCAAGATCAACTCTGTAATCAATTAGTTGGTTTTTTATCCAGATAATTTATACATAACAACTACCTGCAACAATGTATTCTACCTCTTTCATGCATAATCTTACACTTGCTTGTTTCTAACTATGCTATGAGACAGGCGAGTTACCAAGTGTTGACAGTCTTTCATTGCATAAATTTAGTCGAAGAATCGGAGCAAAACAAGGGAAAGTTGAGATAAAATGAAGAAGAATGACCAAAGAATAAGGAAAAAATATATAAGTGTAAAACTTGAGGACTTCGTTAAAATTTCAATGAAAAATGAGGAAAAAAGGATGCAGCTTCAGAAATAATCATATGCACCATCACACATCATCGCGTGCGTGGTATGGTCATTAAAGCTGCATCGTACGCACGATGCAAGGAATCACACAGGCGATAATCACTTTTTTGGTGCTTTTATGACACATTCTGGTCCATTCTGATGCCAATAAAAGGGGATTTTATGCACTTTCACAAGGGTTACAATTTGGAGAGAGTAAAGCACAATTTTGAGAGCACGAGTGGTGATTTTTAGAGCATTTGAAGCCATTGGAGGCTATCACTTCAAGGGATTACATATGTTATCTTTATCTATCAATTATGGTATTATTAATTGCACTATGAGTAACTAAGCTCCTCTAGATTAGGTTGTATTATGATGAACCTATTTCACTATTGTTGGATTTTATGTTGATTTGACTTTGTATAAACCTTTTGATCTATAATGTCATTCAATTGCTTATTGTTCTTAATGCTTTTTATGTGAGATAATCTTTAAATCTTATCTTGGGCACATAGAGAATACTGACCATTAGTCTATGTGTTGGACCTAGGGTCATTGTTGTACTTACGCTAGTTGAATAAGAATAGATGACCCCGAGTAGTGGCATAGGGAATTAATGTTCTATACATCGCCTAACCCTGCTTACGTTGGCGGACTAGGGATAGAAAGCTTCAAGTAATGGTTAGTAAGATATTTCATGAGGGATCTTCTATAACGATTTTGTTAATTTTCCGTGGGGTTATAGTGATAAGATAATTTATACAAGGCATCAAACATCAACAATAGAGGAATTAGGGATTCTAAAACACAACCTGACCGCTTTCTTGACTCTGTTTACTCGTTTATTTAATTTTTGCACTAAAACTCGACCCCCCCCCCTTTTACTAGTTTTTATACGTTGCACACATTTTTTCTTACTTGGAGGTAGTCCCTATTGATTCGATCTTTTTATTACTTCGACATTATCAGTACACTTTGTTGTACCCCAAAATTTGCCCTCCCATTTTCACATTTTCATTCAAATCTTGGCTTGAGAACATTTGGATACATGTTTCATTCATATGTACCAATCATTCATCCATTAGTTGATCACTATAGATTCAAATCTTTTGGCTTGCAAAGCTAAGGTTTCTATATGGATCAAACCTCAAAGGTATGGCTTGGATACTCATTTGTTCATAGGGAATGTGAAACTCCAAGTCTTGATTATGTCACTTTAGGATCTTGTGATTGGCTCGTGAGTGTTGGTTAGATTATCTAAGCCCTAATCATGGGCCCATGGGTTATGAGTTTGTCTGTGAAGCCTCGTGTTTGGTTAAGAGACCTAGATCATATGGTGTGCCATGAAACCCTAGTTTTGGAAAGGGGACTATTTGGTCCATGTGGTTTGATTCATGTTATTTCTATTAATCATACCTTAATTATGGATTGTCACATGGCTTTTTGTTTGATGATCCATTTGGTCATAGGCTTTATTCCATTCATGTTATTCATGGTGCATTCCTAATCCATGCCTCCATGTTTCATATTGTTTCATGGTGCAAGTTCATGGATTTTATTAATTCTTTTATCACAATGCATTCATTGGCTCATGTTTCATAACACATTTCTAATCCATTGATTCTTGATGTATGGTGCATTCCTAGTCCATTCATTCATGTCCATAATGCATGACTCAAAGCTATGTCTTAAGTATTTTTTTGGAGAAGAAAATCACAACTTGAAAATGAGAAATTTATTTCATTAAATCCAAAGAACTAGTTTCATTCACAAAGGCCCATTAAATCCATACAATATCGTTTACATCACCCATACAAAAGTTACAAAAAAAAACATAAATTTGACCAAAGGTTGACTTTGGTCAATAGTTGACTTTTTGGTCAACTTTGACCAAAGTCAACACACTTTCCCTAAAACCCTAAACCTTATAATCCTCACTCTTCATGCTTTATTCTCCATTTTTTTTCATGTTCCATCCAAAGTTACTTCATGTGCAAACAAGCTTTGTTTATACTTTTAACCATGGCCATGGAGTTTCCGTTTTAATCAACTTTTTCTCCCAATTCCAGCTAACAAACTTTCACAACTCCCTAAACCAACAGAGTAACTAAAATTGTTTTGGCTCTGATTCATACTAACAGAGTTAATCTCTGTTAGCTCTAACTAACTTCTGAACCACTTCTAACAGCCTAACTGAACCAGCCTAACAACTATAACAGAAGAGGTGAAGAAAGTAACATAATAAGAAAGATCAGAGAAGTATAAGAGGGACTCACCTTCATTCTTCAACTAAAATCCTACTCTCCAACAAAATCCTTCACTTTGCAACGGAATCCTTCACTCTGCAATGGGATCCTTCAATCTACATATGAGATTCACGAGCTTGGATCAATCTGCATTTGAGATTCACGAGCTTGGATCAATCTGCATTTGAGATTCACGAGCTTGGATCAATCTACATATGAGATTCACGAGCTTGGATCAATCTGCATTTGAGATTCACGAGCTTGGATCAATCTACATATGAGATTCACGAGCTTGAATCCTTCAATCTTCAAATTCAGTCATCTCTCTCCAATCCCTAAAATCCTATGCATCTCCATCATCATCATTTTCACACTCTGCACAACATCACTTATCTTTGGAGATTCTGCACATAACAGCCATGTACTGAAGCAAAAACTCAGGGATAGAAGAACGAATAAGAAGATAGAACTTACGCGAGGAAGAAGAGGGAAGCTATGAACTCCAACTATCAACGTCCTTTCTATTAAGCCACTACATCACGATCCTACTCCGGTGAGTTCTTTTTATGCATATGTGTTTCTCTCATTGTTTTCATGGAGCCATGGTTTCCTTTCTGTTGATTCGACGAAAAATCCAACGAATGTGACGCCACCGAATACGAACTCCCGAGATGCGCCTTCGTTTTCGAATCACACATATGTGTACATGGCCGCGTTCGTCATGGAGTTCTTGTTTCCTTACCGCTTTGTCTTTTTTCATTAGGTTAGAGGGACCGGGTTGTTGGCTTGACATCTCAGTTTGGGCCTTAGGCCCAACAAGTTTCCATCTGTTGTAGGCCATCCTCTATTCGCACCCCCTACATTTCAGTTTTAGATCTCACCACTGGCTCCGTTGGGCTTCAGGTCCGAGAAGTTTTTTTATGTTTTTGAACAGCTTCAAAACTCTCTCAGCATTGGCCATTGGGCCTAAGGATGGGCTCCTGCCGCCATTTGCCATGCATACCACTAATTCCAGGTTATGCACCCTTGATTATTTGATTTAATTCATGTTAATGAGCTTACTTAGGTTTTAGAATTAGGATTAGTTTCCATTAATCACATGATTAGGTTAACTAGATTTTAGGGTTAATTAGGATTTTTAGGTTTTAGCTTAATTTCTTTAGTATGACTCTTAGATTATAATTGGAACTTAAATTTAGTTTAATTGGAATTAATTAGGTTTGATTAGAATTAGGTTGATTCTAGAATCCAAGTCTATTTTGAAATAGTTTTAGAATTTGATTAAACATTAGGCTATGGTTAGATTTTGATTAGAGTTCAATTTGTGTTCCTAATTGAAATATTGCATGTGAAATGACCATTTTACCCCTTAGGGGTTTATCTTGTTATTTTAGTCGTAAAATGCATGATTCCCTTTAGGATTAAAATTTGACTTAGAACTTTAATTAATTTTAATCAAGTCCTTGATTAGCAAATGCATGTTCCCCTCAGGAATAACCTATGAACAATTCTAACCCTTAGGTTAGGTTAGTCAAAACTTTCGAATCAACTTAAATCCTATGATGCAAGTTGATCAAAAGCAATTTTGATCAATTAAATTCTTTGATCGTGTATAACCCCACAGTCTGTTCAAATGATCAAAAGTCACTTGATATGACTAATTCTAACGTTGTGGATCCCCAAGCTTCAAGACCAGTTTTTCATGCAAGACATCCCATTCACATCGAGTAGCGGATTATACAAGATACACCAAAGGTCAACACTTAGTAAAAACGATACAAATTGTACGACACTGTTGTACCCCAAAATTTACCCTCTTCTTTTTAACCCTAATTGCTCATGTCTCTTTATCATACATACTCATGCATATCATTGGTTCTATGGTTATGGGATCAAGGTATCTTGTTATATTGGATTATCTCAAGCAAGAAAGAAGAAATACATGTATTCAAGTCAATGAGGAGGAGATGCCCTCAATCTCTTGAAGATGATAATCATTTTCCTATCATTTGGCTATCAACTAGGGTTTTGGTCAAAGTCAGTTCGTGGTTGACTTTTTGAGCAAAATTCGTTTCCATGATCTTATATGTATCAAATTATTCATGTGTGAGGTATTGGTCATTGGATGTAATCATAAGAAGCTCAATAGATCAAGAGGGAAGAGGAATTGACTGTGTAGAACAAAAGTCAATTGTGCAACCAAAAAGTCAAATCTTGACTTTTTAAGGTCAAACTTGGGTCTCATAAGTCAGATATGGCGAATGGTTGAGATTTTTCCAAGTGGAATCACAAGAATCAAGAAAATCAAGAGATTTATCAAAGTTGCCTAATTTGGGAATTGGGGTTTTATGGAAACTTACTATTTTTGGCAAGTATGGTATTAATGATCAACTATCTTCATGGCCAATTTTCCCTATGACCAAGGTTTCAAATCAAGTTGGCCTCAACATGAAAATTGTTCTCATTTCTCCTAAACTTAAGTAGATACCAAGTCTGTAGCATTTGGAGCATCATGGTTCAAGTTGTGATCATTTGAATAAGTGTGTTTCAAATTCATCAAATGTTCAACACTTAGAAAATTTTCTAAGTGTTTCAAGTCAGGATTTTCAACAAAGTTCATGGCAATTTTAAGGAGTGTTAGACATTTCATTTCAATTTTCTTTCAACATTAAAAATGTTCCTTGATCCTTCATCTTTCCTTAGGTATCAAGTTTATGAGTTTTGGTTGAGCATACATCAAGTTGCATTCGTGTCAAGTTGGTTGCGTGGTTGTGTTTAAGCTTAAGGTGAAAGCATGCATTAACCAAGTTTTACACATTTTGCGCCAATTGACCAAGCATTATGCATTTCCACCATGCATAATATTCTGATCTTTCCTCAAATGGCCCAAACAAGCAATTTCCATGCATGACATGGTTCCCATGCATTTGGCAAAGAAGGGAGGAATGTTTCAAGTGTGCAGCATGCTAATTCTGCCCTCCCTCATGTGGAAGCTTACCCTAATGTTTTCCAACTCATATCTCATTGCCAAAATGCACCAAACATGCCATCAAAATAGCACAAAACACAACTTACCACCTCATTTTCATTTTGCACTCAAACTTCCAATCATGCCCCTCAGCAGAATTCTAACCTTGACCGATACTTTACCTCACTCTGCACACCTATATAAGTTCCTCATGACCTGATTTCACACACACACGCCATTAAGGAGAGAATCTAGATCTGCAATATTGGAGCTTGCAAGCATTTTCTCCATTTAAAGCTCTTCCTTCTTTATTTCTCCAGCTCTCTTACTATCATTTGAAGGCTACAAAGCATTGTTGGTGGGGTTTGTGAAGCTCAAACAAGCACAAGAGGCAGTTAACCTTCTCCACTAGGTAAGCTTCTCCTCTCTTCATCTCCTTCATTTTGGATCTACGCATGCCATGAATTACTTTCTTACATTATACATAGTTGGTTTAACATGATGGTTCTGCTTGAATGTTTGAATGTTGGATGTTTGAGTTGCTGAAACTTTTTGAAAATAATGTGTTTTGCTTGACTTTCATGCTAACTTTCTCCATGATTAATCCATCCTTTTGAGATTTGCTTGACATGGTTGTGTTTTACTCTATGAGATCTATATTTTTGCTTTTGATTTCATTTAATTTCATGGATTATGGATGAAGTTATGCATGTGTGGAGTTGCTATATGGGATTGCATGGGATTAGGGTTTAATTCGTGTTTGAGTTTTGGACCGAGGTTGAAGATGATGTGTGGCATGTTTTGATTGACTGACGTTTATTTTTGTCGTTTCTGACATAAGTGGTTGTGATCGGTTGATACATGTTCACATGTTTATTTTGTTTCATTTAAATGCCACGCCCTTCTGATTCTGATTATTTGGTTTGGATCATGGGCATTGCTCCTTCACTTTTTCCACCCCCATGCGTTGGACTCATCTGCATGTTTCACTTGGTTTCTGATAACACTAAAATACACTACGTATTTGACTCGGATTGCACATTCTTATTAGGTTTTTATTGTCATTTTTGTGTTATGTTTTCTTTTTGTTCTATTTTCAGGTACTTTTCCCTACAAGAGCCTTTTGTGAAGAAATGGAGCCAAACGAGCAAGAAATAGAAGTTTTTATGGAAAAAAGTACACATGGCGTCCAGCATGGCAGCCGCCAAGGAGGGTGCCATGACGTGTAAGCTGTCAACTGGTGGTAACTACCATGTTCCCATGATCCTTTCATTTTGTTCACATGGAGGGCGCCATGGTGGGGATGGTGGGCGCCATCTTTGTTGGCTCATTCCCATTAAGGATAGTTGGAGGGCAACTTTGTCTTTTCCTAGCTTTTCAGAATCTCTATAAATAGGCGTCTTCATTTCACTCACCAGGCATTCAACTTAGTTCACAACACTAAGCCTAAAGTTCACCATGGTAAAAGTGATAATCCATCACATCGGGGGGTTATCGCACTTAAGTTGTAGTTAGGTTGGAGCACTGTACAAACAATATTGCCGTCATTTTACTTTCCAATCAAAGTTTACTTTCTAGTCAAGTTTACTTTCCAGTTTACCAGATTAAAGTCTCCGATTTGGAGCAGGTTTCTTATTCAAGTTTATTTGCATTTACGTTTTATTTATCTTGCATGCTTTACTTTATTTACTTGTTTGTCTTGCTTTTACCAACTTGTTTATTAACTTGCACATTTTATTTTCCTGTTCTTTTAAACATGATTAATTCAGCTATGTTGATTTCTATTTCCATGTCTAGCTAAATCTTTAAAGGTTAGGATGTAAGGATCGCCGTTAAGATAATACTCCATAATTTGTATCTATAGAAATGCTTTAGGAGCTGTTTTGATTTTAACCCAAGTTTTCAGTACTTATTTTGATTCGTAACTACGAAAGTAGAGCCGAGATATAGTTAGGTAAGATCGAAAGTCTTCCAACTCTTAAAGATAAACCTGGTTAGTTTTAATTGGTCAAAAGTAGCGAAAGCACTTTGTCCAGTTAATTAGGAATTTTTAACACTATTAGAAAACGATTTTGAAACTATTTTCGGATGCGTTTGTAGGTTTAAATTTTGGATCCTTGAACGAAAGCCATGGATCTCTTTTAAGTTAAACTTTCCAAATCAAAATCACTTTTTAACTAAGTCAAGAATTAAATTTCTCAAAAATAGGTTTACTACTTTAACGCAACAAACACCCTTCATAAATGGCAATGAAGGGCATTAATTAGAGAGTAAACTTGGTTTTGAATATGCGAAAGCGACAGTTTCTGTTAAATTGATTCTTCTCAAAGTAGAAAACATTACCCCATAAGTAGTTCTATTTAGAAACAATTGGAGTATTTCCTAACTAATGTGAATTACATCCGAGCCTGCATTTTTCATCTGAATTTATTTACTTCATTATTTCCTTTTTTGTGTACATGAATTTACTTATTTGATTTGCCTTAGATAAATATCGTAACAACATAAATCGATGGATTGACAATTTGGTCTTTATGGGAACGATAATATTTTGTATTACTTTGACGTGTTCTGTATACTTGCGGATAGAAAACACCTCATCACTTTCAGTTCATTTCTCTTTTACTCATGCACCCCCTTTTTTATTTTAACTTTATTTTATTTCTTTTATTTTATTGTTCTATTTTGATTTTATTTTAATATTTCCAATACTCCAAAAATTCTCCAAAAAATACATAATTATATTTTAGCATGTTATTTAATTTTATATTTTATATTTTATATTTTATTTTTCTAATTGTTTTAATATTTTATTTTAATTATATCATAAAACGTGTTTGGTTTGACCTAGTTTTTGAATTAGGGTTTGGTTCTTGATGTTTCCTTTTGACTTTTAACCCAAATTTTTGTACACAATTAGGCACATGTATGTAGAACTTTTGGGTGTTAATTTGGTTACTTGATCATTCATTTTGGTCCATGTTTGAATTCGTTTTTAATGCTTAACTTGTATAATCAATAATGGGTTGTGATGCTTGATGATTGATACCATTTTGAACTTGTTCTTGAGCCAATCTTTTGGGAATGTTTTAGACACATGGATGCTTAGGGTTTGAGTATGCATTTGATTTCCTTTGGTATTAAATTTATGCATGTCTATTGTGTTTTAATGAGCCTTAATTACATGTTTATTTGTTAAGATACTCATGGACAATTGTTGATTGTTTTAGTTGTTTCTTGACCACTCTCTTAGGAACATGTTAGGACATTTGTAAGTGGATGACTTCATCATGTTTTTGTTAATTTTTACCTATTTTTGAAGCTTCCTAAACATTTCTCTAGTGTGATATAATGTATGCTTGATTGATTGGCTTTTGCTCACATTGTTTGATTGTTTAGAGGATGCACTTGTGCAACCATTTAGGTTTTATTTTTCCCTCTTGTTATTGATTGGGATACCATGAAATAGAGCCCTTTTACTCGATCTTATATGTCATTCCATGCCTTTTTGTTTGTTTTTACAATTAAGTGTCACTCCTAATGTTTGTTTGCTTACCTTGTGATCATTCTTTAAGCATACCTTATGTTATTGCTTCCTAATGCTTGAGTGATCTGTATGATTGATATAGCATGACACTTGCTTATGAATTGTGGGATTTGATACTTCATTTCCATGCTCCATTCTCATTTTTGTTTAACCTGATGCTTTGTTCCATTTAGAGGTATGTTTAGGTTTCACCATGCCCATCTTTTTCTCTCAGCTTTGAGTATGGTTTGATATGTTACCTTGGTGATGATTATAGGTCTCTCATGTGTGATTATTCCATGTTTAAGCTATTGACCTCTCTTGTCTAATTTCCTAATTCTATCCATCTTTCCTTGCTAAGAATAGTTGATTTCTCTTGTTAACTTGAATATATGATTATTTACCTTGATGCTTATGCTTTTGAACTCAATTCTTGTTTGAATCATTGTATGCCATAGAGACATGTTTAAGTTGAATATCTTGTTCATATTTGTCTCTTCTTTGTTCACCATGCCCTTTCTCTTTTGTATTTGCTTGTTAGCACTTAGGTTAGAGGACTAGTTTCCAATTAGAGTTGTTTGTGACCATACATTTGTGCAAGCTTGTGACATCTTTTGCCTAAGAATGATTGATTGATGATGATGAGTTTATTGTGCCTTAGTTTCTGACTTTTTTGTATTCTCATCTCCTTCACTATAATTCAATTTCTTATACCATGCTAAGTTAAACACTTCATACTTATAGCCTTGTATGCTAGCTTGCTTAAGTGCTTACTTCTTTTGGGCCTTCTAGTGTCAAAACCTCTTGTGCATTACCCTTAGGGTTTTTAATAAACATGTCTAAACATTTACTTTGATGAAAAATTTCTTCCCCATGAGTGTTTGATAACATGCTCTTTTGGTTGGTTAACCTTTGCTTGTGTGTTTTGCTTCCTTACTTGTTCAAGTAGGATAGTTCTTAGGTTAGGAGATGTTCATCTCTTGTATGATATAATTATTTCTCTTTATGGTTTAATGTGTGATTGCTCAATTATCATCTTTCCGTCTACCTTGTTGCTTGCTTAGGTGTTCACGTAATTGCATTTTCTTTCTTCTTTGATGCTTGCTTGTTTAAGTAGGAATTGCTTTAGGTATCTTGTTTAAGTGCCTATGTGTGAGGAAGTGTTTACTTCTCATTTGATGTGTGATTGTTTAATTGCCATCTCTTCTCTTATTTTACCTTGATGACATGAATGCTACTTGTGTAAGTTCTCTTTGTGTTATCTATGGTCTTGGTTTGTTATTTGCTTAGGTGTTTACCTAGTTGCACATTCTTTCTTTGATACTTGCTTGATTAAATATGTATGCTTTAGGTGCTCTGTTTAGATTCCTAATTGTTCAACAGGTGTTTACCTAGTTACATGTTCATATGATGCTTGCTTGCTTTCTTACCTTGTTTAAGTGTTTGATTGTTTGCTGTAGCGGTAAATTCATGACTATTAAGCTATGGATAAGCTTAATGTCAATAAAACTAGAGTCGCCACCGCGCTTTTATTGTTTCCAAAAGAAAAGGGAAAAGTACGAACAAAACCCAAAGATAAGAAGTTTTTGAATCAAAACTAATAAAATTCCAGAGATTACAGGTAAGGGGATTGGTTACACAAAGGGAAGGTGTTAGCTGTAAGAACAAAAATTGTTCTACAACAGATTCCTTGATTTTGATGATAACAAAGGATGAAACCAAAAATGGCACCCTAACGAAAAGTTTCTAAGTGTGCAGGATTCTAAAGAAAGAAGGAAGAAATCTGATGACATCATCAGATACAGAACCAGATCAGATACAAATTATCAAATGATCAGAAGCATCTGAAGTGGAAACAAGTTCAAGAAAGTCTAACTCTGAGCATAACAGTAAAGTATCAGAAGCATCTGAACAAGAAGTAAGCTCTAGATGGTCTGACTCTGAACAACGCTATCTCTAAATTCCAGAAGTTATCAGCGCTGTCTGAAGAAACTATCTGAACTCAACATCAGAAGCAAGATTCCAAGATTCTCAGATACACGAAGACTCTGATCATGGAATTGCTAATTATGAAAGAGTAACGTTAAAGTCAAGTAAAGATTTGCAAATGGATTTCCTAAAACAGAAAGAGACGTTAATCTCCAATTTCAATAAAGAAGATACTATATGTGGTAAGTAGTCATTTCAAGGAGAGAAAGTTATCCTGCAGAAGCTATTTAAGTGATGGCGTAAATTCATTTTAATATCCATCAGTTTCAACTACCACCTCACTGATCTATATAAAGAACTGCAAATCAACATTCAACATACAACACATACAAGCAGAAATTATACTGAAACATCAACGCACAAGAAAACATTCTTGCTCTCTAAATCTTCACGAAGCTTTTGCTTATAACGTGAATCACTTTGTTCTTACTATTGTAATATTAGCTTTTCTTAGAAGCACTCTAGATTACATAAATCTTTCATCTATTGTTTGTTGATTTCCTCAAGTGACTCTGTGTAGTCTGTATACTTGAGAGGACTAAGGGATTTTTTCTCTTAGACGTTGTTTGTAATCTTTCAAGATTAGTGGATTAAGTCCTTGTTGAAGGCGAAATCACCTCGGCCGGGTGGACTGGAGTAGCTTTGTATTATAAGCGAACCAGTATAAAATCCTTGTGTGATTTTCATTTTGAAAAGCGCTTATTTTTCCCAACAATTCAAACCCCCCCTTTCTTGTTTTTCTCACCTTCAATTGGTATCAGAGCTCCGGCTCTGTTATTGATTTTCTAATCAAACACTTAACAGTGTAGAGAGATCCAGTACGAGAAAAACTATGGCCCACTCAAATGAAAAAGATAGTTACAATGCTAAGCCTCCTGTTTTTGATGGAGAAAAGTTTGACTATTGGAAAGATAGAATTGAAAGTTTCTTTCTGGGTTATGATGCTGAACTCTAGGACATTGTCACAGATGGATACAAACCTCCTGTCACAGAGGATGGAGCTGAAGTTCCCAGAAGTAAGATGTCAGATGATCAGAAACGAGTTTTCAAGAATCATCACAAGGCCAGAACCATACTCCTAAATGCTATATCTTACAACGAGTATGAAAAGATCACCAACAGAGAAACAGCCAAAGACATACTTGACTCTCTGAGGATGACTCATGAATGAAA
This sequence comes from Lathyrus oleraceus, assembly GCF_024323335.1. Classification (NCBI taxonomy): domain Eukaryota; kingdom Viridiplantae; phylum Streptophyta; class Magnoliopsida; order Fabales; family Fabaceae; genus Lathyrus; species Lathyrus oleraceus. Next base: position 536,282,728 of record NC_066583.1, on the reverse strand, counting down.
CTCTCAAGTCAAAGAGACAAAGGCTCTGGCGCTTATCCAGAAATATGAAGCCTTCAAAATGGAGGATGATGAAGCCATAGAGGCAATGTTCTCTAGATTCCAAACTCTGATTGTAGGTCTCAAGGTTCTAGACAAAGGATACACAACTGCAAACCATGTCAAAAAGATAGTCAGAAGTCTGCCAAAGAAATGGAGACCTATGGTTACTGCTCTGAAGCTGTCAAAGGATCTGAACAATATTAGCCTTGAAGAACTTGTCAGTTCTCTCAGAAGCCATGAGATAGAACTAGAGGAAGATGAGCCTCAGAAAAGGAACAAGTCTGTAGCATTAAAGTCCAGACCTGAAAGACGCAAACTTGACAGAACCAAAGCTCTCCAGGCAGAAACTGAAGATGCTGACAACTCTGAACCAGAAGACTCTGATGATGAAGAAGAATTGTCCCTACTAACCAGAAGAGTTAAGCAACTCTGGAAAAAGAGGAACAACAACTTCAGAAGATCAAGACCCAGAGGGGATCGATCAGAATCAACTTCAAAAGGTAAATCTAACAAAGATATTACCTGTTATGAATGTAAAGAAACAGGTCATTACAGGAATGAATGCCCCAAGCTAAAGAAAGACAACCCTAGAAAAGAAAGCTTCAAGAAAAATACCTTCAGGACAAAGAAAGGACTGATGGCTACCTGGGATGATAGTGAATCTGGATCATCAGAATCTGACTCTGATGAACAGGCCAATGTGGCACTTATGGCTACCACATCTAGGAGTAGCTCAGATGAAGAATCTGAAGAGGTATTTTCTGAACTTTCTCGATCTGATCTAGAATCTTGTTTGTCAGAAACTCTTAGCTCATATCAGAAATTAAAACAAAAGTTTAAAAACATTAAAGGTTGTCTTAGAGCAAAATTTGAAGAATGTGGCAAGCTTGAGATGACAATTCTAGCACAAGAAGATACAATCAGATTGTTAATATTAGAAAGAGATGGAGCAAAAAGAAAAAGCTTAGAATTAGAAGAAGCGTTATCTCAAACTCCACAAACTTCAAATGCAATAATTTATAAATATGAAGAAGCCTTTCAAGAATTTCTGAAAAATGGAATAGGTAGGAGTATTATGGCATCCATGATTTATGGAGTCAGTCAGAACAATAAAAAGGGAATTGGGTATGATCCTAAGGAAGTTAAAACTTCTTCTAGTGACCAACTTAAATCTCCATTTTCATATCACTATACACACACAAAAAAACAAAAATTTGAAAATGCTAGAAAACCCAAAGTTATGAGAAACTCTGGGAAGACTAATCAAAGAGGACCCAAGAATTTCTGGGTGCCAAAAGATAAGATTGTGTATGTTGCAGATATCCTATGCAGCAAAGTTCAGACACCAGTCATGGTACCTGGACTCTGGATGCTCGCGACACATGACGGGAAGAAAGTCTATGTTCCAAAGCCTGGAACTTAGAGATGCTGGATTCGTAGGTTTCGGAGGAGATCAGAAAGGAAGGATCAGAGGCTCCGGAACTATTGGTAATGGTACTCTTCCCTCTATATCTGATGTTCTTTACGTAGAAGGATTAATGCATAACTTGTTATCCATAAGTCAATTAAGTGATAACGGTTATGATGTAATCTTTAATCAAAAAACATGTAAAGCCATTAATCAGAACGATGGCTCTGTCCTTTTCACAGGCAAGAGGAAAAACAACATCTATAAAATTAATCTTTTTGATTTAAAAGAACAAAATGTTAAATGTCTGATGTCTGTTCATAAAGAGCAATGGGTGTGGCATAAACGCTTGGGCCACATTAGCATGAGGAAACTTTCTCAGCTAACTAAACTCGAGTTAGTCAGAGGCCTACCTAAACTGAAGTTTTCTTCAGATGCTCTGTGTGAAGCATGTCAGAAAGGAAAATTTTCAAAAACATCCTTTAAAAAGAAAAATGTTGTTTCTACCTCTAAGCCTCTGGAACTTCTTCACATTGACTTATTTGGTCCTGTAAAAACAGCATCAGTTAATGGAAAGAAGTATGGACTAGTCATTGTTGATGATTACAGTCGCTGGACATGGGTAAAATTCCTAAAGCACAAGAGTGAGTCTCACTCTGTATTCACTAGTTTCTGCTCCAAAGTGCAAAAAGAATTTGACTCTAAAATTATTAGAGTTAGAAGTGATCATGGTGGGGAATTTGAAAACAAAGATTTTGAAGAATTATTTGACTCTAATGGAATATCCCATGATTTCTCCTGCCCTAGAACTCCACAACAAAATGGAGTTGTAGAGAGGAAGAATAGGACACTCCAAGAGATGGTCAGAACCATGATCAATGAAACTAATGTGGCAAAGCATTTTTGGGCAGAAGCTGTAAATACAGCGTGTTACATTCAGAATAGAATCTCTATAAGACCCATTCTGGAAAAGACTTCCTATGAACTGTGTAAAGGAAGAAAACCAAACATTTCATATTTTCATCCTTTTGGATGTTCTTGCTTTATTTTAAACTCTAAAGAACATCTGAACAAGTTTGATTCCAAAGCATAGAAAGGTATTATGTTAGGATACTCAGAACGCTCTAAAGGCTACAGAGTATACAACACAGAAACCAAAATTGTGGAAGAATCAATTCATGTCAGATTTGATGATAAGCTTGACTCTGAAAAGTCAAAGCTAGTTGAAAATTTTGCAGATTTAGAAATCACTCTTGCAGGATCTGATAAAGTTCCAGAAGCAATTGTCATTCAGAACTCTGAAGAAATAAAATCCCCAGAAATCCCAAAGAAAGTCAAAAGTCGTATCAACATATCTGAAGATTTGATTCTGGGAAACAGGGACGAACCTGTCAGAACCAGATCTACCTTCAGGACTTCTGAAGATACTCCTCTGGGACTAGTGTCTCTGATTGAGCCTATGTCCTGTGATGAAGCACTTCAAGATAACGACTGGGTTTCAGCCATGCAAGAAGAATTAGATCAATTCACAAAGAATGATGTCTGGGATCTTGTTCCAAAGCCCAGAGGCACTCACGTTATTGGAACCAGATGGGTATTCAGAAACAAGCTAAATGAGAAAGGAGAAGTCGTCAGAAACAAAGCTCGACTGGTAGCTCAAGGTTATAGTCAACAAGAAGGTATTGATTTTAATGAAACTTTTGCTCCAGTCGCAAGGTTAGAATCTATTCGTCTTCTTGTATATTTTGCTATTAATCACTCTATCAAATTATACCAAATGGATGTCAAGAGTGCATTCCTTAATGGTTATATTTCAGAAGAAGTGTATGTCAACCAACCTCCAGGTTTTGAAAATTCAAATTTTCCAGAACATGTTTTTAAACTTAAGAAATCCTTATATGGACTTAAACAAGCTCCCAGAGCTTGGTATGAACGATTAAGCAATTTTCTTCTGGAACAAAATTTTATCAGAGGGAAAGTTGATTCTACACTCTTCTGTAAAAACCTTAATAATGATCTCATGATATGCCAGATTTACGTTGATGATATTATTTTTGGTTCTGCTAATATCTCTGTTTGCCAAGAATTTTCTAAGTTAATGCAAGCAGAATTTGAAATGAGTTTAATGCAAGAACTAAAGTTCTTTCTGGGAATTCAAATTAATCAAACTCCAGAAGTCACGTACGTTCATCAAAGCAAGTACATTAAAGACGTTCTGAAGAAGTTTGACATGACTGAATGCAACTTTGCAAAAACTCCCATGCACCCAACTTGCATTCTTGAAAAGGAAGATGTAAGCAACAAGGTTTGTCAGAAGCTCTATCGAGGTATGATAGGCTCTCTTCTCTATCTGACTGCTACTCGTCCTGATATTCTCTTTAGCGTCTGTCTCTGTGCCAGATTCCAATCAGATCCTAGAGAATCTCATTTAACAGCAGTTAAGAGAATTCTTAAGTATCTGAAAGGAACTCCTAACCTGGGCCTGATGTATAAGAAAACATCAGAGTATAGACTTTCTGGTTACTGTGATGCAGACTATGCAGGAGATAGATTAGAACGAAAAAGCACATCTGGAAATTGCCAGCTTCTGGGAAACAATCTGATATCCTGGGCTAGCAAAAGACAGTCAACTATCGCTCTATCAACTGCAGAAGCAGAATATATCTCAGCATCACTGTGCACAACTCAGATGCTCTGGATGAAGCATCAGTTAGAAGATCTGCAAATTTTTTAGAGTAACATTCCTATCTTCTGTGATAATACTGCTGTCATTTGTCTAAGTAAGAATCCCATTCTACATTCCAGAGCTAAACACATTGAAATAAAACATCATTTTATCAAAGACTATGTTCAGAAAGGGATAGTAACATTGAAGTTCATTGATACAGATCATCAATGGGCAGATATCTTTACTAAGCCTCTAGCTGAAGATAGATTTCTTTTTATCTTAGAAAATCTGAACATTCAAAACTGTCCAGAATGAAGTGTGGCTCTGAAAATGTAAAATGAGACTCTGATGTAAACAAATGTATTTCTGCCTCTGACTCTGATACTTCTACTAGTTAAGAAGATATCTGAGTTAGAAATCTCCAGGAACCAATCCTTTGGTATTCCTGAAGATCAGATACATCAACACGTGGAGCACTTAGCGTCTAACTTTAGAACTTCTAGACAGCTGTCCAGAAGAAATTCAAAGGTCAGACGTTTGAGAATCTCCTTGAGCAGTGTGCATACTGTTGGGATTAGACATTTATTAATTAGCCTTAATCATTTCTCCCCCAAGCGTGCTTACTTGAGCTTTGTGCTAACGCAATATTGTGTGTCGTTTTGCATGTGTTTTTACTTAGAGTATTTAAACACTTTTCTCACTTTTCACACACTTATCACTCTCACTCACTCTCAAACCCTCTCTAAAACCCTAAAACCTCTCTGAAGCTTTTCTGCTCAATCTTCATCTTCTTCTTCACCATGGACGCTCAACAACAAGAAGTGTTTAACTTTTCTCAACAAATGGAATCAAGCTCAACTGCTCAAACTTCAAGCATTCCAACTCCAACGGTTACAGGCGTCTCTATCACCCCTGTTTACAAGGAACCCCATGTTCTTGACCGTGAACCCCATATAATGTAGGAGAATAGCCATCCAAGGCGCAGCGGAATTTAAAAATTTCTCCATTTAGTGATCCTTACGAATGGGCATGATCAGTGATAGAATCGTTACCTCTTGTGGCGATTCAAACCTTTGGTGCAGATCTCTGATTATGATCAAAACCTTTGATACAGATCCACGGGGCGATCACGAACGTTGAACGATGACAACGTCTCTACTCAGTCCACACGAACGGATTCCTTCAATCGCAGTGCTAGCTGTTATGAATGAAGGCTTTGAGTGAGAGAAAGAGGGAAACAAAATTCCAAGTCTCTACTTGAATTTCTGTCTGAGTGGAATTAGAGTGACAATGCTTCTACCCAAGGGGTTCTATTTATAGAACCACTTGTGTGGGCTTCAAGCCAAAAAGCCCACTTAAGTGCATTTTGGCCCATATCTCATAATATGCCAAAATCACTTAAGTATTTGGTACCTTACCATATTTCGTCTCCCACTTAAGTGCACCGTACCTTACGGTGTTCCTTAATTATTCTATCTCTCATCAATCCGTCCTTTGTGTGTGACCCTATAGGTTTTCGCGACGTTGGCAATTATATTAAATCACACATTTAACATAATAAACAGTGAGCGGTATCTAGCAACACATCACTGCTACCCAAGTCACGAAAATGTCATGTGATCTGACAAAACCTCCTGTGATAATAATTATGTGTATAATTACCCCTTTGCCCTTATGTCTATATTGAACACAAGGTATAGACCGTGTCACCCTTGTCCAGTTCAATATTGGGCCCATAGACATTTATCCTGTTACGCAGGATTGGCAAATTCCATCTAGGACACTCATGTCCCTCAGCATGCTTCATGGAGTACCCATCAACTGTCTTTATGGTTATCCAGTTACGGACAACGTTGGATCAGCAATAAAGCACTCGACTCTACATCTAGGATCCATAGTGGTTTCAGGTCGAAGAGTGGTATACACTATTATCACCATGAGAATAACTTATGACACTTTGCATAACTTTCTATATAGTATTCTCATAGCGGGTCAATCCGGTATAAATATTACTCCTAATATTCATACCTATGTTTAAGACTTGATAACTCTTTATCCATGATCCATGAGATGTGATCATCAATCTACAAACATAATAGTCTTAATGCTTTAATGTTATCCCACTTCACATTAAAGCTCGACTACGGATACTTTAAGAATAGTGTCCTTATGTTTAATGTGTTCTCATGATTAAGTCACACTTAATACATTAAACAGACTATCTATTCCAGGGACTTTATTAATCAACCATAATAAAGAAAATGCCTTTTATTATTAATAAATAATTCGATACAAGTACCAAAAGTATTGGCCTCTAGGGCTTACACCAACAATCTCCCACTAGCACTAGAGCCAATCAGACATACCCGGTATGCCCATTGATCTAGTATGGCCATCATGCTTCTGCTGCGCAAGAGGCTTTCTCAGTGGGTTAGCAACATTGTCAAGTGTAGGTACTTTACATATTTTCACACAACGCCTAAGTATGTGTTTGGATCGTTGGTGAGATCTAGGCTCCTTAGCTTGTGCGATAACACCATTGTTATCATAATAGAGACCAATGGGATCCACAATGCTAGGGACTATGCCAAGTTTATTGATCCAAACAGCTTCCTTTGCTGCACTCAAGGCAGCAATATACTCGGCCTTAGTTGTAGAATCAGCAACTGCATCTTGCGTTGAACTTTTCAAGCTCACAATGCCACCATTTAAGCAAAACACATAACCAGATTGGATTCATATTAAAGCGTCTCAGCACTTTGTCTATGTACTCTGACTTAGGCCAAGCATTTCATAATCTATCTCTATAGATTCTGATAGGCTGCTTCACCCAGGTCCTTCATAGAAAAGCATTTCCCCAACCAAGACTTTACTTGTTGCAGGGTAGGGATATCGATTCCAATGAGTAATATGTCATCTACATATAATACCAGGAATATGATCATGCTCCCACTAACCTTCTTGTAGACACAAGGCTCATCTTCCTTCTTGATGAATCCATACAGTCTTACTGTTTCATCAAGGCGAAGATTCCATGAGTAGGTCACAGGCTCATCTTGATCCATGAGTAATACATCACCTTGATCAGATATCCATATATCTCAGGTAGGTGACGTATCCTGCCTGACCTACGCTGGTCTTGTTCTACTTGAGCAGGTTGCTCTTACACAACTACTTGTGTTTCCTGCTCTAATTCCTCCATAGGTGTATCGATGCTTTGTGATTCTTGAATTTCTTCAAGTTCTACTTTCCTCCCACTGATTCCTTTGGAAATAAGATCCCTTTCTAGGAAAACTCAAGTTCGAGCGACAAACACTTTGCCCTCAGGAGGATTGTAGAAATAATATCCTCTTATTTCTTTAGGATATCCCACAAATAAGCATCTGTCAGATTTGGGCTCAAGCTTAGTTGAAATTTGTCGTTTCACATAAACTTCGCAACCCCAAATCTTCATGTAAGACATATGTGGTTTCTCACCACTCCATATCTCATATGGTGTCTTATCAACCTTTTTGGATGGAACACGGTTAAGTGTGTAAGCTGTGGTCAACAGCGCATGTCCCCAAAATGAGTTTGGAAGATCGGCTTGACTCATCATGGATCGGACCATGTCCAACAGGGTTCGATTTCTTCTCTCAGACACACCATTCCATTGGGGTGTTCCAGGAGGAGTGAGTTGGGATAGGATCCCACACTCTTTCAGATGATCATCAAACTCTAGGCTTAAATACTCACCACCTCGATCTGATCGAAGAGTTTTAATATTCTTACCCAGTTGGTTTTGTACTTCATTCTTGAATTCCTTGAACTTTTCAAAGGACTCTGATTTGTGTTTCATTAAATACACATAACCATATCTACTGAAATCATCAGTGAATGTGATGAAGTACTGAAAACCTCCTCTGGCTGGTATGTTCAGTGGTCCACATACATCAGTATGTATGAGGGCCAAAAGATCATTAGCTCTTTCACCTTTTCTTGTGAATGGAGATTTTGTCATTTTTCCAATTAAACAAGATCTGCATGTCTCATATGATTCATAATCAAAAGAGTCCAACAATCCATCTTTATGGAGTTTGGAAATGTGTTTCTCATTTATGTGGCCTAATCGACAATGCCAAAGGTAAGTTGGATTTAACTCATTAGGTTTCATCCTTTTAGTATTAATGTTATAAATTGGCACTTCTAGATCAAGGACATATAATCCATTCTTCATTTGAGCAGTAGCATAGAATATATCATTCAAATAAATTGAACAACAATTGTTCTTTATTATGAATGAAAAACCGAACTTGTCCAAACAAGAAACGGAAATAATATTCCTGCTAATTGCTGGTACATAATAACAGTTCTCTAACTGAATTATTAAACCACTAGGTAAAGTCAATTCATAAGTTCCTACGGCTAAGGCAGCAACCTTTGCTCCATTGCCAACTCGTAGGTCGACTTCACCTTTTGCCAAATCTCTACTCCTTTTCAGTCCATGCACATTTGTACAAATGTGAGAACCGCATCCAGTATCTAATACCCATGATGCAGAAGTAGATAAATTAATTTCAATAACAAAAATACTTGAAGTTGGAGTCTCTACTCCTTTCTTCCTATCTTCCAGGTACTTTGGGCAGTTGCTCTTCCAGTGTGCGGTCTTACCGCAATGGAAGCAGGTGCCTCCCTTTTCTATGCTTCCACTAGGCTTCAAGGAAGCACTAGTGGGTTTGGGTTTGGCAACTTCCTTGCCTTTCCCTTTATCATGTTTGAGGACAGTCCTCATGTCTCGGTACCAATCTAGAAAATTTGTCCCAGACAATTTTTCTTTCTCAGGATTTGATCGCAATATGTTGTTAGAGGTGTTTGTTGTCATGGTAATCTACACAAGGATTAATGAAAATATAAGTATCATTGACATATTTAATTAGGCCTTTAATTAAACATGCTCCCACTATTTTATTCAAAACAAATGACCCTCATCATCTGATTCGGAAAATCCCGTTGGAAGATTTTCTAGTGGGTCGAGATCCATATTTCACTTCGTTCTAAGTCCGCGTAGGCGGATTACACAAAACTAGGTTATTTAGGTAGGAACTCCTTCCAATTGTATCTCATACAACTCTCGAAAATTTCAGTTGGGTGAATAACTCCTTATTCCAATCCATCATATGGATTATTCCCAACTCTTGCTTCTAAACATATATATAATCTTATTATAATTTGTTTAGTTAAGTTTGACCCATTGTTTTAACAGTTGGATATTACAATTATCCCATCGCACCTTACTAATATAGAACATGCACCTCGCGTAGGCGAAACCTACATTATCTGATACTAGTCTTGATGAGTGTTAAAACTTGGAAAGCTTAAAACTTAATATTTAGTTTTGAGGGAAATGCAATTTTCTGATCTCACCGGCTTGTTTATCATATAAACCGTCTCTCACATGCATCAACATACATACACATGCATCAACATACATATAAACAAAATGAAACAGTTATGGCCCCTAGCGCAATTGTTCTCCCAAGCCAATGAGAGAACCTAAGCTAACCTATAACGATCTAAGCTTCTCCAAGCAAGATCTTCAAGGTTGTCTTCCTTTGGCACTGACTTCTTTGCTTTCTTCATATCATTACATTACAAAAAGAAACTCGTTTTACATACGAGGGAGTGAGATGAGAAAAGAAGTTACATTTGGGAGATTAAGAGAGAGGCACGACACGCAGGTCGTATTTTAAAACCCAAAGCAGAATAAAGGAAAACTAAGGCCATAACCGATCACCACAAGGCAATAATAAACACTTTATTATTATTATAATTAATTCCTTTAATTAATTAAAATCAAATTAAATTTCGACGACCGATCACACTACGCAGAGTTAGCCGGGGGTCCGCTGCCCGGACAGCGGGAACGGGTGTTCCGCTGCCCGGTCAAGGGGGCAGCGCCCCTTGCGGGGTCGAAGGGGCAGCGCCCCTGCTTGAAAATTTTAATGAACAATTCATTTAAAATTGACGTCGTTTTCGCATCAACACTTGATACTTCAAAGCACTTTTTCTAGCCGAACCGGTGAATTTTTTCTTGCGTTAACCGGTTAACCATATGCGTTAACCGGTTAACACTGTTTGAAAACATTTAGAAAACTCTTTTCTGTCTTGCGTTAACCGGTTAACCAAATGCGTTAACCGGTTAACACTGTTTGAAAATCTCAAAAAAATTTATTTCGCATTCCGTTAACCGGTTAACCATATGCGTTAACCGGTTAACACTGTTCCAAAAATTAAAAAAAATTATTTCGTATTACGTTAACCGGTTAACCATACGCGTTAACCGGTTAACACTGTTCGGAAAAGTGTTTAGGACGCACAACTCTTGTGCAATCAAACCCCAATCGTATAACTCTCTAACAACACAACCCTTGTGTCGTCACTAACCCTGATGCACCAATTTCAGACCGTCAAACATGTCTCGATTGTTAATTCAGTATGATTGATCAACACGTCATTGCTTCACCATACTAATGTCGGATCAAGAAGCAAACGACCATTGATCGCTCAAAGGAAAACAATCATCGAGGTTTTTGAATGAATGAAACAAGAACACTATATCATATATAATGTATTTTGCATCAGGGTTACATATATCACATATATGTAACTTGATCGATCTCAATTTAACCTTTGATTTATTCTGTTTTAATCATATTATTACAGAACAAAAACAGATATCAGATTCATGGTTTCGCAAGTGGCTCTGATACCACTGTAGGAGAATAGCCATCCAAGGCGCAGCGGAATTTAAAAATTTCTCCATTTAGTGATCCTTACGAATGGGCATGATCAGTGATAGAATCGTTACCTCTTGTGGCGATTCAAACCTTTGGTGCAGATCTCTGATTATGATCAAAACCTTTGATACAGATCCACGGGGCGATCACGAACGTTGAACGATGACAACGTCTCTACTCAGTCCACACGAACGGATTCCTTCAATCGCAGTGCTAGCTGTTATGAATGAAGGCTTTGAGTGAGAGAAAGAGGGAAACAAAATTCCAAGTCTCTACTTGAATTTCTGTCTGAGTGGAATTAGAGTGACAATGCTTCTACCCAAGGGGTTCTATTTATAGAACCACTTGTGTGGGCTTCAAGCCAAAAAGCCCACTTAAGTGCATTTTGGCCCATATCTCATAATATGCCAAAATCACTTAAGTATTTGGTACCTTACCATATTTCGTCTCCCACTTAAGTGCACCGTACCTTACGGTGTTCCTTAATTATTCTATCTCTCATCAATCCGTCCTTTGTGTGTGACCCTATAGGTTTTCGCGACGTTGGCAATTATATTAAATCACACATTTAACATAATAAACAGTGAGCGGTATCTAGCAACACATCACTGCTACCCAAGTCACGAAAATGTCATGTGATCTGACAAAACCTCCTGTGATAATAATTATGTGTATAATTACCCCTTTGCCCTTATGTCTATATTGAACACAAGGTATAGACCGTGTCACCCTTGTCCAGTTCAATATTGGGCCCATAGACATTTATCCTGTTACGCAGGATTGGCAAATTCCATCTAGGACACTCATGTCCCTCAGCATGCTTCGTGGAGTACCCATCAACTGTCTTTATGGTTATCCAGTTACGGACAACGTTGGATCAGCAATAAAGCACTCGACTCTACATCTAGGATCCATAGTGGTTTCAGGTCGAAGAGTGGTATACACTATTATCACCATGAGAATAACTTATGACACTTTGCATAACTTTCTATATAGTATTCTCATAGCGGGTCAATCCGGTATAAATATTACTCCTAATATTCATACCTATGTTTAAGACTTGATAACTCTTTATCCATGATCCATGAGATGTGATCATCAATCTACAAACATAATAGTCTTAATGCTTTAATGTTATCCCACTTCACATTAAAGCTCGACTACGGATACTTTAAGAATAGTGTCCTTATGTTTAATGTGTTCTCATGATTAAGTCACACTTAATACATTAAACAGACTATCTATTCCAGGGACTTTATTAATCAACCATAATAAAGAAAATGCCTTTTATTATTAATAAATAATTCGATACAAGTACCAAAAGTATTGGCCTCTAGGGCTTACACCAACATATAAACCTAGCAACCCCTTTTGAAGGACTGGACGTGTTGTGTGAAACACTAGTAGATTTCGACAACTTGAAGAGAAATGGCGTTGATCTTACTGAAGAACTTCGTAAACAAGGTTGGGGAAACTACTTCCAAAGGCTCTATGGCCCTGTTTACCCACTTCTCATCAAGGAGTTCTGGAGATTTGCAGATGCTGATGATCATTTCATCGTCTCTCATGTTTTGGGGGTAAAGATAGTAATCACTGAAGAGTCAATTGCCTCCCTGTTGAACATGGAGAAAGATGGAGGAAAAAGGATTTACAACATCAACCCCAGATCAAGGCGCGTTGTTGAAGTAATCAATCCAACCATCTTCAAACCCAACACTGAAGGAAATCCTTCAAAGAACAAAGAGCTGCATCAGAACCTCAGAGTGTGGCTCAAGATCATTCTGGGAACTATTCACCACCGCCCAGCCTCCAACTCCTCTGATTACATCAATGCAGATCAGAAGTGCATTCTGTACTGCATTCACAAGGGTGTGAAGATCTGCCTTCCTGCACTACTCTTCAGATACCTCAGAGACTCTGTGAGGGAAACCAGAAACAATATGAAGCCCAGATCCTACATCCCTCTAGGAAGGCTCATATCTGATGTCTTCATTGAGAATGGGTTGATAGATCATCTGGAAAAGACCAAGCTGATGCAAGATCTGGCAATAGATACTGGGAAGCCTCTGAACGCCAGAAATCTCAAGAGTATGGGAATAATAAAGAAGATTCAAGTCAGACCCACTATGGATACCTCCTGGGATGCCTTGAAAGATCAGAGGAAGCTGCCTCATGGTCTTGCAAGGTTCTTCAAGGATGAACCCAGAGATGCGGTTGCTATCTATCTTCAGCGTCTGCTGGATGAAGGTGTTGACATCTCTGACTTCAGCCTCGACGATTGTCTAGATTCAGAAGAAGACTTCGTCAGATACAAGAGAGGTCTCTCTGAGAAGAAGATAGCATCTCAGGCAAAGAAGGCAAGAATTGGAGAATCTTCTAGAAGCAGATCTCCAGCTCCTCTGTAAATTTCTACTGGTACGTCTGTTCCTCCTATTCCCTCTAAACCTCTGATGGTTTCCTCTACTCTTTCCTCTAATCCTCTCCCAACACCACCCATTTATACAACTTCTGAAATCCCACCTTCAACCACCAGAACTTCACAACCTTCACCAATTTTAATTATCGCCCGTACATTCATACCTCCTTCTGAACCTAAACAAATAAACCAAAGCACTTCCTCTTCATCTTCCACAGACCCAGAATCACCACCATACTTTAACATTTCTTCTGACCCAGAACACTCAGACCCTAACTCTCCAACCCTAGCCCAAATTTATGCTCAAAACCTCGCTTCACAACAACCAACAGAACCTGAAATAACTTCACCACCACAACAAACAACCACCATCCCTTCTGAAAACCAACCTTCTGAAGACCAACCCTCTGACCTTCCCACCTCTGATATCAACCCACCAAACACCTCTGCTGCACCTGAATCAGAAACTGAAACTGAACCTTTAGACTTAAACCCTCTTTACGCTTCACCCCAAAGATCTGAACCTGAAGCAGAATCTGAACCTCTCACATTAAATCTCAGCCCTCCAACATCTTCACCCCAAACCTCTGAACCAAACCTTTCTGTACCTACCCTTGAGGAAGCCATCATGCTGGTAGCAGGGGCTTCAGTACAAAAGGTCAAGTCTCTGACCACTAACTCTGAAGTCAGTGATGATCCTGACTCTGTAAGGACACACTGGAACAGAGTCATTGGCTGGATGACCTCTGAGGCTTTTAGACTGAAGAACATCTCTGAACAAGTCAGAAATGGCTACATCAGAGATGCTGAGGCAAGACTCCAGGAAAGACTTGCCAGAGAAGCTGCTGAAGAAGCCAGAAGGCTAGAGGAAGAGAGACTTGCGCGAGAAGCTGAAGAAGCCAGAAGATTGGAAGAAGAAAAGGCTCGTCAAGCTGAAATCCTAAGGGAAAAGGAAGCTGAAGCTAAGGCTCTGGCAGATGCTGCTGCTGCTGCAGAAGCTGAAGCACAGGCCGATGCTGAAGCACAGCAGGCTCTGACTCTGGGGGAGTCCTCTTCTGTTATCCCTATGGTTCTCCAAACGCTGAAAGAACTTAAGCAAGATCAGAATGAACTCCGGGCCAGAATGGACAAGCAAGATACTGTCAACGACAACATCCAGAACATGCTTGCTATGTTGCTTCAGAGAATGCCTCCGCCTCCGAACCCCTAGACACTTAGGATATTTTGTTTACCTGTTGTTTTTTGTTTTTGCTTTCTGATGTTTTCATGTTCTTGGTGCCGTTGTGCTTTTATCTGAATACATTGTTTTTCTCTTAATTTATTTATTTTTGCTATGTCTTTTTGATTCTGACAAAAAGGGGGAGAAGTCATTAATAGCTCTGATGAAAATATTGTCTAAATACCTTAAGCACTCTGCAACATATTTTTCTTAAATTAAATTTATCTAACAATAGACTTAAGAAACTGCAGAAGGTATCTAGAAACTTCATCGCTTGGAAGCTCTGGTAAGAATTTCTGAACTCCCTAGCACTAACTCAGGGGGAGCTCTTATCTATCTGATCTGATATTATTCATGTTTCATCTGCTAATTAAGTTTGTTTTGTCATCATCAAAAAGGGGGAGATTGTAAGAACAAAAATTGTTCTACAACAGATTCCTTGATTTTGATGATAACAAAGGATGAAACCAAAAATGGCACCCTAACGAAAAGTTTCTAAGTGTGCAGGATTCTAAAGAAAGAAGGAAGAAATCTGATGACATCATCAGATACAGAACCAGATCAGATACAAATTATCAAATGATCAGAAGCATCTGAAGTGGAAACAAGTTCAAGAAAGTCTAACTCTGAGCATAACAGCAAAGTATCAGAAGCATCTGAACAAGAAGTAAGCTCTAGATGGTCTGACTCTGAACAACGCTATCTCTAAATTCCAGAAGTTATCAGCGCTGTCTGAAGAAACTATCTGAACTCAACATCAGAAGCAAGATTCCAAGATTCTCAGATACACGAAGACTCTGATCATGGAATTGCTAATTATGAAAGAGTAACGTTAAAGTCAAGTAAAGATTTGCAAATGGATTTCCTAAAACAGAAAGAGACGTTAATCTCCAATTTCAATAAAGAAGATACTATATGTGGTAAGTAGTCATTTCAAGGAGAGAAAGTTATCCTGCAGAAGCTATTTAAGTGATGGCGTAAATTCATTTTAATATCCATCAGTTTCAACTACCACCTCACTGATCTATATAAAGAACTGCAAATCAACATTCAACATACAACACATACAAGCAGAAATTATACTGAAACATCAACGCACAAGAAAACATTCTTGCTCTCTAAATCTTCACGAAGCTTTTGCTTATAACGTGAATCACTTTGTTCTTACTATTGTAATATTAGCTTTTCTTAGAAGCACTCTAGATTACATAAATCTTTCATCTATTGTTTGTTGATTTCCTCAAGTGACTCTGTGTAGTCTGTATACTTGAGAGGACTAAGAGATTTTTTCTCTTAGACGTTGTTTGTAATCTTTCAAGATTAGTGGATTAAGTCCTTGTTGAAGGCGAAATCACCTCGGCCGGGTGGACTGGAGTAGCTTTGTATTATAAGCGAACCAGTATAAAATCCTTGTGTGATTTTCATTTTGAAAAGCGCTTATTTTTCCCAACAATTCAAACCCCCCCCTTTCTTGTTTTTCTCACCTTCATTAGCACCCAAAGTGTTCTAGGTACTCCTAGGGAGCCATTTTTTATGTGTGTATGTGTTTTTGGTATAAAAGATGTTTGCAATAAATAGAGTGTGGGGACGAGAAAAGAATTCATTAATTATATTTTTCTGTTTGACAAGACCTTCGAACTTGTGCCTACGTACTAACATCAAAATGAGGGATCAAAGCCTCGTAATTCGTGGTATCAATTTCAAAATGAGTGTTAGTTCTTTTTGTCTTTTGAAATTTGAAGTCAATATGGTTAATTTCATTTACAAGTTTGATTTAAGAAAAGAATTTAGAAAAGACAATGGCATAAGGTCAAAGTTTTTAGTTTGCAATAAAGTCTAAGTTTTAAAATAACAAGTAAAGAAAGTTTTTGAAAAGGGGGAGAGATTTGAAATTTAAGAAATGGGAGGAGATGAAGAGACTAATCCTAAGCATAAATCTAAAAGTTAAGAGTTCAAAAGATCTAACCAATGGGATGCAATCCAATAGACAAGAATGTCATATAGAAAAACCATTTCCCCTTTGGACTTTGAATAAAGCAATAATCAGCAAGCAATTAGCAATATCAAGCATCATGAAGATCAAGACATCAAATAAAGATAGCCACATCCAAGCAAGTAAATCCCATAGCTAGAAGTCTTCCTTGTCTTCTCATGTGTCAGATGAAATACTCTTTGATCAACTCATAATAAAATATTAGACACAAGATCAAAATAACAGTTGCATCAAGACCATGTAGCAGATGAATTCAAGGGGATCCCAATACTTGCATCAGATGAAAGCTCAAATCACGATAACTTGGTCTCATAAATGTTGGCATTGGCCAAGTCCTTTTGCATAGGGAATGTTGCCTAATTCTAAGTCCAACAGCTCAGATCAAATTCAACAGTCCACACAAACATTTTTTAGGGTTTCTGTTGTTTATTAAGTATTTTAAGGTCCTAAGACCACAAACACAAATAAAATATGCAAACAAATATATATAATCACAATATATGTCTCAAATGAGCAAAGTGAAAATGGCATAAACATAAACAAGTTAAATGATATGTAAATGACAAATGAAATGGTAAATGACTTGAATTTAATTTGCATAAAATAAATGACTTGAAAAATAAAAGCAATATTAATACAAATTAGTCAAAAGTTAGTTGATTAGATGTTAATGGTGTTTTGCTTTTGAATTGATTAAGTCACTATTTGGAGAACACTCAGCCCTCTATTCACAAGCATGGATCCTTGAACCACGACATCTTCCAAAGGAAGTAAAAAAGGCCAAGTTTCCACACAATACCATGAAAGGGGGGAGACTTACAATCTCACTTACTAGAATGCTATGCCTTTAGAGTCAAATTTAGCTCTATGTTAAGCAACTGTAATTGGACTTATATAGAAGTCACAACTATCTGAGGTCGGGAAATAAAAATTTAGGTGCTAATGCATGTTAGAGATTTGGTATGGTGAACCAAACTCCTAAAACATACCACACACTAAAAGAAAAGATCAAAAGGATTAACTTATCTCATCCATACTTGTATTGGTTCATCTAACACAAGGTTATTGATGAACCAATTAGCCTTAGGATATTGAGAATTCACTGGTCAATGAAAAGTATGTGAGAGAAGGGGATTGAAGATGAAGAGGGAGGGGAGATGAGAGAAACACAAATTGATCATGGGATGAATTTTATCAAATTAAAATCATTCATTCATTTTGGGAGATGAAATGTACATTTCATCAATCCCCTAAATCCAATGATTTTAACTTAACAAAAGTCAAATCAACCTTGACCAAGGCCCAAACACATAGTCAAACATCACAAGTCAATAAAAATGGCTCAACATAATTTCTATACAACTAATCAATTAAAAATCAAATTAAAAATGCATTTAAATTAAATTTAGTTTGGTCAAAACCTAAAACCTCTTCAAAACATCAAATCAATGGCAAAGAGATTTATCCTAGGTCAAACAAGGTCAAAGGACCTTAGACAAAAAAATCATAATTTTTGAAAAATCAGAAGTATTTTTAAACAATTAAGAATACGCACACAAAAAAATTCATGAAAAATATCAAAATTAATCCAAAAAGTAATTTTAATTCAAAAAATAAAAGAGGAAAGTATTTAAAGATTTTTGGTGAAAGTCTCATATTTTTTGGATTAAAAATGAAATTAATATGAATTAATCAAAATAACTGGATTAAATGAAAAATCAGAAAATATGGAAAATCAAGGGCCATCAGATCTCCCTCATTAATTGAGGTGGTAGATCTGATGGCCACGTGTGTGCTATCCATGATGGACTTGAGTTAGAGCACCACACACGTGGTAATCAAAAGCAAGGGTCCTGATTAAAATGTGGGACCAAGATCAGATGGTCTGGACAATGCCAGCACACCACCGAAGCCTTAGCTCCGGTCAAATTCTCCGATGATCACCACTGGTCTAGTTCAAGCTCAATTTCATGAAAAATGAAAAGTGAATACACTAACTTGAAGGAAAAATGCTCAGGAGCACGAATCTGGCCGCAATTTTCTCCAATTCCAAGTATATAAAAAGATACAGGGATTTGAATTTTAAGGATCATGAACTGAATTGCTTCGATTTAACCTCAAAGCAACTCAATCTTCTTGCCTACATTGATAGGACTTCAGACAACCAGAAATCATAAAGAATGGTGAAGAATTGAGAGAAAATCGAAGAGATGAAGTTTCTGAAAAATCACCTTCGAGTTGATCCAATTTCACTTGATCTTGATCTCGATTAGCTTGCTTTCTCTTCCTCTTGCTTGCAGAAACCAATTGAGATGAAAAGGGAAGTGAATTTCTGGAGTTTGAACTTCCAAACAGAAGATGAAGTTCAAGCTCAATTTTAAGAGAAATCTTCAAAAAAATTATGGCAGTGAGGGTTTGGATCAGTCTAGCAAAGCTTGGGCAGGGTGTTGATGTTAATTCTGAAGCCTTGAGCTTGTTTAAATAGGCAATGAATTTGATTTTTGCACCACGTGAAATTTGGCCAAATTTAGAAACCTCCTTGCATGGGTGCATGAGGAATGATTTGGTCCTAAGGACTGATGTAATCCAACTCCAATTCGTGTGCAAAGTGTACTGAAATCATCATGTGGAAGCATGCAAAGAAGAATGATCATTTGAATCCAAATCTTGCCAAAACACTTCCCATAATGGAGCCATGTGCAAGTCCCTCAATTTTGATCCAAATGAGATGATCTTGGAATTTTTGGAAAGGTGAGATCAAGGGGAACAAATTTGATATTGAACACTTTTTCATACGAATCTTGGATCATGATAACTTTTGAGGTGGAAGTTTGGGAAATCAAACATATTTGAAACTTTTCTAAGTCCCAAGTCAAATGTTCACTTCTTCCACCTTGAATAACTTTTTCCATGGAATTCAAATGAGAAACTTTTCTTCATCAAATTTGTATATATTTAAAACCTATTAAATTTGGTCACAAATTTGACCTCATTTATATTTGGCATAGAGGAGTTATGCATTTTAAAGTTGAGGAAAATCACTTATTCAATGACATTGGTCCAAAGTGACCTATAATGTTTCCTCTTGGCACATGCATTTGAAAGTTGAATTTGAACTTCCTACAAACATAAAACTTGCAATAGACATCTTGAATTTGATTGAATGTATTTCGTCTCATAAAGATTGAGCAAGTTATGATCTTAGGAAGTTGACCTCTAAACTAGGGTTCAAACAAAATGACCCATAATCTTTCACCATAAAAAATGACTTTCTAAGAAAAATCAGCTCTTGACCTCAACATGAAAGTTGTTTGGAATGTCATTTTGTGTAACTTTCATCTTAGAATCATTTTCATATGACAAAAATTGTAGGAGATAGGGTCTAGGGAACACCAGTTTTGACCAATTGACTTTTTCTGGTCAACCACCATGAACCACCTTGCTAGCTTGATATTCTTTTGACTTTTGAGACTCATGGAGGATCATATATGAATAAGATGATGTAATATGAAGTGTCCCTTGATATATTTTATCAATTGTTGAAGAAACTTGTTGAATAAGTTACACAAGATACCTAGATGAATTAGGGTTTCCAAGGCAAACAAACTTCAAACTCTTGGTGATTTCTTGATCAAATGATATGTGAAGATCATGAGGCTCCTTATATGATGCCTAAAACCAATGTGAATTATATCTTGATTGAACTCCTTGCATTTAGGGTCTTAAACCCTAGATGTGAGCTTGATATAGCATAAGTGAGCACACACACTACCTACAAAAGTAACAAACTATACATTGACATATTTTTTTGTATTTTGGTTAGTAAATAATGAAAAACAAAGTATGATACCATCAAAAATGTGCTTGGTTATCTCTCCCAATGCAAATCCAATGAATGACGGGTGAGGAGGATGCCAAGGTGTAATCCCAATGCTAATGCATATGATGAGATAACATGAGGGATCTTAGGGTCAAAATTGGGGTCTTACATTTGCTTTCTTTCTTCTTTTTATTTCTCCTTTCCTTGTGAGATTGTATTGCTAACCATAGGATTCTTTAGTTATTTATTGGTCAAGATTGAACTAACTAGACCTTAGGATTAATATCCACGTATGACAACATTAGACAGAAGTTCGCTTGATCCTAAATTTAGGTCCACATTGCATGACAACAAGTAGGATTGAGACTCCCCTTGTATTAGTCCTTTTCTCTTTTGCATCAATTCTAAAACTAAACTTTTTCTTAATCAAATTCAAGAACACTCTAACACTATTGGAATTTTTTCATAATTAAGAGAGAAGTAAACATATACCCCCACCTTTTGAGGGACCATCTGATGTATTTCTTTCAACAAAAACACTAAACCAATCAAAACTCCTTTTTCCGGTTGGCTTTTCTTATGAAAAATTTCAATAAGGGTTGTTACCCATAAATAACACCAAGACACCAAAGTTTTTTAGGAGAACTACGGTGCTCTGATTCTTTCGGGATACGTAGGCATTGGGTTGCAAATCCTAAGCAAGCGCAATAATAAAAATCTTTTCTTTTTCTCTGTTAATAATTCATTCTCGTGCATTCCCTTCGTAACCTAACTTTAGACTCGACACACCCTTTGATTAGAACAATAAGAGTGGATTTTGTAGAGTACTAAAGACATGATGGGTGCTAATACCTTCCCCTTGTGTAATCAACTCCCTTACCCATCTATTGGTCACGAGACCATTAGATTCATCATTTTGTAGGTTTATTCTGTGTTTCCTTTCCCTCTCTCGAGATAAATAACATTGGTGGCGACTCTGTTTTCATGTGCGCATTTCTCTGAGATGCGACAACTGGCGACTCTACTAGGGAACATTCTTAGCAAGTCAGTCCTAGATCTTGTTTGTTTGCTTTTTATTGGGTGTTATTTGTCTATTGCTCTATTGTTATTACTCTTTTTATGTGTTTGCATGCATTTGCATTTTGATTATTGGTTTTATTATGATGTGTTGTTGTTGTGTTGTTGTTTCTTTGGAGGATGGGTGTTACATTGAGGTAAAAGGCCCATTACCCAAGCCAATGTACACATAGGATTAAAGTGGATAATCATGTCAACTCTTGTGGCCCTTGACATGTATGAAAGGGATGGGATAAAATTGGATTGAAGATGAAGAGGGAGGGGAGATGAGACAAACACAAATTGGTCATGGGAGGAATTTTATCAAATTAAAACCATTCATTCATTTTGGGAGATGATATGTACATTTCATCAATCCCCAAAATCCAATGATTTTAATCCAACAAAAGTCAAATCAACCTTGACCAAGGCCCAAACACATAGTCAAACTTCACAAGTCAATAAAAATGGCTCAACATAATTTCTATACAATTAATCAATTAAAAAACAAATTAAAATGCATTTAAATTAAATTATGTTTGATCAAAAACCTAAATCCTCATCAAAACACCAAATAAATGGCCAATAAATTTATCCTAGGTCAAACAAGGCCAAAGGACCTTAGACAAAAAATTTCATTATTTTTGAAAGGTGAGGAGTATTTTTAAACAATTAAAAATATGCACAAAAACAATTAAATTATGAAAAATATCAAAATTAATTCAAAAAGTAATTTTAATTCAGAAAATGAAAGAGGAACATATTTGAAATTTTTGTGTGAAAGTCCCATATTTTTTGGATTAAAAATGAAATTGATATGAATTAACTAAAAATAATGGATTAAATAAAATAATCAGAAATTCAAAAAAGGAGAGCCATCTGATCTCCCTCATTAATTGAGGTGGCAGATCAGATGGTTGGAAATGCGCGTTCCACCAATGCTTCAGTCAACTGTCCCACACGCGTGGTAATCAATTTGGATAGATGAGATTAGAAGCTATGGACCATATCAGATGGTTAGAACTTTGCCAACACCCCACCGGAGCCTAGCTCCGGTCATCTTCTCCGACGAGGACTGGTCCAATCTCAACTCAATGGAAAATGAAAAATGAGTATACTAATTTGAAGGAAAAATGCTCAGGAGCACGAATCTGGTCTCAATTTTGTCCAATTCCAAGTATATAAAAAGATACAGGGATTTGAATTTTGAGGATCATGAACTGAGTTACTTCAATTTGACCTCAAAGCAACTCAATCTTCTTGCCTAAATTTATAGGACTTCAGACAACCAAAAATCATAAAGAATGGTGGAGAACTGAGAGAGAATCGAAGAGATGAAGTTTCTGAAAAATCACCTTCGAGTTGATCCAATTCCACTTGATCTTGATCTGGATTTGATTGCTTTCTCTTCCTCTTGCTTGCATAAACCAATTGAGATGAAAAGGGAAGTGAATTTCTGGAGTTTGAACTTCCAAACAGAAGATGAAGTTCAAGCTCGATTTCAAGAGAAATCTTCAGAAATTCTATGGCAGTGGGGGTTTGAATCAGTCTAGCAAAGCTTAGGCAAGGTGTTGATGTTGATTCTGAAGCCTTAAGCTTGTTTAAATAGGAAATGCATTTGATTTTTGCACCACTTAAATTTTGGCCAAATTTGGAAAGCTTCTTGCATGGGTGCATGGGCAATGGTTTGGGCCTAAGGAGTGATGTAATCTACTTCCAAATCAAGTACAACGTGTACTGAATTCATCATATGGAAGCATGCAAAGAAGAATGATCATTAAAAGCAGTATGATTCAACCAAGTAGTATGATTCAACATACTACTTGGTTGATTAGATCCATTTTGGATATCAACCAAGTAGTATGATTCAACATATACTAACGTCTACCCCTGAATGATGATTTTACTTATGATAGACTACTCACATCAGTTTACATCGAAGGAATGACTTATGATCACTACCATGAATATCTTAAAGAAAAATACTCGAACGTTGAGAATGAGATAGAAGAGGAAGCTGCCTTAGTGCACAAGACTGTACCCTGGTATGCTGACTATGTAAACTACCTAGCAGCTAAAGTTCTACCTTAATATATGACTTACCAACAGAATAATAAATTCTTCCACGACCTAAAACACTTTTATTGGGATGAAACCTTCCTTTTCAAAAGAGGAGATGACGACCTTTTCTGCCATTACGTTCCTGAGGAGGTAATCGAGAGCATTATGAACCAATGTCACTCCTCTCCTTAAAAAGGGCATGCAAGCACGTCAAAGACATCCGCTAAGATTCTTCAAGCTGACGTTTATTGGCCTAACATATGGTGTGATGTCCATGTTATGCTTGTGAATTGTGACTGTTGTTAATGCACTAGAAATGTTTCCCGACATCCTGAAATGCCTTTGAACAAAATATTATAGGTTGAGGTCTTTGATGTGTGGGGAATTGATTTCATGGGTCTTATTTGATCCTTAATGGGAAATAAATACATACTCGTAAAAGTTGATTATGTATCTAAATGGATAGAAGTTATTGCTTCTTCTACAAATGATGCATGAGGATCTCTCCCAATGCAACCCAATGAATGAGGGGTGAGGAGGATACCAATGTGTGATCCCAAAGCCAATGAAAATGATGAGATGGCATGATGGATCTTAGGGTCAAATTTGAGGTCTTACAACTGCCCCTATTTAAGGTCATTCTATTCGAGGATGGGAAGGTTAAAATGTTCGTATCAACTCGGTAGAATGAACTTAAATAACAACACCAAGAAACAAATTTTGGTCCATAAGAGACCTCATAATGCATATGATATGAATGCAAAAATAATCTTTACGGAGAATATATTGCCACAAAGGAAAAGAATCCAGAGAGACCAAAAGTCCAAAGGAGCATAATACATTTCATAAGGAAAACTCATTGGGGAGACATAGACTTTGGGGATAAAATTTATGCGCAGGCCAGGCTACGACTTGAAAACTGTTGGAGATACAAGGGGATTTACATGAAAATAAATCAATGGAAAGACTTTGTTGCAGGGAAAAAGGAATATGCAAGTATTGGGATAACACTAACACAACAAACGACATCCGCACGGGAAGAAGAGTAACTAAGCTGAAATACTCAAACAAAAGGAAATTCGATTTCATAAAGAAATACAAAATCAAACTCAATTGGGGAAGAAAAACTTTAACACAGGAGTAAAAGTGATATATCTGTTACCGGTTAGGGTAAACATAACAAGAACGTCTCACTGAGGAAAATGAGGAGTATTCGTTAGCGGTTACTGGGTAAGAAATCACCTACTGGGAAAAGAAACAAATAGGATTTACAACTACCTTTTTACTAGGTAGGAGACCAAAGAGAGAGTATATGTCACCGGTTAAGGTGAACATATCAAGGATAAGCTCAAAGGGAAGAATATCCGTTATCGATTAAGATGAACATATCAAGGATAAACTGCCAGAGAAAATAGGATTTACAACTACCTTTTTACTAGGTAGAAGACCGAACAAGTAGGATTTACAACTACCTTTTTACTGGGTAGAAGACCGAATAGAAAGTATTCATCACTGGTTAAAGTGAACATATCAAGGATAAACTCGACAGGGGAGGATATGATTTATATCTACCATTTACTGGGCAGAATACCGAACAAGTAGGATTTATAACTACCTTTTTACTGGGTAGAAGATCGAAAATAGGATTTATAACTACCTTTTTACTGGGTAGAAGACCAAAGAGGAAGAATATTCGTCATCGGTTAAGATGAACATATCAAGGATAGACTTGTTGGGGAAACGAAAGAACAAATCCGCTGAAGAAATCAAAGGAGTAAATTACCTTTTACCAGTTACTGGGTAAGTCATAGGTAAAGTACTTCAACCATCAAGAAGGATATTATCGGTTACTGGGCAATAAACTCTTAGGGGACCAAAATATCTATCTAGACAAGAACTAGAAAGAAACAGTCAAACAAGACTCAACCCAATGAGAACATAACTCAAGGGGAGTGGTTCCATCCAGATAATGAACTGGGGAGGAAACAAAATAATAATCATCCACGAGGAAATAACACAATGGGGAAGAAGAAAGGATACATTCTTTCTGCTTAAGGGGATGACACTCTACAATTGAAGGATGACAGACACACCAAATCTGTATGGGGAAATAATATCACCAAAGCAGGGGATCAAAAAAAGGTCAATGCGGAAAAAATGTACAATGAAATATTTGATGCTATGTTTTATGCATGTATATACATAACTATGTATATAATTATGCTTACAAACGAGCACAAAGGATACAAACATGAAGATCTGATCATCACAACTAGATACTCGGCTAATCTTAGCAAGATGAGAAACACCAACTAGAGAACCTGCTAGGGATGAAAATAAATCATCGAGGATATAAATCCTTACTCAAACAAATTCAATTCCCTGGGATGGAAAACAACCAAATGCTCAAGGATGACTTGGGATATATCAATCCAAAACAAAGCTCAATTTTGGTTGGGGAAAGGCATGGAGAACATGCATCCGACAAAAAACTGCTCAATTTTGGTTGGATTTGTCTCAAAAGGATTAAGACAAATCCAACTCAAAAACTCAACTCTTAAAAGAGGGGGAGAAACTACTAGGGGATAATCCAAGATTGACAAAGATCTTGCTTAAAACTCAAACTCTCTAGGAGAGGAGGAAATACAGATTGGCAAACTCTGCGGGGGACGAAAGCACTACTGAGAATATCAACCAAAATACTGAGGATACAAGAGGCAAAACTCTGAGTAGGGAAACAGACAACTACTTGGGACTCCATCAAAATCAACTATATGAGGATTCACTAGGGATACAAAAATTTGTCAGGACAAATCAAAGACCACACGAGGATATAAATCAGCAACACAAATTCCTCAGAAGGAAAGCTACAATCATCAAACTCTTCTTGGAGATTGCAAAATAAACCAATTCCAAGGTACCAAATATATCAGTCGGATTTGCAGACTCATGCTGGGGAGAAAGTACCACGGCTATGCAATAATCAAACTAAAGGTGTTGGGGATTCGAAAACCAAATAAAGGTTCTACGGAGATCCGGGGTTCATTCACACATACAAACTGAGGATGTAAAAACATGAAAGTCTCAGTTGGAAAAGGATGAACTATAAAGGGGACAACATAATCAGTTCTATCGGGGATGATAAATTGCTTGGGGAGCAACTCATCAACCAAGATGAGGATGAAGGACGAACTATTGGGGAGACAAAGTCACCAACAACTACTTAGGGAATATAATAATGCTTCACACATCAAGACTTACCATTCTTAGATTGTTGTTGACATTCCTTTTTGAATTTGATGTTCTTAAAGTAAATGCCTTATTATTTTAAAAAAATGATTGTTCATTGATTTATTTACTTCAAAATTATCATCATAAAATTCAATTTTATTAAAGTAGAAACAAAGAAGAATAAAAAATAATTGCATAAAAGCTCAAATTTGTTTAATAGAATGGTAGTCCGCAAATGGCGGGACTCCTGGATCTTTACAAAGTTTGAAAATGGTAATTTACATGGAAAAGGGCTACATTGAATACAACGACCACTACTCTCCCTACCAACTTTGAAATCCACAGTGCTCTTATCTTCGGTTGAGAATGATGAATAAGAACCAAATTACTGTTTAAAAATGCTTCAAAGACTAGGACCAGCCGGATGCAGTTACTTGCCATAATCCCTATTTTTTTCCTAGATTGCCCCAAGGTGGGGTACTCAATCTACCGGTATAAATTATGTTTTATATCTATGACTTTTTCCTGGATTGCTCTTTCGAGTTTTAAATCCATCGAGACGCTCATTTTTTCCTAAGCCTCCCTTTTGGGTTTTCAACTTAGCAAGTTGTTCTTTTATTTTTTTTAGGCGAAATATTTCTTAACTGCATCGCCATTCACAGGACGCGTGAACTCTTCACTATCCATAGTTGTAAGAATCAATGCACCGCCTGAAAAGGATCTCTTAACAACATATAGGCCTTCATAATTAGGATTCTATTTTCCCCTAGCATCAGGTTTGAAAGATAAACTCTTCTTGAGCAAGAGGTCATCTTCTCGAAACACACGAGGCTTGACCTTCTTATCAAAAAAATTCTTCATTCTCTGTTGATATAACTGACCATGACACAAGGCAGTCAAGCTCTTCTCTTCAATCAAATTGAGCTGGTCAAACCTGGTCTGACACCATTCAGCTTCAGTCAACTTGGCTTCTATCAAGACACACAATGATGGGATCTCAACCTCTACGGGGAGCACAACTTTCATGCCATAAACAAGACAGAAAGGGGTTACCCCTATTGAAGTGCGGATGGATGTATTGTACCCATGTAAAGCAAAGGGGAGCATCTCATGCCAATCTTTGTACGTCACAACCATCTTCTGAATGATCTTCTTAATGTTCTTGTTCACAACTTCAACAACCCCATTTGTCCTAGGTCTATAGGGAGAAGAATTATGATGTGCAATCTTGAAGTCTTTACAAAGAGCTTCCACTATATTGTTAATCAAGTTCGATCCATTATCAGTAATGATCTTACTTCGCACACCATACCGGCATATAATCTGATTCTTGATAAACCTCACAATAACTTGCTTGGTCACATTTGCATATGATGTCGCTTCAACCCGCTTTGTGAAATAGTCAATAGCCATTAAAATGAAACGATATCCATTTGATGCATTAGGCTCAATCATGACAATCATATCAATTCCCCACATGGAGAAGGCCATGGAGAAGAAATGACGTTCAACAATGTCGGAGGAACATGAATCTTATCTGCATAAATTTGACACTTGTGGCATTTCTTCACAAACTTGCAGCAGTCAGATTCCATTGTCAAGCAATAGTAACCTACTCTCAACATCTTCTTCGTCATAACATGTCCATTGGAATGAGTACCAAAGGAACCTTTATGGACTTCAGCCATCAATAGGTTTGCTTCATGTCTATCTACACATATGAGCAAAACCATATCAAAATTTCTCTTATAAAGCATATCACCATTCAGGTAGAAGTTGCCAGCTAATCTTCTCAAAGTCTTATTATCTTTCAAAGATGCCCCGGGCGGGTAGATCTGAATTTGGAGGAAACATTTAATATCATGGTACCATGGCTTATCATCTTTTATTTCTTTAATAACAAACACATCAGCTGGCCTATCAAGACGCATCACAGTCAAATTGGGAACTTCATTCCAAAACTTCACCACGATCATGGAAGCCAAAGTTACAAGAGCATTTGCCATCCGATTTTCATCTCGAGGGATATGATGAAACTCAACCTTTGTAAAGAACGTTGATATCCTCCTCGCATAGTATCTATACGGTATCAAACTAGGTTGATTCTTATCACATTCACGTTTGATCTGATCACTACCAAAGTAGAATCTCCATAGACGTCAAGATATTTAATTCTGAGATCAATGGCCTCTTCGAGCCCTATAATGCAACCTTCATACTCAACCATATTATTCATACATTTGAAGGTCAATCTAGCTGTAAATGGAAAACGAGTGCCTTGAGGAGTAATAATCACTGCCCCAATACCATTACCATATGAATTAACAACTCCATCAAATACCATGCCCCAACGAGAACCATGTTTTGGCCCTTCTTCAAGCAATGGTTCTTCACAATCTTTCATCTTCAAATACTGAAACTCTTCGTCAGGAAAATTATACTGCACTGACTTGTAATCTTCAATAGGTTGGTGATCCAAATGGTTAGCCAAGACACTACCTTTAATAGCTTTTTGAGCTCGATATTCAATATCATACTCAGATGACAACATTTGCAAACGGGAAATCCTCCCAGTTAAAGCAGGCTTCTAAAAAATGTACTTGATTGGATGCATTTTAGATATTAACCATGTAGTATGATTCAACATATGTTGGCGCAGATGCTTCGTAGACCAAGCCAAAGCACAACATGTCTTCTCAAGCATAGAATACCGAGACTCACAATCGATGAACTTCTTACTGAGGTAGTAAATTTCATATTCTTTCTTACCAGATCCATCTTGCTGACCAAGAACACAACCCATACTCTCATCAAGCACATTCAAATACATGATCAACGGTCTTCCTTCAACAGGCAGAGACAGAATCAGAGGCTCAAGCAGAAACTCTTTCATACTGTCAAAAGCTTTATGGCAATCCTCGGTCCAATCACAAGACTGATCTTTACGAAGAAGCTTGAATATAGGCACACATGTGGCACTCATAGGCGATATAAATCTTAGGATATAATTCTAGCAGCCGAGAAAACCTATGACTTTCTTCTTTGTTTTGGGTGCATGCATCTCTTGTATTGCTTTGACTTTGGTAGGATCAACTTCAATACCCTTCTCACTGAAAATAAAACCCAACAACTTACCAGAGCGAACATCAAAATTACACTTATTGGGATTCAAGCGGAGTTTATATTTCCTAAAACGCTGGAATAACTTCAACAAATGCTTAATATCTTCTTCTTCACCACTTGATTTAGCAATCATATCGTTAACATAGACTTCAATCTCTTTATGCATCATATCATGGAAAAGAGTGGTCATGGCTCTCTGGTAGGTTGCACCAATATTCTTTAAACCGAAGGGCATCACTCGATAACAGAATGTTCCCCAAGGTGTAATGAATGTGGTCTTCTCCATATCTTCGAGTGCCATTTTGATGTGGTTATAACCAGAAAATCCATCCATAAACGAAAAGACTTTGAATTTGGATGTATTTTCTACCAACATATTAATGTATGGTAGAGGGAAGTCATCTTTCAGACTAGCTTTGTTCAAATCTCTATAATCAACACACATCCGGACTTTTCCATCCTTCTAAGGAACAGGAAAAATATTTTCCACCCATTGCAGATCCTCGGAGGTAACAAGGAAACCATCAACAATCTTCTTCTTCACCTCCCCCTTAATCTTGACTGCCATATCATGATGAGTTCTTCTCGACTTTTGCTTAACCGGCAGGCATTCTGGCTTCAAAGGCAATCTATGCTTCACAATATCGGTATCAAGATCTGACATATCTTGATAGGACCAAGCAAACACATTAGAGTATTCTCGAAGAAGATGAACTACCCCTTCTTAACCTCTAGAGCTGAAACCCAAACTTGACTTCTTTCACATCATCCTCGGAACCCAAGTTGACTAACTCAATCTTATTTTCAATTGGCTGAATAGTTCTTTCCTCGTTCTCAAGCAAATGAGACAACTCATCAGACACGTCTTCATCATCATTCTCTTCCTCAACTTCAAACACAAGAAAATAAAAGTTTGGAGAGGGAGAGGATCATTGCATTCAATGGGTTTGAGAACCAACTTGCATAATGATTTGATATTTTGATTTTAGAGAAATGGAGTGCAAACAAATATTATGCAGATATGGGGAAAGTTATTATTTATTTATGTTTTTTGTGATTACCATTATCAGAAAAAGCAAAAGGTAAAAACAAACATCATAGATGTGAATGGATAAAATTGTATTTTTATTGATGATAATATTGAAATGCCCAACAACGTTTCACTCCTCCCTTAGACATAGGAGAAGGATTTTTCTTTAACAATAGGTAAAT
Organism: Lathyrus oleraceus; assembly: GCF_024323335.1. Taxonomy (NCBI): domain Eukaryota; kingdom Viridiplantae; phylum Streptophyta; class Magnoliopsida; order Fabales; family Fabaceae; genus Lathyrus; species Lathyrus oleraceus. The sequence goes on along the minus strand of NC_066583.1, from coordinate 536,251,706 downwards.
CAACAGCAACCCAGTTGTTGCAAGTCTGTCAGTGCGTCACAAAGTTGGCACAAGCTTCATCTTTATCATCATCTTCAATAACTGCAGATGAGTGTTATCCCTCTCCATGAATGAACCCTCCACTGTGGAAAATGTTTTGCATAGCCTTGACATATCCGTTGAACGGACCTTGCTGAAATCCCAGCCCCATTCTGTTTTTGTTCTCAATAACCTCTATAACACGACCCCACTTGTCGATGCCGCCAGCCTGAACGAACTTTCTGGCATCTTCCAGAGAAGACACGGATGCCCCATTCTTCTGCACCTCTTCAACAACAGACAAAGCTTGGAACAACGTTCCAGCTTCTTCTTCGGCTTCCACATAGGTAAAGGATGACAGATGGCTCACTAAAAGCGCTTTCTCTCCACCAACAACGACGAACTTGCCGTTCTTAACAGATTTTAACTTCTGATGCAAAGTAGACGTTACAACACCAACCTCGTGGATCCATGGCCTTCTCCAATGACTATTTTTCGGGAACCGTCAAACACTTTTACCACCACACCACTATACCTAATAGGGGCGCCTTGATAAGACAGTATTTCTAAAGTTGACATGGGAAACACATTCAATGATGAACCAGTATCAACCAATACATTGGACAAAGCATCCTCTTTGCAATTCATTGAAATATGGAGCGCCAAGTTGTGATTTCTACCTTCCTCCGGAAGTTCTTCATCATAAAAGCTTAAATTATGAAGTGATTTTAGCGACAATATGATCGAATTGATCCATTGTAACATCTGTTGGTGTAAGCCCTAGAGGCCAATACTTTTGGTACTTGTTTTGAATTATTTATTAATAATAAAAGGCTTTTTATTTATTATGTTTGTTTAATAAAGTCCCTAGAATAGCTAGTCCGTTTAATGTATCAATGTGACTTAATCATGAGATCCCATTAAACATAAGAACATTATTCTTAAAGTATTCGTAGTCGAGCCTTGTTATGAAGTGGGATAATATTAAAGCATTAAAACTATTATGTATATAGACTGATGATCACATCTCATGGATCATGGATAAGGAGTTATCAAGTCTTAAACGTAAGTATGAATATTGAGAGTAATATTTATACTGGATTGACCCACTATGAGAATACTATATAGAATGTTATGCTAAGTCTCATAAGTTATTCTCATGGTGATAATGGTGTATATCACCCTTTGACCTGAAACCACTATGTACCCTAGATGTAGAATTGAGTGCCTTGTTGCTGATCAAACATTATTCGTAACTATATGACCATAAAGACAGTTGATGGGTACTCCACGAAGCATGTTGAGGGATATGAGTGACCTAGATCGAATTTGCCCATCCTGCGTAACAGGATAAATGTCTACGGGCCCAATATTGAACTAGACAAGGATGACACGGTCTATGCCTTGTGTTCAATATAGACATAAGGGAAAAAGGGTAATTATACACATAAGTATTATCACAACAGGATTTGTCAGATCACATGACATTTTCATGTCTTGTGTAGCAGTGATATGTTGCTAGATACCACTCACTATTTATTATGTTAAATACGTGATTTAATATAATTGCTAATGTCGTGAAAACCTACAAGGTCACACATAAAAGGACGGATTGATGAGAGATAAAGTAACTAAGGAACACCGTAAGGTACGGTGCACTTAAGTGAATTGTAGAACATCATAAGGTACGATATACTTAAGTAGAATATGAAATATAGTAAGGTATCACACGCTTAAGTGATTTTGGCATATCATAAGATATGTGCCACATACACTTAAGTGGGCTTTTTAGCTTGCAGCCTACACAAGTGGTTCTATAAATAGAACCCTTGTGCAGAAGCATTTGTGCTGTTGTAATTTCATCTCTCTCTCTCTCTCTCACTCAAAGCCTTCATTCGTAGTAGCTAGCACTGAGATTGAAGGAATCCGTTCGTGTGGGCTGATTAGAGGTGTTGTCACCATTCAATGTTCATGATCGCTCTGTAGATCTGCGTCAAAGGTTTCAATCACCACAAGAGGTAATGATTCTATCACTGATCATGCCCATTCGTAAGGATCACTAAAGGAGAAATTTTTAAATTCCGCTGTGTTTTGGATCGCTCTTCTCCTTTAGTGGTATCAGAGCCACTTACAAAACCATGCATCTGATACTGTTTATTTTCTATATTAATACCTTTAAAAGATAGAATGAATCAAAGAATAAATGAGTAATTAAATTTGGCATCATGTGTGTGCGATTTGGATGATTGATGTTGACTATGCTTCGGAATCCGACGTTAATATGGTGAAGCAGCGATACATCGATCGTCCATAGGTTATACAATTGAGATCGATCAAGTTATATATATGATATAAGTAATTCTGATGCAAAATACGGTATATATGATATATTGTTTCTGTTACGTTCATTCAAACACTTAATGGTTGTTTTCCTTTGAGCGATCAATGGTCATTTGCTTCTTGATCCAACATTCGTATGATGAAGCAATGACGTGTTGATCAATTATATTGAATTAACAATCGAGGTGTGTTTAATGGTCTGAAATTGGTGCATTAGAGTTCATGATAGTACAAGGGTTGTGCTGTCAAAGAGTTATGCGATTAGGGTTGTGACTGCGCAAGAGTTGTGCTTTAAAGTATCAAGTGTTGATGGCCTTAGTTTTCCTTTATTTTTTTTTGGGATTTTAAAATACGACTTGCGTGTCGTTCCTCTCTTTTAATCTCTTAATGTAACTTCTTTTCTCATATCACTCCCTCGTATGTAAAACGGGTTTCTTTTGTGTAATGCAATGTTATGAAGAAAGAGAATAATACAATATCAAAGGAGGACAACCTTGAAGATCTTGCTTGGAGAAGCTTAGGTCGTTATTAGGTTAGCTTAGGTTCTCTCATTGGCTTGGGAGAACAATTGCACTAGGGGCCATAACTGGTTCATTGTTAATATATGTTGATGCATGTGAGAGACGATTTGTATGATAAATAAGCCGGTGAGATCAGAATAATTGCAAATTCCCACAAATTAAATATTAAGTTTATGCTTTCCAAGTTTTAGCACTCATCAAGACTAGTATCAAATAATGTAGGTTTCGCCTACGCGAGGTGCATATTTTATATTAATAAGGTGCGATGGGATAATTGTAATATCCAATTGCTAAAATAATGGGTCAAACTTAAGTAAACAAATTATAATAAGAATATATACGTTTAGAAGTAAGAGTTGGAAATGATCCATGTGATGGATTGGAATAAGGAGTTATTCACCCAACTAAAATATTCGAGAGTTCTATTAGATACAATTGGAAGGAGTTCCTACCTGAATAACTATTTTTGTGTAATCCGCCTACACGGACTTAAAACAAAGTGAAACGTGGATCTCGACCCACTAGAAAATCTTCCAATGGGATTTTCCGAATCAAATGGTGAGGGTAATTTGTTTTGAGTAAAATAGTGGGAGTATATTTAATTTAAGGCCTAATTAAATATGTTATTGATACTTATATTTTCATTATTTTAATGTAGATTACCATGAAAACAAACACATCTAACAACATTTTACGATCAATCCTTGATAAGGAAAAATTGTCTGAGACAAATTTTCTGGATTGACACCGAAATATGAGGATTTTCCTCAAACATGATAGAAAGCTGTATGTCTTGGAGAAACCTGTTCCTGAAAAGGAACCTCCTAGTTCTGAACCTAAGGCAAAAAGAGATGCTTATAAGAAGCATGTCGATGATGCCAATGAAACTGCTTGCCTCATGCTAGCTACCATGAACTCAGAGTTGCAAAAGCAACATGAGAACACGACAGTGTTCAATATGATCGAACACTTGAAGATGCTCTATCAAGAGCAAGCAAGGCATGAAAGTTTTGAAGTTTCAAAAGCCCTTTTTCAAGGCAAGTTAGCTGAGGGAGTCCCTGTAGGTCCCCATGTGCTCAAGATGATTGGGTATGTGGAAAACCTTGAGAGGTTGGGTTTTCCCCTCGGAAAGGAACTTGCGACTGATTTGATCTTGCAATCGTTGTCAGATAGATTCAGTCAATTTGTCCTAAATTTCAATATGAATGATATAGACAAATCTCTTCCTGAACTGCTAGCCACGTTAAGAACTGCTGAGCAGAATCTGATGTCAAAAGGGAAGTCCATTCTGATGATCGAAAGTGGAAAGAGACAGAATAAAAGACCCACCAAGCAGGGTGATAAAGGGAAAGGCAAGGAAGTTGTCAAACCCAAACCCACTAATCTTGCTTTGAAGCCTAGTAGAGGCATAGCAAAGGAAGACACCTGCTTCCATTGCGGTAAGACCGGACACTGGAAGAGAAAATGCCCAAAGTACCTAGAAGATAAGAAGAATGGAGTAGAGACTTTAACTTCAGGTATTTTTGTTATTGAAATTAATTTATCTACTTCTGCATCATGGGTATTAGATACTAGATGCGGTTCTGACATTTGTACCAATGTGTAGGGGCTAAAAAGGAGTAGAGATTTGGCAAAAGGTGAAGTTGACCTACGAGTTGGCAATGGAGCAAAGGTTGCTGCTTTAGCCGTAGGAACTTATGTATTGACTTTACCTAGTGGTTTAATAATTCAGTTAGAGAACTGTTATTATGTACCTGCAATTAGCAGGAATATTATTTTCGTTTCTTGTTTAGACAAGTTTGGTTTTTCATTTATAATAAAGAACAATTGTTGCTCCATTTATTTGAATGATATATTCTATGCTACTTCACAAATGAACAATGGACTATATGTTCTTGATCTTGGAATGCCTATTTATAACATTAATACTAAAAGGATGAGACCTGATGAGTTAAATCCAACTTACCTTTAGCATTATCGATTAGGCCACATAAATGAGAAACGCATTTCCAAACTCCATAAAGATGGACTCTTGGACTCTTTTGATTATGAATCATATGAGACTTGCATAACTTGTTTAATTGGAAAAATAACAAAGTCTCCATTCACAGGAAAAGGTGAAAGAGCTAATGATCTTTTGTCCCTCATACATATTGATGTATGTGGGCTAGATGCTGGCATAGAAGCAAAAGTTGGAGCATAACCCTTAGGTACAAAGTTCAGCGGCATTCCCCGCGAGAATTCGGCTGGCATGGCTGGCACAAAATGGCTAGCAGCAACTACAGGCACTGGCGTTGAAGCAATTTCAGAGATAATAGTCCTTTGAAGAGGAGTAGTTATAGGAGGCGGAGATGGTTGATTCTGAGCAGGAATCACAGACTCGATCAAAGCAGTGAGTCTAAAAATCTCATCCTTAAGTTCTCAGTTCTCTTGTTCTAGATGCTCCATTCTTCTCTAGCGATTAGCTCGAGTGTTATAGTGATGAGTCAGCTTGTGTGATACACAAGACATCTGGCTGAAGAAACCTGTTATGCAAATGATGCATGAAATGCAATGTTTTTTATTTTAGTTTTCAAGGAACATACAAAGTTCTATTTTATAATATTTCAATCATCAACAATAATAATTCGACCATAAAATCTCTTTTTATTCATAAAATTTGGAAGGATTACACTGAGTACAATTTCAGAAACCAAAAATATAAATACAAGAGAAAAGGAGAATGCCATCCTAAGGATCCCTATCAATAGAATCAACTGAACTGACCAAGGGAGTATACTTCCTTCGAATGCATTTGATCTCTGACTCAAAAGCTGTCTGCATATGAGCTTTCTCGAGGACGATCCGATCAACAATCTTCTTCCAAGCACCAGAAGGCTGAAGCATACCAGAGGAAAATAAATCATCTGACTCTCTCTGTCTCTTCACTACACACTCTTCAAGAACCTCAATGAGTGCATCCTTGTCTTTCGACTCAAGTTGTAACTCTACATGCTCTCGATTTAAGGTATGGAACTGCTCTTCCCACATATCCTTCTCTTGATTCATGTTGAAGAGTGCATCTTACAACTCCTCTACATCTTGGTTAGGGAGAGTTGATGTCTCAACCCTTACCATAGACATATGTCTTTCACAGGTGTATGACATCTTAAGCTCAAAATCTCTCTTATTCACCCAAATAATGTAAGCTTCAAAAGCTACACAGTTGCACGAACCAAGCTCGACTCTTCCTTTCCTATTTACATTGTTCTAAGCATGCACCATTCTACTTTTCAAATTTTGGGGATCTTTATCCTCCTGATAAAATAAACCCTCTGACTGGGCGTTATTAGGTTTCTCTCTCAAGGGGAACCCAAGCTAACGACGATGTAAAGAAGGGTTGTAGTTGATTCCTCCTTGTGTACCAATGAGGGGCAAATTAGAGAACTCACCACAACTGTCAATAATATCTATGCCATCAAATGTAGAATCATACCAAACAATATCATCATTAGTGGGAGACATAAGTCTCTGAGACCACCGTAGACATTGTTTGTTCTCCACGAAGACCGGTGTTTGAGGCAAGTGCGAAATAAACTACTTGTACAAAAGAGGAATGCAACACACAACGATTCCCCCGCCCTTAGAATTCCTTAGATGCAGAGAGAAATATGTGTCACCCAACAAAGTCGGAACAGGATTCCCAATCAAGAATATTATAATGTCGTTAACATCAATAAAACTGTCATTGTTAGGGAACAAAGCCAACCCATATATGAGCAAGACAAAGATGGCTTCAAAAGCACCCATGCTACCCGCTTGAGCAAAAACAGTAGCTCTACCAATGAAAGACTCAGAAGCCAACCCTTGAATCTCTCCTTTCTTCATCAAATTAGCATAAATCTCATATTTCTTCAAATGAAGAGCCTCAACTAAGAGTTGAGATCTCGGAATCTCCTCTAATCCACTGAAGGGCACCTTGTTAGATACGGGTATACCCAAGAGATGGGTGTACTCCTCCAACATGGGCGTGAGTTGATAATAAGGAAAAGTGAAGCACCAATAAAAAGGATCATAGAATTGGACCAAGACACTCAAGAGTCCTTCAACCACATTAGTTGACAGTACTGATAAAAGCTTCCCATGAAGTTTCTTGAAATCTAAGGGATCTAATACAAAGGATGACATCTTCCTTAGCTCTTTTAAGTCGGGACATCTAAAATTGTACTTCTTAGTGTTCCTTCATACATAATCCATGGTCTGAAAATATTTGCAAATAAGACCTTAGTTCCTTGAAAATTTATTGTTGTGATGAATGTTATGATGCGCATGAATGCAACAATCACATACAAGGGATCACACACAAGGCAAGCACAAACAAAGGTCACGAGATGGATCAAGTCATCATCAAGATCAATCATCCATTTTGGCGGATTTAGGTTTTTCACCTTATCAACACCCAATTCCATTGATGTTGACGATAACTTATCGGATCAACCGAGAATCAACGGGTTTATTGTGAGTCACGAGCATGGAGTCGGGTTAAGAACCATCCCAAAGGAGTGTACTACGGATAAAACCTGTAGAGCATATTCTAAAAAGTTCCTAGAGTCGTGATTCCATCTATCGGATACTATAGGTTTAGATGACTGACTCATCAACCCATAGTATTCTCGAGAGAAACTCATCTGAGTGTAGTATCGTGTAACAACTATTATCAAGTCTACACTTGAACAGTCTCTACACTATGTCTTAAATAGGCCAAGTTGGGTTAAATTTCTACAGTCCTCAGCTTCTCGGACTCCTAGGTCAGAAAAAATAATGTCAATCCACGACTTACTCGTGTGACATCAGTAATTCCAAGGGGGTCTCCACTGAGTAGACATGTCTCAAGCCAACTCGTTAAGGACTACACCGCACGAGTCGAACATGCCTATACCATCCTCATATCTTAATTGCACTCAAGTTCGGGTTATAACTTATCTCACCACTCAGAGATCACCAAGCACAACAGACAGAGTATCACACAAACAATATATATACAAACAAACATCAAATACCAACAAAATATTACACACAAGAAAGTAGGCTAAACCCCTTAAGGACTATTCCCCAGCAGAGTCGCCACTTTCTTTCTGTAGCGGTGTATTCGTGCCCATTGAGCTATGGATAAACTCAACATTAATAAAACCAGAGTCGCCACCGTGATTTTATTGTTTCTAAAGGAAAAGGGAAAAGTACGAACAAAACCCAAAGATAAGAAGTTTTCAAATCAAAACTAATAAAATGTCAGAGATTACAAGTAAGGGGGTTGGTTACACAGAGGGAAGGTATTAGCATCCAAAGTGTCATAGGTCCTCATAGGGAGCCCTTTTTTGTGTGCAAGCGTTTTAGTCAGAAGGATGTTTGCTAAAAAATATAGATTGGGGGGATGAGAAAAGAATTCAATTATTATATTTTTGTGGTTGACAAGACCTTCGTCTTATGCCTACGTACCAACATAAAAATAGGGAATCAAAACCCCGTAGTTTGTGGTAAAAATTTCAAAGAAATTGGTGGATTGATTTTAACAAAAGTTTAAAAGAAAATGGCACAAAATTTCCAAAGACTTAAATGAGGTTGTTAGTTATTTTTGTCTTTTTGAAAGTTAAGTCAATATGATTAAGTTTATTTACAAGGTTGATTAAGAAAATGTTTTAAAAATCAATGGTACAAGGACAAAGTTTTTACTCATTAAAACAAGTCTAAGTTGTAAACACAAACAAAAAAGGTTTTAAAGTGAGGGAGATATTTTTAAATTTAAGAAGGAAATGAGGAGATGAAGAGACTATCCTAGACAGAAATTTAAAAGTTTAGAGTTGAAAAGACCTGACCAATGGGATGCAATCCACAAGATAAGAATTTTAGATAGAAAGCCATTTCCTTTAGACCTTTGAGCATGCAATAAGCATAAGCAATATACAATCAATAAGTATGAAGATCAAAGGCATCAAATAAAGATATCCAAAATCCAAGCAAGTATTGCAAAAGCAAGCAGTCTTTAGTGTCTTTAAATGTAGCAGATGAAATATTCCTTATGGAAAACTCAAAGAAGCAATCATCATACATAAAAAACTATAACAGGGTAACAAATTAAGCACAAAGACAAAGTAGCAGATAAACTAAGAGAAATCTCAAGGCTTGTCTCAGATGAATGGCATTGGCCAAGATAACTCATTCTTAAATAATGGCATTGGCCAAGTCCTTCAAAGAATGGGGATGTTGCCTACTTTAAGCCCAAAAGTTCAGATCAAAAGAAGGGAAGAGGGCCAACAATCCATCAACACATTTTTAGGGTTTTTGTTGTTATTAGGTATTTTAAGGTCCTAAGACCATAGTTAGAACAAAATCATAAGCACACAATATATACAATCACAAAGATATGGCTCAAGTGAGCAAAGTGAAGATGACTGAAACATAAACATCTTGCATGAAATGTAAATGGCAATGAATGATAAAGGTACTAAAATTTAAATTGCATTAAGTAAGTGACATTAAATATAAAACAATGATAAAGAAATGTAAGTGGATTGCTGCTATATCATCCTAAAAGGGTGTACAAGGAGTCCAAGGATAAGTATATTTGATCTCAAAAAAATGGTATTGATTGATGAATGAAGAATGATGATTCAATAAATAAGGCAACTCCCAAAGAATCTGAATTCTCTTGCCTACGTATTCTCACTATGCAATGAGAAAATTAGAGCTTTCGTAGTCCAGCCTACTAGGGCTGATAGTAAGATGATTGAGGCAAGATGAGTGATTGATTGGATGTGGGATATGAAGAGACTTGACAAATGATTGATAAGAACCACACTACAGTCTATGAGTAAAGGTGGATATGATGAGCAACTGGGTCAAGATTCCCGTACCCAAAGATATATAGAATGAGGGTAGGAATCCTCCATTCTCATTCCTTATTTACTACTTAAGTCTCATGGCATGTAAGTATCATCCTAAATTTCAAGTTATTGGAGAAGAGTCTTTATTGCTTCTTGTAATGATGAAGGCCTTATCAATCGTTTGATTCGACTTACACTAAAGTCTATGAATATAGGTGAATACAATGAGCAACTGGGTCAAGTGTCCTATACCCAAAGATATTCAGAACGACTTGATGGAATTCTCTACTCTCATTCATTCTCTATTTCTTAAGGCTCGTGTCGTACAACTTGAAATGTGATTAATAAATTGTTGGTGAAGTCCTTTGTTTATTGCACTGCTTCTTTGTGAGGGGAGAGACATGCTAATCATATGATTTGAATTGTGCTAAAGTATATAAAGAGAGGTGAATACGATGAGCAACTGGGTCAAGCGTCCCGTACCAAAAGATATTCAGAATGAGTTAATGGAATTCTCCACTCTCATTCATTCTCTATTGCTTAAGGCTCATGCCACACAATTCTAACTTTGATTGACAAGCTCTTGAAGAACCACCTTTGATGTGCCTTGTATGATCCGCTGCTTGGTATGATTGGGGATGCCTTGATCGAGAGTCTGACTTGCGGCTTCGAGCTCCACGACTTATAGAAAGAGTCTTATCAAGTGATCAATGATCTTTTGGTCACTTGAATTACACTGTGGGATTATACAAGATCAAATGATTTAGTTGATCAAAATTGCTTTTGATCAACTTGAATCGTGGGTTTGGATTAATTTTGAATTTGTGATTAATCCTAATCTATGGTTAAATGAACTTCAAAGGCTATTCCTAAGGGTGCATGCAATTGTTAATCTAAACTTAATTTAAACTAGATAAAATTATAAGTCAAGTTCTAGTCCTAAAGGAACATGTATTTATGGTTGAAATAACAAGATAAACCCTAAGGAAAAAATTAGTCATTTTACAAAAATATCCGACTTCAAGCACATATTAATTTCTAATCAAAATCTAGCTATAGCCTAAAATTGTAATCAAGTCCTAAGACTATTTCAATCTAATCTTTGAATTTAATCTAAGTTCTAAAATCAATTAAATTCTAATTAAACCTAATTAATTCAAATTAAAACTAATCCTAAATTCTAATTAAAACCTAAAAGTCTAATTAAAACTCTAAGCTAATATCTAAAATCCTAATTAATCCTAAACATGCTGCTTATCAAGGATTAACCTAATTGGATTAATTAACTTGAATTAATCAAATGATCCAAATACAAAACCTAGAAAATGGAGGTGCAATATGGTGCAAGCCCACACTCAAGGCCCAAACCTGCTAAATGAATCCTAGAAAGAATGGAGGTTCCAATAGCCAAATGGTGCAGAGGCCTGAACATGCTAGGGCCCAAACTCAAATATCGCGCTGCAGGAATGATATTTTGAATCTCCAACATCTTCAACATGGCGCTTCGTTATCTTCTTCATCAACATTTGAATCTTCATCGCCGACATCCGCACCTTCATCACCAGCATCCGCCATCATTACGCCGTCCTCGAAGCTCGTCGCAGACAAATAGATGAATCACAGGCTCACCGTATTGGTTCCAAAACATGGAATGTTGGTGACTCGTTTGTCGAGGAAGATGGTTTGGTGTTGAAATGCGTTGCGATAAAGTCCGAAATTGGAATTGCGCATAGAATCGAAGCCTAAACCTCCTCCAACATCCGTGAATTTTCGCAGCGAATCGAAGCCGAAGCCTCCTCCAAGATCCGTGAGTTTTCTTTATTCCGATCTCCTCCGGTATTCTCTTTCTGTTATGCGTTTTCGACTTGTCTTCTTGAATTCTTCTGGAAAATCGGTTGTTGAAGATTGAAGGTTGGGGATTTCAGGTTCTGAATTGGACTTGGGATGGAAGGTTCAGAAGTTTTCGTGAGATTGATGAGTTGAGTGAAGGAGATTTGAAGAATCGATTGGATAATGGAGAGTGAATGTTACAGAATAATGATCAATCCCTCTCAATCACAATAAGTATCTTTTTATAGATTTTTTCCATTCTGTTATGAAATTAAAGTGAAATTAATCGAAATTTAACTGTAAATTCAGTCAGTTAGAAATTGAGAAGTTAGTTGAAATCCAAATTGAAATGAAATTAACAGTTGTGAAAAATGAAGTTGTTTAGTTTTGGGTTCTGATTCTAAATGCAATCTGTTAAATGACAATTCTTTTACAAAAGTTAGTTAAAGCCAACTCTGATAATTGATATTGGAATACTGTTAACAATGATTGGACCTGCTAGTTTGTCAGGTAAAAGTTGATGAAAATACTGCTGTTAGTTGATACATAGTCTAACTTTTACTCCATTGTCGTAGGCTTGACGTTTTGGTTCAAGGAGAAGCTCCGGAGCCTAATCCTGGAGGCAGTGGCTGATAACTCTGTATGGTCAATGGCAGGCTGATGGTTGTTATTATACCGACATGATCGAGTCCACAACAAGTCTCAGCTATTGTCCTTGATAGGTTCATTAATGCAGGGAGGTAGTGAATAGTTATGGCGCAGGGTAAAGAGAAAATCTTAAGCTGGTGCTCCAGGTGATCTTCGATTTTTTTGTTGTGATCTCTACTTTGCACATCTTGCCTGGTGCTGATGCGTATATCGGCAGTGCAGTTCGACTATTTGAATGCTTTTTCAATAAGTCTCTAACAGCATACAAAAAAATGATCCTTGTTATGTATGATTTCTCCAAATTCATGTATTATGAAAACCAGTAGGGATTATAGGTGCTAAATAAAATTGTTAGTCTTGGATTGTTGAATTGTTAGTATAATGATATTGTTAGTAAATAGATAGAGAATTAACTCTGATGTTGTTAGGAGGTTAACAAGAATTGTGATGAAATTCGTGAGAGTAAAAAGTCAGTTGAAGGGAAAATGGAAGTAGTGGTTAGTGATGTAATACATGTACATGTATGCAGTGGCTTTTACTCGTGTCATGGCTTATAATTATGAATTGTATGTTGGTGTAATGGATGGAATTTAGAATGCTACATTCTCTTGCGTGTTAAATGATGCATCACATTGTTATGTTGTAATTTCTAATGTGCATATGGTAATATGGATACAGGTTGAATTTGGAAGATTGAATGTGTTAGGACTGTGCTTTGGAATTGTGCGACTAGGCTTCTATGGAATGCTATTGTGAATCATACGCTTGGAACGGATTGCTATGCTTAAATTGTGTGTTGGTTGAAATTATAATTTTTTGTAATTCTTGGATTGAAATATTGTATTTAATGGTTTATGTAATGATAATTTGAATGTAAGGTATTAGGATTGGACACGTGGGACTTCAATGCTGTATGTAATCGAATCAAATGATGGAATGGAAATGTAATGGGATGAAATTGAATTGAATATATGAAGTTTGGATGCATGGAATGTATGATGGTATGTTTGAATGTATGGAGTTAATATTGTATGAAACAGTTGAATGGAGTTATGAATTTGGATCGTGGAATTTAGGAATTAAATTAGTGATGTAATGAGTGAATTAGGTGTGAAAATAGTAAGGTTCGAAATGGAATGTATTGTAATGAATAAAAAATGAACATGGTCCAAAATGATTTAAAATGCAATTGTGAATAAAATTTGAAGATGACAAAGTTGGGAAAATGATTTTGGTTTAAAATGAACCATCGTATGTGATTTGAAATGAACATGGATCAAAGATAAGTCATGGATCAAAGATGAATTATGGATCATGGTTGACTATATGGATTAGAACATGAACCATGGTTGAAAACAAAAAAAGTTTGAAATGGATTATATGGAATGTACCTTAAGTGGATGATGGTAATAAAAAACAAGACCATGGTGATTGAAGGATGAAAGCATGATAGGTTGACTTTGGTCAACTGATTGACCGTGAAGTCAACAGTTCCAAAAGTCAACTGATACAAAAAGATGGTGCAATGAACTTCTCTGATTAAGAATGCATGTTCAAATGGAACCATAAACCAATTGTATTCAATTTGATCAACTTCCCCAGTTCAAAACCACCACATGGAAACATATGACTTGGACCAATGACTTATAATGACATTGGATCAATGAGGATCAAGGGAATCAATGGATGGCGTGGATTTAGGGGTGGCAAAACGGGCTCGGCCCGCGGGGCATGCTCGTTTTGCCCGCACTTTTGTGCGGGGCGGGCCAAGGATTTAGGCCCTCACCCTCAAATGTGTCCGCCCCGCCCCGCCCTGTTTTTTTCGCGGGCTTTTGCGGGCACGTGCATTTACATAAATTTTTGCATTTTTAGGCTTAAAGAGTGCAGTGCCCGCGGGCTTTCCTCGCCCCGCCCTCACTTTTTTGCGGGGCGGGTCTAAGTTTTAGGCTCGCATCCTCAACTATGATCGCCCCTCCCCGCCCTGTTTTTTTGTGGGCTTTTGCGGGGCGGGCATGCCCGTTTGCCACCCCTACGTGGATTAGATCAAATGAGACCGATGACAATATGCAGTGGAATATGACTGCAAGCATGCTTAAAACCAATCAAAACAAGCCAAGTACTAGGACTTAGTAGCCAAAATTAGGGTTTACAAGCCTAGTAAATGCACATGAGATTAAATACAAGATCCTCTAATAGAATAGATCAAGAATTAGGGTTTGGATGCCAATCGCCTTGATATAGAATTCAAAAGCCAAGGTCCATAAATTACGGTTCCTTTCCACATGATGAGCAATACCACAATCTTCAGGCCAAAACCCTGATTTTCGTTAACCCCAATCTTGAATCTATGGTGTTGGTTAGTATGTGTTAAGCATGAATGAAGGATACATATGAATGAGCCACAAATGAGTGTAGATGGATCTCAAGTTATAGGTTAGATGAAAAGCAAAAATGGAGGGAAAATTTTGGGGTACAACATCTTCCCCTATTTAATCTTCTTAAACCTTGTAAGACCCCAATTTTGACCCTAAGATCCCTCATGCCATCTTATCATTTACATTGGCTTTGGGATCATACCTTGGTATCCTCCTCACCCTTCATTCATTGGGTTTGCATTGGGAGAGATCACCGAGAATTTTTGATTGTATCATACTTTATTTCTCTTTGTTTACTAACTAGAATACCAAAATTATGTCTAGTGTAGTGTTATTTCTTTTGTAGGTAGTGTGTGCATCCACCTATACCTCATCAAGCTCACATATAGGGTTTGAGACCCTTAGTGTAAGATATCAATCAAAGAAAGATTCAAATTGGTTCTAAGATTCATATATGTATCCCCATGTTCTTTATTTGTCATTTTGATCAATAATTCATCAAGAGTTTAAAGCTTGTTTGTCATGGAAGTCGTAATTCATCTGGGTATCTTGTGTGCCCTCCTCAACAAGTTTCTTCAACATTTGATCAAATATCATCAAGGGATACTCCATTTTACTCCATATTATGCATATATGATTCTCCATGAGCCTCTAAGAGCAAAAGAACTTCAAGTTTGCAAGTTGGTTCAAGGAGGTTGACTAGAGAAGTCAACTGGTCAAATCTAGGGTTACCTAGACCATATCTCCTACAATTTTTGTCATATGAAAATGATTTCAATAGTAAAGCTAATCTTTATGACATTCCAAAACAACTTTCATGTTGGCATCGAGAGATCATTTTTCTTGGAAAGTCATTTTTTTATGGTGAAAGATTATATGTCATTTTGTCTGTGCCCTAGATAGAAGGTCAACTTCCAAGAACCATAACTTGATCAATTGTTATG
This sequence comes from Lathyrus oleraceus, assembly GCF_024323335.1. Classification (NCBI taxonomy): domain Eukaryota; kingdom Viridiplantae; phylum Streptophyta; class Magnoliopsida; order Fabales; family Fabaceae; genus Lathyrus; species Lathyrus oleraceus. The sequence continues at coordinate 536,236,170 of NC_066583.1, read as the reverse complement.
ATATGAAGATCATCCAAGTTTAATGATCAATTTAAACATGCCTTATCCAACTTTTCTTCTTTGAGAAAGGTCAAATTCCACTTGCAAGGGCATGTACTAAGAGGAAACATTATAGGTCATTTGGGGTCATCACCATTGAACAAGCAATTTTCCTCAACTTCTAAAATCCATAACTCCATCATGCTAGCTCCAAATGGTGTCAAATTTGTGACCAGATTGAAGGCTATTGAAAGAGATACAACTCTTAAGAAGGAATAAAAGTCATTTGAAGCTCATAGAAAAAGTTATTCAAGGTGGAAAAGGGGATCATTTGACTTTTAACTTAGAAAATTTTCTAGTATGTTTGATTCCTCCAATCCCACACCAAAATTCATCATGATCCAAGCTGAAAATGGAAAAAGTTACAACATAAAAGTTGTTCCCCTTGATGGTAGCTTTCCAAAGAATCTAAGATCATGGTATTTGGATCAAAATTGAGGGACTTGCGCGTGGTTATTTTGAATGTCCCTATTTGGAAACTTTTGAACTTAATTTTCAACCAACATTGCATGGCTTCATGAAGTGATCTAAACATAAATTATGCAAAAATTTGGACTTATTGCAATCATTATTTAGGCCTAAATGCATGCCCATTCACCCATGCATACAAGTTACTATTTTGACCAATTTTTGAAATGGTGTGGAAATGAATTCACAAGCTTATAAATACATGTCCTTTTCCTCAGAATTGAGGACCCTTGCCCAAGCTTTGATCTGTAAACCCCTCTAACCTCCATTGAAATAATGCCTTGAAGGTTTCACTTGAAATCGAGTTTTAGTTCTCTTTCTATTTTTGAGCTAAAACTCCAAGGATTCAAAGCCATTTGTACTCTAATCATCTCCTCCAAGCAAGAGGAAGCAAAGCCAAGAAGAATTGCATTGAGATCAAGCCAAATCACTGCAACTCAAAGGTAGATTTTCAAAAACTTTCCTTCTCCGATTCTATCTTATTTCTCCATAATTTTGCTTGATTTATGGTTGGCTGAAGTCCTACCAATGTAGGCAACAAGATTGAGTTGCTTTGAGGTCAAATCGAAGCAACTCTGTTTGCATACCTCATTTTTCAATTCCACATATCTTTTTATATAGTGAGAATTGGAAGAAATGGAGGTCAGATTTGTTCCCCTTGATTTTCTCTTTAAAACCATGTATGAATCTTTCTTTTTTGTTAAACGTTTGGTTGGACCAGTCCGGTGAGGGTCAACGGAGAAGATGACCGGAGCTAGGGCTCCGATGATGCGCTGGAGTGATCCAGGCCATATGATCTGATCCTTAGCTTCTAATATTGACCCTTGGCTATGATTACCTTATTTTTCACACATTGAATTGTGTCCACCATAGAATGCACGCATGATGGGTTGTATCCGCAAGTAGTATACGGAGTATGTCCAAGTAATATAAAAGATTATCGATCCCACATAGACCAATGTCAATGTATCGATTACTATTGTTATGTTGTATATCTAAGGCTAATCGAAACAGAGTGTAATGCATACAGGAAATAAAAACAAATATTGAATTCAGAGAAATAATACTGGAACGTGATTCACTTCGATCTAACAGTACTCCTATTGTCTAGTAGTAACACTTATGGGGCAATATTTTCTTCTCGAATTAAAAGTTAATTAAACAGGAATCGTCGCGTTAGCGTAATTGGAACCGAGTTTTACTCTCTAATTTATACCTTCCATTTGTCACATATGGTCGGTGCTTACCGCGTTAAAGTAGTAAACTAATTTTTTAAGGAAATAAACTCTTAGTTCAATTGAAAAGTGATTTTGATTTGAAAGTTTGACTTAAAAGGGTTACAGGCTTCCGCTCGGATAGCCGAATCCTAAATCTATAAACGCGTCTGAAATTATTTTTATAATCGCCTTCTAATAATATCAAAATTTCCTAATTAATTAATAAAGCGCTTTTGCTGTTTTTATCAATTAAAAACTAACCAACTTTTATCTAAAGTTTCGGAAGGCTTTCGATCTTACCCGACGTAATCACGACTATTACGTAAATAGAAACACGGTCCCATTTACGTAATGACCAATCAATTTAAGTTCAGATTTTTTTTTTAAAATCAAAATCAGCCCCTAAAGTACTTCTACAGAAACAACATACGGAGTACCGTTGAAATGACGGTTCTCACATCCCAGCACAATAAATTTAGGTGGACATGACTATGGTAAACATTGCATATAATTGATTTGAAGAATAAGTCATTTAGGGATTAAAAATGTGATAAGTGTGTGATTGGTTTCCAAAAAAACGAAAGTGTCACTCTTAAGTTCAGTTCGAAAACAAATCTTTTTGCGGTAAAAGAATTTAAAACAAGTAAATCGTGCGATAAAGCAAACAAAGAAAAGCAGAGCAATAATGTAAATAAATTTAAAACAGGACAGGAAAATAAAGAATGTAAAGCGATGTAGGAATTTAAATAAAGTAGAGACATTGCAATATATAATAAATTACGAATTAAAATAAAAACCTGCTCCAAATCGGAGACTTGAATCTGGTACAATGCCGGAAAGAAAATCTGACTTGAAGATAAATTTGACAGGAAAATAAACTTCTATGCTACGGCGCTCCAATCTCGATTACAACAATAGTGCGATAACCTCTCGATGTGATATATTATCGCTTTTAATACTGAGTTTGTGCCTAATGCTGAAACTAAGACTGGATGATCAAAAACTAAGAATTTAAGACCTATTTATAATGTACTAATGCCTTGGGGTCCAAGCATCCCATTCAAAATTCATGTGAGAGAATTTCTCTGGTCATGGGAGAGTGCTCAAACTGCCTTGACCGAAAGCTTCCTTAAGGAAGATGGCTCCCACCATCCCCTACATGGCACGTGCCATGTGTGTAAAGAGGGAGATTGTGGCCTTTTGACCGTTAGGACGTGGTCAACATATGAAGATGACGCCGACCATCTATACTTGGCACCCTCCATGTGGGAAAAGAGTGGGAGACGTGGTCTTGTGACCGTTGAGACGTGGTCAAACCATGACACCTCATGGCACCCTCCTTGGCCAACGCCATGTGTGTATTTTTCACTTAAAATCCCTAATTTTTTCTCTTTTCACGTCGTTTCTTTGTTGGAGGCTTATTAGGGCACTATCACCTGAAATTGAAACAAAACACAAGCATAATACAAGAAATTGACAAATAAATTACAATAGACATGTGCAATCCAAGCCAAATACGCAGTGTGTTTTAGTGTTATCAAATTCTCCCACACTTAAACCCTTGCTTGTTCTTAAGCAAAAACTCTTATAAGCACAAAAGATAAACAACAACACACAAGTATTAAATCTGGGATATAGACTTTAGCTCGATCAAGTGATGCTTTGATAGGTACTAACTCGTGAACCAAAGACATCGTAATAACACTTTCCGCGGATTGCGGTCATAAGTTTCTTCTCTATACATACAAATCCATATCATGATATTATATTCAGGCCTACTTTACTCATCCCCTTCTTACCCCCTTTTCATTCTAGCGCAATCACATTAAGCTTGTTATCTTACACTCACGTGGTGAAAAAACTTGTTGGTAATCCTGATCCATGCTTGTAGCAATATTAACTATTCTTTGTAATTTAACCACAGACACACAAGCATACTCTAAGAAGTTTCACTATCGCTATGCAACGAATGATCCTAAACTTGTCTAACAACCCAAATTTTCAAAATAAAATTTGTTTCCTTTATTAAATTTTTTGTTATGGCTCAAGAAATGGGAAAATAGACAAACTACACAAATGAATTGTCAAGCACATGTAATTGTTGAAAACAAACTACAAATAGACTAAAAGTATATAAAAAAACTAAACTAGAAAGCCATAAAAAATGGAAAACATAAAGGAAACTAAAAAATAGTAAATATCCCCTCCTACACTTAAATCGAATATTGTCCTTAATGTTTCGATAAAAGGTGAAAATGAGATTTGTAGAACCTGGACCGTGCTACTGCTGGTCGCTAGTACCCTCTCCTCCCTGTCCTGGTCGTCGAGGGTGACGACTCCTACTGCGGTGTCAGTCACTCTGTGATAGCTCAAACCGCTCGAACCTCGCTTCTAGTGAGGCGTTAGACTCTCGAAGTGTGTGAAGATTCCCAAGTGTGGAACCTTGAGTTGCCTCTACTAAACTGAAGTGGTTGCCAAGGTAGGCTTCCTGGCGTTGCTGTTGAGAAGTGATGGTGAGCTGAGATTGCAACATAGATTGCATGGTGGTTTATCCTTGAAATTCCTCCAAGAGAAGGTTCCTACTATAGTTAACCTATTTAGGCTAGGGTGTTGGTGAACTCTAAGATTATTTTTTGTCTGTTGTGTGTCAGAGGGTAGAGTCAATAACCCACTTGTTTGTTACTCGTGACCTTGCATCATCTGTTTGGTATTATACCCTTAGGCAACTAGAGCAATGTTTTGTTCTTCCTATGGACCTTATTGATATTTTATTTTTCTTTACATTCCCGAGTGGTAGGGCTAAGGTGAGGAGTTGTTTGGTTATAATATGACATTCTGTGATAGATATCTATAATGTTTCCTTTTAAGAGAGAATATTGAGAAAATAAATAATATGCGAGTCTGGTGTCTAAAATTACTCTGCTTATTTAATTAAAAATAAATTAAAGTTTAAATACGGTGAATAGTGTTTGATGTAAATATTGGTGTAAGAAATGGGGTGTAGGAATAACATTACTCTAAAATATAACATAACATAACACCACCAAATTCCTTTATATCATAAACAACGCCCGCTTAAAACTCATTATTCTCACCTCTCCATTCTACTATGGAAAGAAATTCACCATCTTATCTTAAAGATTATATGTGTAATGCTTTTGATGGTTCAAAAGGGTGCTCTTAAACTTTTATATATCCCCTATGATTCTACTAGTTTGACTAATTGAAAAACAATTCAATCATTTAAACAACTATTAATATAAGTTGTTTCCAACTCGTTTTTCATAAACTAAAAGGGTAATTTTGACATCTATTAATATAATATTCATTACTAATGATTTATCATAAACAAAATCACATAATTTTTAAAATTGATATATTTCAAAAATGATTCTTAGAAAAATCATTTTAAAATATCTTCAAATTTAAGTTTTTTATTTAGATTTTGAGGTCAAAAAAAGTCATAACAAAATTATGAAATTCCTAAAACAACATTTTTATGAAGAACTATTGAAAATGATTTTTCATTAGAAGTTTTTTTCTTAAAATATCTAATACTATAAAATTATTTTAAAAAACATAAACAAATGATCCTAAATAGTAGTCGTGTGAAAAATTCCAATATCAATTTTATCTGAAAATAATAATATCATCAATTTAATTTAATCTTTTTATTTTAGTCTTACGTAATCCTTTACAAGTTGCATGCAATTTTGAGTGGTTAAAGGATTTATATATTTATTTATTAACTTAAAATATAAAATTAAAAACAATTTAAATTTTATTAGATAATAAAGTAATTTACATTAAAATAATTTTAAAATTTTAATGACAAATTCTTTTTGTAATAAAATGGGATTCAACTAAATTTTCAATTACTTGTTCCATTATACTATAAATAGATTAACAGGGTGTCATTTAAAATTTATTTAACGATGTTTATCATATCATATCATTTGGCCGCCTATTACTTGGTTTTGGTGTAGGGTATTGTAATCAGGTAAAAATTAGTATCATTTGTATGATTTTATGTTTTATCTGTATAGGATCAAGAATATTACAAATTAATTGCCTATCATTTTTTGTTACTCATAAACAGTCAGTTCCATTGTATTTGTCTGAAATGGCTCCAACAAAGATTAGAGGTGCGCTCAACATAGGATTCCAAATGATGATCACTATTGGAATCCTAGGGGAAAACATTATCAACTACTTTATTTCAAATCTTGAGAGTGGATGGAGAATTTCTTTGGGTATCAGAGTTGTCCCTGCAATTTTGTTATGTATAGGATCGTTTTTCTTAGGCGATACACCAAACTCTATGATTGAAAGGGGCCAAAAAGAAGGAGCTAAGAAAATGTTGCAAAAGATTCATGGAATTAATAATGTTGATGAGGAGTTCCAAGAACTAATTGGTTCTAGTGAGGAAGCCAAAATGGTGGAACATCCATGGAAGAATATTACACAATTGAGATACAGACCTCAACTAACATTTTGCTCACTCATCCATTCTTCCAGCAACTCACGGGCATCAATGTTATCATGTTTTATTCCCCCGTCCTTTTCAAAACTTTGGTCTTTGGAAACGATGCTTCCCTCATGTCCTCAGTAATTACTGGAGGTGTCAATGTTATAGCTACTTTTGTTTCCATCTTCACCGTGGATAAGTTTGGAAGAAAGATTTTGTTTCTTGAAGGTGGTGTCCAAATGTTTATTTGTCAGGTGACAATTACAACTTAACTAATTATTAATTCTTTATTTTACCATTCAAATTAATCTATTTTACAAACATATCTAATATAAATGTGATCATTATTGATTGTAGATTGTTGTTGGAAGCATGATTACTATCAAGTTTGGAGTTAGTGGTGAAGGATCGTTTATACATATTGAAGCCAATCTTCTTTTGTTCTTTATATGTGCGTATGTTGCAGCATATGCATGGTCTTGGGGTCCATTGGGATGGTTAATTCCTAGTGAAATATGCTCTCTTGAGGTTCGCTCTGCAGGTCAAGCTACCAATGTTGCTGTTAACATGTTGTTTACCTTTGCCATTGCTAAAGTTTTTCTTACTATGCTTTGTCACTTGAAGTTTGGACTTTTCTTCTTCTTTGCTGGATTTGTGATTATAATGACAATATTCATTGTCTTGTTTTTTCCTGAGACAAATAATGTCCCAATTGAAGAAATGAATAAAGTGTGGAAATCTCATTGGTTTTGGACAAAGTTTGTTTTTGATGTTGTCGTTGATCATGATCATAAGGTCGTTGTTTGATATTAGAAAATGATCGGGAATTAGACCAATATAAATATAATATAATATTTTTTGTTAATTTAATTTGATGTTGTTATAGGAATCTTGTATATAAGATTTCCTAAAAAAAGAATATTTGTATATATTTAGGAATAGTCTTTAATATATTGGACCTTTAATATAATGTGTTTATAATTTTTTAATAAAGTTGATTCTCCTTTATTTAATACTTCAAATATAAATTGTTTATCCAATAACAAATATTTCTACAAAGTCAATTAAATTACTTTTGTAACTTTGTAATTAAGATGATAATACATATACTTTTTTCGATGAAAAATCTTAATTAAATAATCAATTAAGACTTAACATCCTATTGGTCTCCAAGTTGTAACAATGAACGTATATTCTTTTAAATTACACAAAAACATTACATCATAGAAAAAAAACAAGAAAAAATTGAAATTTGAAAACACATAAAATGAAACTAAATAAAAAAGATAGAATAGAACCTAGTATTAAAATTGAGAAAAATAAAACACAATGTCAATGAAAGTAATTGGGAAAAAATCTCATGATAACCTATTTAATGTTGAAAAATCTTTAATCCTGTGACTTTTTATTAGTATAAGTAGATTATATTGTTGGTGTAAGTCCTAGAGGCCAATACTTTTTGGTACTTGTATCGAATTATTTATTAATAATAAAAGACTTTTTCTTTATTATGTTTGTTTAATAAAGTCCCTAGAATAGATAGTCCGTTTAATGTATCAAGTGTGACTTAATCATGAGATCACATTAAACATAAGGACACTATTCTTAAAGTATCCGTAGTCGAGCTTTATTGTGAAGTGGGATAACATTAAAGCATTAAGACTATTATGTATATAGACTGATGATCACATCTCATGGATCATGGGTAAGGAGTTATCAAGTCTTAAACATAGGTATGAATATTAAGAGTAATATTTATACTGGATTGAACCGCTATGAGAATACTATATAGAATGTTATGCAAAGTGTCATAAGTTATTCTCATGGTGATAATGTTGTATACCACCCTTCGACCTGAAACCACTATGGACCCTAGATGTAGAGTCGAGTGCCTTATTGCTGATCAAACGTTGTCCGTAATTGGATGACCATAAAGACAGTTGATGGGTACTCCACGAAGCATGCTAAGGGACATGAGTGACCTAGCTGGAATTTGCCCATCCTGCGTAACAGGATAAATGTCTATGGGCCCAATATTGAACTGGACAAGGATGACACGGTCTATGCCTTGTGTTCAATATAGACATAAGGGCAAAAGGGTAATTGTACATATAAGTATTATCACATAAGGATTTGTCGGATCACATGACATTTTCGTGTCTTGGGTAACAGTGATGTGTTGCTAGATACCGCTCACTGTTTATTATGTTAAATACGTGATTTAATATAATTGCCAATGCCGCGAAAACCTACAGGGTCACACAAAAAAAGGACGGATTGATGAGAGATAGAGTAAGTAAGGAATACCGCAATGTACGGTGCACTTAAGTGAATTATAGAACATCGTAAGGTACGATGTACTTAAGTAGAATACGAAGTATGGTAAGGTACCACGCACTTAAGTGATATTAGCATATTATAAAATATGGGCCACATACACTTGGGTGGGCTTTTTAGCTTGCAGCCCACACAAGTGGTTCTATAAATAGAACCTTTGCGTAGAAGCATTTGTGCAGTTTCAATTTCGTTTGTCTCTCTCTCTCTCTCTCACTCAAAGTCTTCATTCGTAGAAGCTAACACTGAGATTGAAGGAATCCGTTTGTATGGACTGAGTATAGGCATTGTCGTCGTTCAACGTTCGTGATCGCTCCGTAGATCTGCATCAAAGGTTACAATCGCCACAAGAGGTAACGATTCTATCACTGATCATGTCCGTTCGTAAGGATCATTAAAGGAGAAATTTTAAATTCTGATGCGTTTTGGATCACCCTTCTCTTTCAGTGGTATCAGAGCTTCTTATAAAACCATGCATCTGATAGCTGTTTATTTTTTGTATTTTCTGTATTAATACGATTAAAAGACAAAATGAATCAAAGAATAAACGAGTAATTAAATTTGGCATCATGTGTGTATGATTTGGATGATTGATGTTGACTATGCTTCGGAATCTGACATTAGTATGGTGAAGCAGCGATACATCGATCGTCCATAGGTTATGCAATTGAGATCGATCAAGTTATATATATGATATAAGTAATCCTGATGCAAAATACGGTATATATGGTATACTGTTTCTGTTTCATTCATTCAAACACTTAATGGTTGTTTTCCTTTGAGCGATCAATGGTCGTTTGCTTCTTGATCCGACATTAGTATGGTGAAGCAATGACGTATTGATCAATCATACTGAATCAACAATCGAGTTGGGTTTGACGGTCTGAAATTGGTGAATTAGGGTTAATGACGGCACAAGGGTTGTGTTGTCAAAGAGTTATGCGATTAGGGTTGTGACTGTGCAAGAGTTGTGCTTTAAAGTATCAAGTGTTGATGCGAAAAACACCCGTTCCCACTGACCGGGCAGCGGACCCCCGGCTAACTCTGCGTAGTGTGATCGGTCGCCGAAATTTAATTTGGTTTTAATTAATTAAAAGAATTAAAATTAACAATAATAATAATGTGTTTATTATTATTGTTTTGTGGTGATCGGTTATGGCCTTAGTTTTCCTTTATTTTGTTTTGGGTTTCAAAATACGACCTGCGTGTCGTGCCTCTCTTTTAATCTCTTAATGTAACTTCTTTTCTCATCTCACTCCCTCGTATGTAAAACGAGTTTCTTTTATGTAATGTAATGTTATGAAGAAAGAGAAGAATTCAATATCAAAGGAGGAAAACCTTGAAGATCTTGCTTGTAGAAGCTTAGATCGTTATTAGGTTAGCTTAGGTTCTCTCATTGGCTTGGGAGAACAATTGTGCTAGGGGCCATAACTGTTTCATTATGTATGTATGTTGATGCATGTGAATGTATGTTGATGTATGTGAGAGACGATTTATATGATAAATAAGCCGGTGAGATCAGAATAATTGCAAATTCCCTCAAATTAAATATTAAGTTTATGCTTTCCAAGTTTTAGCATTCATCAAGACTAGTATCGGATAATGTAGGTTTCGCCTACGCGAGATGCATGTTCTATATTAGTAAGGTGCGATGGGATAATTGTAATATCCAATTGTTAAAACAATGGGTCAAACTTAACTAAACAAATTATAATAAGATTATATATGTTTAGAAGCAAGAGTTGGAAATGATCCATGTGATGGATTGGAATAAGGAGTTATTCACCCAACTAAAATATTCGAGAGTTGTATTAGATACAATTGGAAGGAGTTCCTACCTAAATAACCTAGTTTTGTGTAATCCGCCTACACGGACTTAATACAAAGTGAAATATGGATCTCGACCCACTAGAAAATCTTCCAACGGAATTTTCCGAATCAAATGGTGAGGGTCATTTATTTTGAGTAAAATAGTGGAAGCATATTTAATTAAAGGCCTAATTAAATATGTTATTGATACTTATATTTTCATTATTTTCATGTAGATTACCATGAAAACAAACACCTCTAACAACATTTTGAGATCAATCCTTGACAAGGAAAAATTGTCTGGGACAAATTTTCTGGATTGACACCGAAATCTGAGGATTATCCTCAAACATGATAGAAAGTTGTATGTCTTGGAGAAACCTGTTCCTGAAGAGGAACCTCCTAGTTCTGCACCTAAGGCAGAAAGAGATGCTTATAAGAAGCATGTCGATGATGCCAATGAAACTGCTTGTCTCATGCTAGCTACCATGAACTCAGAGTTGCAAAAGCAACATGAGAACATGGCAGCGTTCGATATGATCGAACACCTCAAGATGCTCTATCAAGAGCAAGCAAGGCATGAAAGGTTTGAAGTTTCAAAAGCCCTTTTTCAAGGCAAGTTAGCTGAGGGAGCCCCTGTAGGTCCCCATGTGCTCAAGATGATTGGGTATGTGGAAAACCTTGAGAGGTTGGGTTTTCCCCTCGGAAAGGAACTTGTGACTGATTTAATCTTGCAATCGTTGCCAGATAGATTCAGTCAATTTGTCATAAATTTCAATATGAATGATATGGATAAATCTCTTCCTGAACTGCTAGATATGTTAAGAACTGCCGAGCAGTATCTGAAGTCAAAAGGGAAGTCCATTCTGATGATCGGAAATGAAAAGAGACAGAACAAAAGGCCCACCAAGCAGGGTGATAAAGGGAAAGGCAAGGAAGTTGCCAAACCCAAACCCATTGTTGCTGATTTGAAGCCTAGTGGAGGCATAGCAAAAGAAGGCACCTGCTTCCATTGCGGTAAGACCGGACACTGGAAGAGAAACTGCCCAAAGTACCTGGAAGATAAGATGAATGGAGTAGAGACTTCAACTTCAGGTATTTTTGTTATTGAAATTAATTTATCTACTTTTGCATCATGTGTATTAGATGCTGGATGCGGTTCTCACATTTGTACCAATGTGCAAGGACTAAAAAGGAGTAGAGATTTGGCAAAAGGTGAAGTTGACCTACGAGTTGGCAATGGAGCAAAGGTTGGTGCTTTAGCCGTAGGAACTTATGTATTGACTTTACCTAGTGGTTTAATAATTCAGTTAGAGAACTGTTATTATGTACCTGCAATTAGCAGGAATATTATTTCCGTTACTTGTTTGGACAAGTTTGGTTTTTCATTTATAATAAAGAACAATTGTTCCTCAATTTATTTGAATGATATATTCTATGCTACTATACAAATGAACAATGAACTATATGTCCTTGATCTTAAAATGCCTATTTATAACATTAATACTAAAAGGATGAAACCTAATGAGTTAAATCCAACTTACCTTTGACATTGTCGATTAGGCCACATAAATGAGAAACGCATTTTCAAACTCCATAAAGATGGACTCTTGGACTCTTTTGATTATGAATCATATGAGACATGCAGATCTTGTTTAATTGGAAAGATGACAAAGTCTCCATTCACAGGAAAAGGTGAAAGAACTAATGATCTTTTGGCCCTCATACATACTGATGTATGTGGACCACTGAACATACCAGCCAGAGGAGGTTTTCAGTACTTCATCACATTTACTGATGATTTCAGTAGATATGGTTATGTGTATTTAATGAAATACAAATTAGAGTCCTTTTAAAAGTTCAAGGAATTCAAGAATGAAGTACAAAACCAACTAGGTAAGAATATTAAAACTCTTCGATCAGATCGAGGTGGTGAGTATTTAAGCCTAGAGTTTGATGACCATCTGAAAGAGTGTGGGATCCTATCCCAACTTACTCCTCCTGGAACACCCCAATGGAATGGTGTATCTGAGAAAAGAAATTGAACCCTGTTAGACATGGTCCGATCCATGATGAGTGACGCCAATCTTCCAAACTCCTTTTGGGGACATGCACTATTGACAGCAGCTTACACACTTAACCGTGTTCCATCCAAAAAGGTTGAGAAGACACCATATGAGATATGGAGTGGTAAGAAACCACACATTGAAGGTGAGAAAAACAAGAAAGGGGGGGTTTGAATTGTTTGGAAAAATAAGCGCTTTTTCAAAATGAAAATCACACAAGGATTTTATACTGGTTCGCTTATAACACAAAGCTACTCCAGTCCACCCGGCCGAGGTGATTTCGCCTTCAACAAGGACTTAATCCACTAATCTTGAAAGATTGATTACAAACAACGTCTAAGAGAAAGATCTCTTAGTCCTCTCAAGTATACAGACTACACAGAGTCACTTGAGGAAATAAACAAACAATAGATAAAAGATTTATGTAATCTAGAGTGCTTCTAAGATAAGCAAATATTACAATATTAAGAACAAGAGTTTTTCACGTTATAAGCAAAAGCTTCGTGAAGATTTAGAGAGCAAGAAGATTTCTTGTGCGTTGATGTTTTAGTATAATTTTTTGCTTATATGTATTGTACACTGAATGTTGATTTGCAGTCCTTTATATAGAAGAGAAGGATCCGTTGAAAAATCATGGCAGATAATAACTCTTGAATAATAATTAGTGCCATATCTTATGTTGCTTGTTGTCAAAGCAACTTTCACTTCTTGAATGACTACTTACCACAAATAGTTCCTTATCATTTGTATTTTTGGAGTTAACGTCTCTTCCTGTATTAGGAAATCCATTTCCATAACTTTATTTGAAGTTAACGTTACTCTTCCTTATTTAGCAATTCCATAATCAGAGTCTTCATGTTTCTGGAGATCTTGGAATCTGCTATCTAGCTTCTGATGTTGATCTTTTGAGTTCTGATGATTTCTTCAGATAGCGCCAAGAGCTTCTGAAGTTTGACATACTGTTGTTCAGAATCAGAACTTCTAGAGCGTACTTCTTGTTCAAATGCTTCTGATATTTTGCTGTTTTGCTCAGAGTTAGACTTTCTTGAACGTGTTTCTACTTCAGATGCTTCTTATCTTCTGATAATTTGTATCTGATCTGGTTCTGTATCTGATGACATCATCAGATCTCTTCCTTCTTTCTTTAGAACCCTGCACACTTAGAAACTTTTCGTTAGGGTGCCATTTTTGGTTTCATCCTTTGTTATCATCAAAATCATGGAATCTTTTGTAGAACAATTTTTGTTCTTACAATCTCCCCCTTTTTGATGATGACAAAACAATCTTAATTAGCAGATGAAACATGAATAATATCATATCAGATAGATAAGAGCTCCCCCTGAGATAGTGCTAGGGAGTTCAGAAGTTCTTACCAGAGCTTCTAAGTAAAGAGGTTTCTTGATACCTTCTGCAATTTCTTAAGTCCAGGTTAGATAAATTTATTTTTAAGAAAAATATGTTGCAGAATGCTTAAGGTATTTAGACAATATTTTCATCAGAGCTATTAATGACTTCTCCCCCTTTTTGTCAGAATCAAAAAGACATAGCAGAAATAAAAAGTTAAGAGAAAAACATTGTATTCATAGAAAAAGCAAAGCAACAGAGGCAAAAAGAAACAAAACATCAGAAACAAAGAAATCAGAGCAACAAGCAATAAGTCCTAAGTGCCTAGGGGTTCGGAGGCGGAGGCATTCTCTGAAGCAACATAGCCAGCATGTTCTGAATGTTGTCGTTGACAGTGTCTTGTTTATCCATTCTGGTACGGAGTTCATTCTGATCTTGCTTAAGTTCTTTCAGCGTCTGGAGAACTATAGGGATAACAGAAGAAGAAGACTCCCCCTGAGTCAGAGCCTGCTGTGCTTCAGCAGCAGCCTGCGCTTCAGCAGCAACTTGTGCTTCAGCTTCGGCAGCAGCAGCAACATCAGCCAGAGCTTTAGCTTCAGCTTCCTTTATCCTTAGAATTTCAGCTTCTCTTGCTCTTTCTTCCTCCAGCCTTCTAGCCTCTTCTTCAGCTTCTCTTGCAAGTCTTTCTTCTTCCAGCCTTCTGGCTTCAGCTTCTCTTGCAAGTCTTTCCTGAAGTCTTGCCTCAGCATCTCTGATGTAGCCATTTCTGACTTGTTCAGAGATGTTCTTCAGTCTAAAAGCCTCAGAGGTCATCCAGCCAATGACTCTGTTCCAGTGTGTCCTTACAGAGTCAGGATCATCACTTACTTCAGAGTTAGTGGTCAGAGACTTGACCTTTTGTACTGAAGCCCCTGCGACCAGCATTATGGCTTCCTCAAGGGTAGGTACAGAAAGGTTTGGTTCAGAGGTTTGAGGTGAAGAAATTGGAGGGCTGAGATTTAATGTGAGAGGTTCAGATTCTGCTTCAGGTTGAGGTTCAGATCTTTGGGGTGAAGCGTAAAGAGGGTTTAAGTCTAAAGGTTCAGATTCAGCGGAGATGTTTGGAGGGGTGATATCAGAGGTGTGGAGGTTAGAGGGTTGAGTTTCAGAGGGTTGGTCTTCAGAAGTAATGTTGGTTGTTTGTTCTGGTGGAGGTGAAGTTGCTTCAGAATGTGTTTGTGTAGGTTGTTGTGAAGCAAGGTTTTGAGCCTGAATTTGGGCTAAGGTTGGGGAGTCAGGGTCAGAGTATTCTTGGTCAGAGGAGAGTTCAAGGTATGGGGGTGATTCTGGGGCTGAAGATGATGAAGAGGAAGTGGTAGTGTGAGAAAGATTAACATTTGGTGGAGGTTGTGAAGTTCTGGTTATAGAAGGTGGAGTTTCAGAAGTTGTGTATATGGGTGGTGTTGGGAGAGGATTAGAAGAAGAAGCCAAAATATGTTCAGAGGGAATAGAGGGAGCAGACATACCAGTAGAAATTTGCAGAGGAGCTGGAGATCTGCTTCCAGAAGATTCTCCAAGTCTTGCCTTCTTTGCCTGTGATGCTATCTTCTTCTCAGAGAGACCTCTCTTGTACCTGACGAAGTCTTCTTCTGAATCTAAACAATCGTCGAGGCTGAAGTCAGAGATGTCAACACCTTCATCCAGCAGACGCTGAAGATAGATAGCAACCGCATCTCTGGGTTCATTCTTGTAGAACCTAGCAAGACCATGAGGCAGCTTCCTCTGATCTTTCAAGGAATCCCAGGATGTGTCCATCGTGGGTCTGACTTGAATCTTCTTTATTATTCCCATACTTTTGAGATTTCTGGCGTTCAGAGGCCTCCCAGTATCTATTGCCAGATCTTGCATCAGCTTGGCCTTCTCCAGATGATCTACCAGCCCATTCTCGATGAAAACATCAGATAACAATCTTCCCAGAGGGATGTAGGATCTGGGCTTCATGTTGTTTCTGGTCTCCCTGACAGAGTCTCTTAGGTATCTGAAGAGTAGTGCAGGAAGGCAGATCTTCACACCCTTGTGAATGCAATACAAAATGCACTTCTGATCTGCATTGATGTAGTCAGAGGAGTTTGATGCTGGGCGGTGGTGAATAGTTCCCAGAATGATCTTGAGCCACACTCTGAGGTTCTGATGCAGCTCTTTGTTCTTTGAAGGATTTCCTTCAGTGTTGGGTTTGAAGATGGTTGGATTGATTACTTCAGCAACGCGCCTTGATCTAGGGTTGATGTTGTAAATCCTTTTTCCTCCATCTTTCTCCATGTTCAATAAAGAAGCAATTGACTCTTCAGTAATTACTATCTTTACCCCCAAAACATAGGAGACGATGAAATGGTCATCAGCATCTGCAAATCTCCAGAACTCCTTGATGAGAAGTGGGTAAACAGGGCCATAGAGCCTTTGGAAGTAGTTTCCCCAACCTTGTTGACGAAGTTCTTCAGTAAGATCAACGCCATTTCTCTTCATGTTGTCGAAATCTACTAGCGTTTCACATAACACATCCAGTCCCTCAAAAGGAGTTGCTAGGTTTATATGGGGTTCACGGTCAAGAACATGGGGTTTCTTGTAAACAGGGGTGATGGAGACGCCTGTAACCGTTGGAGTTGGAATGCTTGAAGTTTGAGCAGTTGAGCTTGATTCCATTTGTTGAGAAAAGTTGAAAACTTGTTGTTGTTGAGCGTCCATGGTGAAGAAGAAGATGAAGATTGATGAAGATGAAGAGTTTGCAGAAATGCTTCAGAGAGGTTTAGGGTTTTAGAGAGGGTTTGAGAGTGAGTGAGAGTGATAAGTGTGTGAAAAGTGAGAAAAGTGTTTAAATACCCTAAGTTAAAACACATGCAAAACGACACACAATATTGCGTTAGCACAAAGCTCAAGTAAGCACGCTTGGGGAAGAAATGATTAAGGCTAATTAATGAATGTCTAATCCCAACAGTACGCACACTGCTCGAGGAGATTTCAAACGTTTCCCTTTGATTTTCTTCTGGACAGCTGTCTAGAAGTTCTAGGGTTGGACGCTAAGTGCTCCACGTGTTGATGTATCTGATCTTCAGGAATACCAAAGGATTGGTTCCTGGAGATTTCTAACTCAGATATCTTCTAAACTTGGTAGAAGTATCAGAGTCAGAGGCAGAAACACATTTGTTTATGTCAGAGTCTCATTTTACATTTTCAGAGCCACACTTCATTCTGGGCAATTTTTAATGTTCAGATTTTCTAAGATAAAAAGAAATCTATCTTCAGCTAGAGGCTTAGTAAAGATATCTGCCCATTGATGATCTGTGTCAATGAAATTTAATGTTACTATCCCTTTCTGAACATAGTCTCTGATAAAATGATGTTTTATTTCAATGTGTTTAGCTCTGGAATGTAGAATGGGATTCTTACTTAGACAAATGGCAGCAGTATTATCACAGAAGATAGGAATGTTACTCTCAAAAATTTGCAGATCTTCTAACTGATGCTTCATCTAGAGCATCTGAGTTGTGCACAGTGATGCTGAGATATATTCTGCTTCTGCAGTTGATAGAGCAATAGTTGACTGTCTTTTGCTAGCCCAGGAAATTAGATTGTTTCCCAGAAGCTGGCAATTTCCAGATGTGCTTTTTCGTTCTAGTCTATCTCCTGCATAATCTGCATCACAGTAACCAGAAAGTCTATACTCTGATGTTTTCTTATACATCAGGCCCAGGTTAGGAGTTCCTTTCAGATACTTAAGAATTCTCTTAACTGCTGTTAAATGAGATTCTCTAGGATCTGATTGGAATCTGGCACAGAGACAGACACTAAAGAGAATATCAGGACGAGTAGCAGTCAGATAGAGAAGAGAGCCTATCATACCTCGATAGAGCGTCTGATAAACCTTTGCGCTTACTTCTTCTTTTTCAAGAATGCATGTTGGATGCATTGGAGTTTTTGCAGAGTTGCAGTCAGCCATGTCAAATTTCTTCAGAACATCTTTAATATATTTGCTTTGATGAACATATGTAACTTCTGAAGTTTGGTTAATTTGAATTCCCAGAAAGAACTTTAGTTCTTGCATTAAGCTCATTTCAAATTCTGCCTGCATTAACTTAGAGAATTCTTGACAAATAGAGGCGTTAACTGAACCAAAAATAATGTCATCAACGTATATCTGGCATATCATGAGATCATTGTTAAGGTTCTTACAGAAAAGTGTGGAGTCAACTTTCCCTATGATAAAATTGTGTTCCAGAAGAAAATTGCTTAAACGTTCATACCAAGCTCTGGGAGCTTGTTTAAGTCCATATAAAGATTTTTTAAGTTTAAAAACATGTTCTGGAAAGTTTGGATTTTCAAAACCTGGAGGTTGGTTGACATACACTTCTTCTGATATATAGCCATTAAGGAATGCACTCTTGACATCCATTTGATATAATTTAATAGAATGGTTAATAGCAAAAGATACAAGAAGGCGAATAGATTCTAACCTTGCGACTGGAGCAAAAGTTTCATTATAATCAATACCTTCTTGTTGACTATAACCTTGAGCTACCAGTCGAGCTTTGTTTCTGACGACTTCTCCTTTCTCATTCAGCTTGTTTCTGAATACCCATCTGGTTCCAATAACGTGGGTGCCTCTGGGCTTTGGAACAAGATCCCAGACATCATTCTTTGTGAATTGATCTAATTCTTCTTGCATGGATGAAACCCAGTCGTTATCTTGAAGTGCTTCATCACAGGACATAGGCTCAATCAGAGATACTAGTCCCTGTCGCATCACGCGAAAAACCGGCGGGAAAACAAGAACAACAGAGCCGCCACCGTGCGTTATTTATCCCAAAAGAGGGAAAGGAAACGCTCAGAGTAAACCTGGGAAAGAACATGGTCTCGCGACCAAAGAGAATGGGTTCGGGAGTCGGTTATGCGAAGGGAAGGTATTAGCACCCCTACGCATCCGTCGTACTCGACGGGATCCACGCACAATAGAAAGGAAAATGGTTGCTAAAACACTGCTCAAACACACTCACACTGGCTGAAAGAGACACAAGAAAACAGACAAGACTGAAACTGACTCGGCAGGATGTCGCATCCTGGGCCTACTTAGTCTATCAGGCATAGACATCAGAGTCGAAGTAGTTCGGACTGGGGAAACGACACATGCTCGCTAGGATATCGCATCCTATGCATACGTATCTTCTTGGACGAAGAAGAATCAGAGCATTCGTAGCTCGGCTGACACGCACACAAACAAACACACAAAGGCAAACGTGGAGCCTGAATGCCAATCACTGGACTTACATCAGCATCCGAACCTAAACACACACACACTGGAACCCAAATGCCACTCGATGGACTTACATCGGCTTCCAAGCACACAACAAGACAAAACATAGACACAGGCGCCCGGAGAGATCTGCTCATCTCCTGCCTACGTACCTCATCTGGTATGAGGATCAGGGCGACGTAGTTCCCCTACAGAGGGACAAAGGACTAGCCTAACCAGATAACAGAGGGAGACACAACTAGGGAGACTACGACTCGAGCCTAGATGTTATCATGCAAAATCATCCCTAAGTTAAGGTTTCTAGCTAACTGGCACAGGGAGCCAGCCTATCCTAATCATGACTTGCACAGGAAGCAAGCCACACACACACTTAACTTGCACAGGAAGCAAGCCAAGCACAACCTATCTTGCACAGGAAGCAAGTCTAAACTAAACCTAACTTGCACAGGAAGCAAGTCAAACAAACATACAAGCACAGATAGCACACACTATACACAAGCAAGTGGCTCAAACAAGGGTTAGGTTTTAGTCGAGGGGTCATATCAACCTCAACAAACAAACCTCTGGAACTGAGTGAATGTGCTCTTAACCTTGCCATTGAGGGGCTAAGGTGAATCAGATGAAAGGTGAGTGAAGATAAGACTTCACAGCTCTTATCCCTGGCCTGGGAGAGCTTAAGACAAGAATGTGTGGGTTCAGAAAGTGGGAACCCTTCTACACATTTAGAACTGACTCAACTGTACAATTGTACAAGATCTTGGGTTTGTATCTGCAATGCATCAACACAGTGGTGTGAGCAAAGCAGATGACACACAGAATAGCAGGGGATAGGTTGCTTATCCCTTGGGTTCTGCCAATTGCCTCTTCACTTAGGAGGTCTTTGATTCTATATAAGGACAAATTAAACATACACAAACATTGCCTCTAAAGGAGGACTTCAGACAGTTGCCTGGCCAAGTAACAGGCCAGGTCTTCCAGACTACATGAAGAAAAAGGAATTATACCTCAAGCAAGTTGCTAAATAGCAAAGCAAAGCAAAGTTCACAAGGAACTAAAAGCAACTAAAGTACCTGAAATCAGTCAAGCACAATTAGTACACAAGTCAAAGTTAAATCAGAATGAAACAAAGGTTAACAGTCAACACAAGCAAGTGAATGTGCAAGGCACAAGGCTTAAGGCATGTGAGCTAAGCCACCTACAAAACAAACAAGTTAGTCAATGATAATTAAGCAAGCTCAATCAAAAAGAACTGGTCTCATTGGTCATTTGTTGGTCAACCTGAAAACATAAGCTCAAAGGTGAGTAACAGGACCACTAGGGCAAGCCTAGGGTCAAAAGAGAATGAAAAAGTCAAAACAGCAAATGACAAGTGTCCAAAATCATGTTCAAACAATCAAGAAACAAAACCAATTGGGTTCACATTCATATCATGTACCATCATCATTTCATAAGCAAAAGAAGTCAAATCATGGCAAATGGGAGCTCATAGAAGTCAACAGCAAGACTTGCATCAAAACCAATCTTAAACATTTCCAAAAATCACCAAATAAATCATGATCAATCACAACCCACAGCATGGTAAGCATGTCAAATTTCATCTCATTTGGACAAGTGGAAGGCAGTCAATGAAAATCAGAAAGTCAAAGCAATTTTGGACATGCTCAAAGAAGTCAACCAAACATGCATCAACTTAGAAAAATCATAAATCAGAGATGGTGTATGATAAATGAATGGGACTAAAACCATGGCAAAGATGAGGATGTCTAGTTATCTCATGTAAAATTTCATGTCCATCTAATAAAGTATGAGAATTTCACAAATGAAATGGGAACAAGTGTCACAAAAAGTCAACATATGACCAAGAAAGGGAGAAAATCTCAAACAATTAGGAAATGCCACAAATAATTCCAAGAAAATTCACAAGTCAACTAGACATACAAGAGTAGGTTCATGCAAAAAATCAGATAAATTGGAGGTCAAGAAGCATGGTATAAAAAATCATCAAGTTGGACATCAATGGTGTGACACAAATTGTCACACCCTAATTCAAAAAATCATAACTCACAAACCACAAATGATAAATTCACAAACTCTACACCAAAATCACCATGGGTGTGTCTAGTTTGAGCACAAAAAATTTGGGAGCCATTGGATAAAGTATCACCATTTCACAAATGTTTTGGCAAAGTGTACAAAATATGCATACATGTCACAAACCCTAATGCCATTTAAAATCTACTCATCCAAAAAATCAGCAAAAATCATGATAAAAAACTAGGGAACCATATGAACACAATGCAACAAGTCCCATGAATTTTGGATTTAAAATGAACAAGTTATGATTTTTGTGAGTTGGGTGCATAAAATGGAATAAAAATTGAAATGAAATTATTTAAATGGGTTAAAAAAGAGGAACCGGTGGCATAACGGTAATTAAGGGCTCCCTTAAGTGAAACGCACCGTTTCACTTAAGGAGGTGGCAGGCGCGGATTGGATGCCTGGCCATGCAACGGTACGTTCACGCAAGCAAAAAATGTTCAACAGCCAAACACGAGCAGCAACATGAATTCTGGGTTTGGAAATAGGGTTTCACCACTGTTCATCACCATCCCAAATCGTGCTCAACAATTTTTTCCAGAAAATTCAATTGAATACACATACATGATCATCTAACAACCAACAACAAGAATCCAGCATTGATTTTCATTAAAACATAGCCATATCCATGAATCGAGCATAAACATAAATCAACATCAAACTTGTTTTCAGCATAACTCGAGCAATAGTCAATCATTTTCAAAAACAAACACACCACGAGACTCAGCATGGAGAGACCTACCAGAAACATCTCATGATTTTTGAAATAGAGAGGGTCGAAATCTTACTTATTTTTGAAGCAAACGGAGAAACAGTTGTTGTTTGGTGTTTTTGGCCTAAAACAGATGCTCCTTAGGTCTTCAAATGATGAATGATGATTGATGTTTGGCTTGAAATGGCTTGGTCTGGCTCTAAATAGCTTCTGCCATTAATGAAGCTCTTCCAAAACAGTCCATGAACATGGCTTTACAGCTGCAGCATGATGGTTGAAACAGGTTCACAATGTTGTATGAATGTTGTTTTAGGCAAGGCAAGGCTTAGTCTCTTTGGAGTTTTTGACAGATTTTGAGAAATGGCCAAAAAATGAAGTTTGAGAGAATGAGTGATTTTCTGTGTTGGTTTCCAGCTGCTAGGGGTTTGTAACATGACAGAAAAATGATGAAAAAATCTGCTATGTTGTGGTACAAAATCAAGTTCATGGATATATGGGATAGGGTTGTTGAAAATTGTACTTTTGTCCAAATTTCAAGCAACTTAGGAATGGCAACATGTACTGCACAAAAAGGACTTGGTAACATGACCAAAACATGATTTCTGAACTATTTCAAATGGCCAAATGGTTTAAAAATGATTATTTTGAAAAGTCAAAATTTAACTCACTTGAAATTAATTCAAGCAAGTCAAAAATGCCATTTTGATTGGTGAAGTTTTGGTACATGAAAGTTACATTTTTGGAAAGAGGGGATCAAATGTGACTTGTAGGAAAAAACCCCACCCAAATTGGCCAAATGGTTTGGGAGATATGGCCTTTTGAAGTTCAAGAATTTTTGAAAATGAATTGATCATAACTTGCCAACCATACATGGGAATTGAGTGTTCTTGGACTTTTTGGAAATGGGAGAACAAGATCTTCAACTTTCATGTTGGGCAAAAATTCATTTGAAGCTTGTATCATGATGTAAGTTTGAGGATCAAGACTTTCCATTTTTGGTAAGTTTCAGTTACAGGTCCAGTTTCCATTTTTGGAAATTTCTGATCTGGCTTCAAATTCTTCCATGGTGGTGTTTGACATGATATATGAGGCCTATTTGGACATGAATAAGATCTCTCAAACCAATTTCCATCATCAAATCACTGATTAAATGGACAGTTGACCAACAGTTGACTTTTAGGGTTTCTGACTGACTGTGCACTGACTGATGACTTCTGAACATCCAATCTTTGACCAAAACACTTCAAATGGATCCCCAAGTCATGTGAACATGTTGGACCAACCCTAGGGCCTTGGCTCCTTGAGAATTGTGCTTGCTTGCTTGACTGACTGATCTCCTGACCAGTTTGACCTAATTTCTTGACTGGCTTGCACTTGAGGCAAATGGGACAATGCAATGCTATGCAGTGGACCATGATATGCTATGACCTAATATGAAAATGTATGTACAATGATAGGTGCAAATTTGAGGTCCTACAGCTGCCCCTATTCAATCAGCTGGGAACCCGAATGGATGATAGCAACGGCTGTCAGACTTTCAGGGTAAACAGGGATTGAATACCAAGAACCGTAGAAATTTGCACTCTGCTGGATATGATACAAGGAGAACCACGTCATTTACTGATGACGCCTGCAATTGACAACTTCAGAAAGGCGAAACCATTTACCGATGGTTGGAAACTGGTAGCTTGATATTTACCGATATCAACTTCAGCAAGACCATTTACCGATGGCTGCTGGGAAACAACTCTGATGTAAAAGGAAGCAAAACCATTTACCGATGGTGGCTTCAAAGAAACTTGACATTTACCGATATCAACTTCAACTCGACCATTTACCGATGGCTACTGCAACTGGAGATCTGATATTTACCGATATCGAAGAAAACGGGGCTATTTACCGATGGCGTCTCCATTTGAGGAGGAACAAAGTCTTTGTGGTGTAATCAGACAAGACGTTTACCGACGACTTCTGGGGATCTTGATTTTATCAACAAGGAAAACAAAGCATGACCAGACATTTACCGATGACTGGGATGAGACTCGACGTTTACCGACATCGAAAGATGATGTTTACCGACATCAAAACAAACGACCAGACATTTACCGATGATTGGGATGAGACTCGACGTTTACCGACATCGAAAGATGATGTTTACCGACATCAAAACAAACGACCAGACATTTACCGATGACCGGGGAACACTTCACTAAAGGAAAACAAATATTTGCAACTGGAAACCAGATAGGACATTTACCGATGACTCTACTGGGGATCTCTAGCTGGGGATTATCAGACATTTACCGATGGCTGCAGAAAAGACTCGATGTTTACAGACACCGAAACAATGGTGTTTACCGACACCAACAATGATGACCAGACATTTACCGATGACTGGGGAGAAAACCCGATGTTTACAGACACCGAAACAATGGTGTTTACCGACACCAAAAAATGATGACCAGACATTTACTGATGACTGGAGAGAATACCCGATGTTTACAGACACCGAAACAATGGTGTTTACCGACAAAAAAAATGATGACCAGACATTTACTGATGACTGGAGAGAATACCCGATGTTTACAGACACCGAAACAATGGTGTTTACTGACACCAAAAATGATGACCAGACATTTACTGATGACTGGAGAGAATACCCGATGTTTACAGACACCGAAACAATGGTGTTTACCGACACCAAACAAAGAAACACACACGGGTGCTGGTATGACACCTACCGGTATCACAAGAACGACATCTTAGATATGTCAGGGCAAGGTTGACCACTTGCTGGGGGTCTCACTGGGGAGAAACAAACTTTCTGTCACCAACGGGTGAGGAAATAAACCTCTGTGGGGATATCAATCCTGAATGCTGTCAAGAGCAACTGTAGCAGACTTGCTGTGCTGATGTTGAATGAAATGATCCGCCTCTGCCGGGGATACGGTATGGTGAGGTTAACATATGAATGCATATGTTTGAATTTTTCTATGGCGTAATGCTCCATATTGGATGGGAATGCTACGCAGTTTGAGGATGCAATGATCACTAAAAATGCAAAAATGCAAAAATGATGAAAAACTCCGGCTGGGGAGCCAAAACTGATTGGGTGCTCCAACTCTGCGGGGAGACTCTGCAGGGAGAGCAACGACTTCTCACTCATGTTGGAGAATAGCACTGCTGCTGGGGAAGGTAAACTCCACTGTGGATATCCTTCAGTCCACAGATAGGATAAATGCTGGAGATAAATTTCAATGAACCTGCCTCACTCGGGGAGGAAATCGGCAAATACAGGCCTGCTGGGGATAGGCAATCCTTAGATCTGCTGGGGAATAGAAGGCACTATCCACACACGTCTCCGCAGGGGAACATAGCTCTGATAGCTTCCAAACTTGCTTGGGGAAAATATCTGCTGAGGAAACGTCCTCACAGATGCCAATCTGAAAAACAACACAACAAAATGCCCCCAGGGGATACATGGACAAGATACGCTCAAGTGTCCTCAACATTCAAAATGATTTTCAAATGTTTCATCATCCTGCAAGCCATTGTTTAGCCTTCATGTTCTTATATGCAATGCTTATCAAAAATTCGGACATTTTTGCAAACAAAACAGTAAAAATAAAAACAAAAGAGCCATTTATCTGAATAACGACTTTATTGATTGAAAATGCGCCTGAAGAGGCAAATACATTGGGAAGCAATTCCTAGAAAGAGGTAATTGCGCACAAAAGGAAAAATCTATTCTAATGGCAATGTGAACACGGCATCCACTATTTCCCAATTCTGTTATAACTCACAGATCATCAGTTTTCCTCCCAACTCCTTGCTTTCTGAGAAGAATAACTGGACAGATCACATCTTTCGAGATGGCAGACGACAAAGCTTGATGAAGTATAGACAACTCAGACTGTAGTCTTCGCTTTAATCCCTCTTTTGCCTGGATCGCCCTTTCGGGTTTTCAATCCACCGGGATACCCATTTTTGCCTAAGCCGCCCTTGCGGGTTTTCGACTTACCGGGTGTACAAATTCTTTTCATTTTATCCCTAATTTTTGCCCGAACCTTTTCTTTCTGTTTTTTTGGTTCGCCGGGATGCCCATTTTTGCCTGGACTCTTTTTTCTCTTTTTTTTTTGTCCAGCGGGTCAATTTATGCGAAGTATTTTTTGACTACATCTGAGTTAACAGGAGACGGAAAGTCTTCACCATCCATAGTTGTAAGCATCAAGGCTCCACCGGAGAAGACCTTCTTCACAACATACGGACCTTCATAATTAGGAGTCCACTTGCCCCTGTTATCTGTACCGGGAGGGAGGATCCTCTTCAAAACTAGATCACCGATCTGATAGCTTCGAGGACGCACTTTCTGATCAAAGGCTCGCTTCATCCTTCGCTGATACAACTGTCCATGACGTACAGCTGCTAGCCGTCTCTCCTCAATAAGGCTCAACTCGTTAAACCTTGTTCGAATCCACTCGGCTTCGTCCAGCTTGACATCCAATAGAACTCTCAGAGAAGGGATCTCCACTTCAACAGGTAGGACAGCTTCCATGCCATACACAA
This sequence comes from Lathyrus oleraceus, assembly GCF_024323335.1. Taxonomy (NCBI): domain Eukaryota; kingdom Viridiplantae; phylum Streptophyta; class Magnoliopsida; order Fabales; family Fabaceae; genus Lathyrus; species Lathyrus oleraceus. Next base: position 536,209,766 of record NC_066583.1, on the reverse strand, counting down.
GGGAGTAAGGGGTTGCCCCGGTCGACGTACGTACTGAGGTACGGTACCCATGCAAAGCGAAAGGCAGCATCTCATGCCAATCCTTGTACGTAACGACCATCTTCTGCACAATCTTCTTGATGTTCTTGTTCGCCGCTTCTACAGCACCATTCATCTTCGGTCTGTAAGGAGAAGAATTGTGATGTTCAATCTTGAAATCTTTACAAAGCTCTTTCATCATCTTGTTGTTGAGATTCGAACCATTGTCAGTGATGATTCTCTCAGGAACTCCATAACGACATATGATTTCTTTCTTGATGAACCGGGTAACCACTTGTTTGGTAACGTTAGCATAGGAAGCTGCTTCCACCCATTTGGTGAAATAATCAATCGCAACCAAGATGAAGCGATGTCCATTCGAAGCAGTAGGCTCAATCTTCCCAATCATATCAATGCCCCACATGGCAAACGGCCAAGGCGAATTCATGACATTCAGAGGGCTTGGTGGCACATGCACCTTATCAGCATAGATTTGACACTTATGGCATTTCCGAGCATATTTGAAACAATCGGATTCCATAGTCATCCAGTAATAACCCGCTCTCAACAATTTCTTAGCCATTGCATGTCCGCCGGCATGAGTACCGAAGGAACCTTCATGAACTTCCTGCATTAACATGTCCGCCTCGGGTCTGTCCACGCATCTGAGCAAGACCATGTCAAAGTTTCTCTTATACAACACATCATCCTGATTCAAATAGAAGATTCCGGCTAGCCTCCTCAGGGTTTTCTTGTCATTCTTCGACGCACCTTCAGGATACTCCTGAGTCTTGAGGAAGTTCTTGATGTCATAATACCACGGCTTCTCATCACCCACAACAGACTCGGCTGTAAACACATACGCAGGCCTCTCGAGTCGATTCACCGCAACATGTGGCACATGATTCCACCAATGAACTTTGATCATAGACGACAAAGTTGCCAAAGCATCAGCCATTTGATTCTCATCCCGGGGGACATGATACAACTTCACCTTCTTGAAGAACGTCAGTATTCTTCTGGTGTAATCTCTATACGGAATCAAATGCGGCTGATTCGTATTCCAATCTCCATTGACTTGATTGACCACTAGAGCTGAATCTCCATAAATGTCAAGCGTTTTGATCCTCAGATCAATGGCTTCTTCTATCCCCATGATACAAGCCTCATACTCAGCTTCGTTGTTGGTGACGTCAAACGTCAATCTGGCAGAAAAAGGTATATGAGCACCTTTAGGATTGATCAATACTGCCCCAACACCGTTACCATTCATATTCACAGCCCCATCAAACATCAGTGTCCATTTGTCATCCGGATCCGGTCCTTCCTCAACAAGAGGCTCTTCGCAATCTTTCATCTTAAGATACATGATGTCTTCATCAGGGAATTCAAACATCATAGGCTGATAATCTTCAATCGGTTGCTCGGCGAGGTAGTCTGACAGAATACTACCTTTGATGGCCTTTTGTGACGTGTACTGAATATCATATTCTGTTAGAATCATCTGCCAACGAGCAACGCGTCCGGTGAGAGCCGGTTTCTCAAAGATGTACTTTACTGGATCCATCTTAGAAATCAATAAGGTAGTATGGTTCAACATATACTGCCTCAGTCGGCGAGCAGCCCAGGCCAAAGCACAGCAAGTTTTCTCGAGCAGTGAATATCTTGTTTCACAGTCGGTAAACTTTTTGCTAAGGTAGTATATGGCATGCTCTTTTCGACCAGACTCGTCATGCTGTCCCAATACACACCCCATCGAGTTCTCAGTCACTGACAGGTACATTATCAGAGGTCTCCCTGGAACTGGAGGTATAAGGATTGGAGGTTTCTGTAAATACTCTTTTATCTTGTCAAAAGCTTTCTGACAGTCATCATTCCACTTGATCGCCTGATTCTTTCTGAGCAGTTTGAAAATTGGTTCACATGTGGCAGTTAGGTGAGATATGAACCTTGCAATGTAGTTCAACCTCCCTAAAAACCCACGGACTTGCTTCTCCGTTTTCGGTTCAGGCATCTCTTGAATAGCTTTGACTTTCGCTGGATCAACCTCAATCCCTTTCTCACTGACAATGAAGCCTAAAAGCTTCCCTGATCTCACCCCAAACGTACACTTGTTCGGATTCAACCTCAGCTTGAACTTTCTCAACCGATCAAACAGCTTCTGCAAATTAACCAAGTGCTCCTCTTCTGTCTGCGACTTCGCAATCATATCATCTACGTACACTTCAATTTCTTTGTGCATCATGTCGTGAAAAAGAGTCGTCATTGCCCTCTGATAGGTAGCACCAGCATTCTTTAGCCCAAATGGCATCACCTTATAGCAGAACGTGCCCCAAGGTGTAATGAATGTCGTCTTTTCCATGTCCTCAGGCGCCATCTTGATCTGATTATATCCAGAGAAACCATCCATGAAAGAGAATACCGAGGATTGAGCCGTATTATCGACCAATACGTCAATGTGAGGTAATGGGAAATCATCTTTCGGACTCGCTCTATTCAAATCCCGGTAATCGACACACATTCTGACTTTACCATCCTTCTTCGGCACAGGAACGATGTTGGCCACCCATGGGGGATAACTCGTAACAGCCAAAAAACCTGCATCCCACTGCTTCTGAACCTTTTCCTTGATCTTAGTTGCCATATCAGGACTCGTTCTACGAAGCTTCTGCTTGACCGAAGGACACCCTTCTCTAAGAGGTAATCGGTGCACCACAATGTCTGTATCCAACCCAGGCATATCTTGATATGACCAGGCGAATATCTCCACATATTCTCTCAGCATCTCAATCAGCCTCCTCTTGACAGAGTCCTCTAAAGCAGCCCCAATCTTGATTTCTCTTTTGGCGTCCTCAGTACCCAAATTAATAACCTCCAACTCCTCCTGATGAGGTTGGATGACCCTTTCCTCCTGCTTCAACAATCTGACCAATTCTGCAGGAAGTTCACAGTCTTCCTCACTCTCCTCTTCAGCTTGGTAGATGGGATTGTCGAAATCATACTGAGCCATAACAGAACTGTTCATAGTGAATGCCATAAGATCGCTTCTGCATGTTTAATGCTTTGTTTTAGAAAAAAGAGTTCAATAAAGTCACAAAAAACAAAAACATTGCCATTTTTATTGTTTTTGAAAAAAAAGATGAAAACAAAAAATAGAAAGACAGGGATCACAAAGTTTGATTTCAAAAAAATGTCCTTCATTAATGATAATCATTAAAACATGATGAGGCCCTACAATGAATCACTACGCCTTGGGCAGAACGTAGGATTTTCATACAAAATGACAAAACAACAGAAAATTACTCTGTCAGAAGAGTAACTTGAACCACTCCTTCAGCCGTCCAGTTGTTGATAGACCCCCCTGGTGCACACGGGCGAACCCAGTTGTCCAAATCACAATCACTGTCACAGTCTTCACTACCGGTTGCAGAGACGTCGCCATGATTCATCGGCCCAGCGCTGGTAAAAGTACTCGGACCCGCTTGACCAATCTGCTCTGCTTGGAGAGGCTCATAACCAACGCCAAATTTGTCTTCTTTGACAGGCAAATCCACCATCTTGCCCCAGCCTTCAGCTTTGCCAGAATCAACAACCTCCTTAGCCTGCTTGTAAGAAGTAATTGAAGCACCCGACTTCCTCTGCTCAGCGTACGCCACTTTCTCAAGAGCCACAGTCTCAAACGCCTGACATAAGGTTTCGTGGATCTCGCCATCCACCTCAACATACTTGAACGAGGATAGATGACTCACCAGAATCTCTTCTTCACCGCACACAGTCACAATCTGACCGTTCCAGACATACTTGAGCTTTTGATGGAGAGTCGACGAGACTGCCCCTGCTGCATGAATCCATGGACGCCCCAATAAACAACTATAGGCGGGCTGGATGTCCATAACATAGTGTCGCATCACACGAAAAACCGGCGGGAAAAGAAAGAAACAACAGAGCCGCCACCGTGCGTTATTTATCCCAAAAGAGGGAAAGGAAACGCTCGAAGTAAACCTGGGAAAAGACATGGTCTCGCGACCAAAGAGAATGGGTTCGGGAGTCGGTTATGCGAAGGGAAGGTATTAGCACCCCTGCGCATCCGTCGTACTCGACGGGATCCACGCACAATAGGAAGGGAAAATGGTTGCTGAAACACTGCTCAAACACACACACACTGGCTAAAAGAGACACAAGAAACTGACTGAAACTGACTCGGCAGGATATCGCATCCTGGGCCTACTTAGTCTATCAAGCATAGACATCAGAGTCAAAGTAGTTCGGACTGGGGAAAACGACATGCTCGCTAGGATATCGCATCCTATGCATACGTATCTCCTGGGACGAAGGAGAATCAGAGCATTCGTAGCTCGGCTGACACGCACACAAACAAAACAAGACAAAGGCAAACGTGGAGCCTGAATGCCAATCGCTGGACTTACATCAGCATCCGAACCAATAAACACACACAGGAAACCAACTGCCAATCGCTGGACTTATGTCGGACTCCAACCAGAACACACACAAGGGTGGTTAAGACACAAAGGTGGAAAAAGAAAAAGGGCGGAAAAAGCAAAAAGGCGCCCGGAGAGATCAGCTCATCTCCTGCCTACGTACCTCATCTGGTATGAGGATCAGGGCGACGTAGTTCCCCTACGCAGGGAAAAAGGACTAGCCTAACCAGATAACAGAGGGAGACACAACACTAGGGAGACTACGACTCGAGCCTAGATGTTGTCATGCAAAGTCAACCCTAAGTCAAGGTTTCTAGCTAACTGGCACAAGGGCCAACCTATCCTAGACATGACTTGCACAGGAAGCAAGCCACACACACACCTAACTTGCACAGGAAGCAAGAAGGGTCTCGATTGCAACTAGGGCAAGAGAAAGGGGAGGTCTCAATCGCAACGAGGGCGAGAGAAGAGAATTAGTGTTAGTTGTTAGTCAAACTCGACAAGACATCGCATCTCGTGCCTACGTATCTCATCTGAACATGAGAATCAGAGTTGCCGTAGTTCGGCTACGGAGGGACAAAGGTCTCGATTGCAACTAGGGCAAGAGAAAGAGAAAGGCTCGATCGCAACGAGGGCGAGAGAAAGGAAAAGGCTCGATCGCAACGAGGGCGAGAGAAAGGATCGCAACGAGGGCGAAAGCAAACAAGGATTAGTCTAAACTAAACCTAACTTGCACAGGAAGCAAGTCAAACAAACATACAAGCACAGATAGCACACACTATACACAAGCAAGTGGCTCAAGCAAGGGTTAGGTTTTAGTCGAGGGGTCACATCAACCTCAACAAACAAACCTCTGGAATGGGGTGAAATGTTGCTCTTAACCTTGCCATTGAGGGGCTAAGGTGAAGCAGATGAAAGGAGATGAGGGGTGTGCCTCATTGCTTCTATCCCTGGCCAGGGAGAGCATTTGACAAGAATGTGTGGGTTCAGAAAGTGGGAACCCTTCTACACATTTGATACTGACTCGACTGTGCAATTGCACAAGATCTTGGGTTTTTATCTGTAATGCATCAACACAGTGGTGCGAGCAAAACAGAAGACACACTGAATAGCAGGGGATAGGTTGCTTATCCCTTGGGTTCTGCCAATTGCCTCTTCACTTAGGAGGTCTTTGACTCTGTACAAGGACAAATTTAAACATACACAAGCATTGCCTCTTAAGGAGGACTTCAGACAGTTTGCCCGGCCAAATAACAGGCCGGGTCTCCAGACTACATGAAGAAAAAGGAATTATACCTCAAGCAAGTTGCTAAATAGCAAAGCAAAGCAAGTTCAAAGAACTTAAGCAACTAATGGTACCTGAAATAGTCAAACTAATCAGTACACATTTCAACAGTTAAAGCAAAAGGAAAAGAATCAACAGTCAACATAGAGGGACCAATGTGCAAAGCACAAACTCAAGCTATATGAGTCACACCACCTACAAAACAAAGGTTAGCACATGATATGTAATCAAACTCAATCAAATTTGTATGATCTTTGAGGCATTGTTGCTTAACCTGAAACATAAACTCAATCATTAGTCCAAAAGACCACTAGGACAAGCCTAGGGTCAAAAACAAAAGGGAAAGTCAAAACAGCAAACAAATAGTCAACCAAAGTCAAGTTCAAGCATTTAAGAAGCAAGCGCAATTGGTTTCAAACTCATATCATGCATCATCATCAATTCACAAACCAAAGAAGGCAAGGCATAGCAAATGAAAGCACAAGGAAGTCAACAGAATGACTTGCATCAAAAGTCAACTCAAACAACTTCAAAAATCATCAAATAAATCATACTCAATCCTAACATCTAGCATGGTAAGCATGTCAAATTTCATCACAATTGGACAAGTGGAAGGCAGTCAATGAAAATCATGAAGTCAAAGCAAATTTGAATATGCTCAATGAAGTCAACAGAAAGACTTAGCTCAAAAGCAATCATAACCAATTCCAAAAATTATCAAATAATTCAGGGTCAATCACAATCCATAACATGGCATGCATACCAAATTTCAACTCAATTGGATCATGGGAAGGTGGTCAATTAAAATCAGGAAGTCAAAACAATTTCAAGTATGCACAAAGAAGTCAAACATTCATGGGTCAACTTCAAAAAATCATAACTAAATGAAAACAGATGAGAAATGAATGGGACCAACACCAATGCAAAGCTCAAGATGTCTAGTATGCACATGTAAAATTTTATGATCATCCAATAAGATATGAGAATTTCACAAAGGATTTGGCAAGATGTGTCACATAAAGTCAACCATTGACTAGGCAGGGAAGAAAAAATTCAAACAAATGGAAAACAGCACAATTAATTCCAAGAAAAATCACACATTAACTAGACATATAAGAGATGGCTCATGCAAAATTTCATATTATTTGGAGGTCAGAAAGCAAATGAACAAAAAATCATGAAATGGCATAACATTGGTGTGACACAAATTGTCACACCCTACTTCAAAAAATCAAATCTCAACAACCACATATGATAAATGCACAAACTTTACATCAAAACAAAGGTGAATGAGTGTAGATTAACCACAAAAAGACTTCAGGGGCATTGGATACATCATGATCATTTCACAAAAGGAATGGCAAAAGGTGTCAAATAAGCATACATGTTAAGAAGTCTAATGCCATTTAAAATCCAGCCAACCAAAAATTCAGCAAAAATCATGATTAAATAATAGACATTCATGTGAAAATGATGGAAAAAATTTCATGAATTTTGGAGCTAAATTGAGTGAGTTGTGAATTTTAGAAGATGATGAACAAATTGGAGCAAACATGAACAAAGAACATGGTTTAATAGGTCAACCAAAGTCAGCATGACATTTTGGTAATTCAGCGTGTCACTTAACTAAACGCTGCGTTTAGGCTCCACAGACCAAATATTTTGATTGGCTCGCTTCCAATGGAACAGTACTCATGCAGAAAAACAAAACATACAGGCCAATCGTGCTTCAAGTTCAAATGCAATTAGGGTTTTTGAAATGGCAAGGTAGCATCACCTTCATGCAATCAGTATGAACAAATTCCAAACCAAGTTCTATAAACAGCATGGCAATACAACAGTAAAACTCATGCAACATCTAACAACAACACTCCAAACACGATCCTGGAAATTTTCTAGGCAGGTGGTTCTAGGGTTTCAACAGGGTATTCATCATCAACATCAAAATCATGAAGAAAAAGTGTGCCCAGAAAATGACAACAAGCATATCAATCGATTCAGCAAACCAAGCACATGCATAATATAGCATCCATTATTATTAATTTGAACACACAAAAGAGAAATCAACCAAAACAAGTTTGAACATAGAATTTCAAAACCAGATTTCTCTTAACACAGTGAATCATTTTCGATGGTTTAAGGTTCATTGGAATCAGCATCAAAATATCTATCCTAAACATGGCATAGTTTGGTAAATGATGAGATTCGAAATGTTACCAAGATTGAAGCACAGTTGAGTTGCAGTGGTGATTTGGCCTTCAAAGCTCGAAACAGATGTGCTTTAGGCTTTGAAATGATGGATGAGGAAGTTCTTTCAGCTCAAGAATGCTTGGAAATAAACAAATCACGATCTGCCATTGTTGGTAGCTTGAAGAAAACAGAACAAAAAGCTACACTACAGTTGAGGTTTGATGGTCCAAAAAGCTTCCAAAGGTTGGCCAAGTGATGATGGAAGCAAGAGGGCTCGAGGGTTCTTGAAGATTTTACTCAGAAATTGCAAAAGTGCAAAAATGCAAGAATGAGAGAATGAAGGTTTTCTGGTCGTGTGTGGCTGTGTCCCTAGGGTTGGTTTGACAGCAAATAACCTTTATATCATCTGTTTTAACTTGGTAATGGAAGTGCTAAACAGAATTAGTTTAAATGAAGTGAAATGCACATTTTGCTAATTTGGCCAAAAATGCAAATGGGGGTGTGAGTCTGCCCGAGTTTGGGCTTGGTACATGTTGCAAATAACATCTAAAATGAATCCCAGTTGGCCAAAAGTGTTAAATATTGCTAAATCAAAAAGTCAACCCTTGGTCAAACTTGGATTTTAAATGAAACAAGTCAAAAAGGCCATTTTGATTGGCAAGGTTTTGGTACATGATGCTTATATTTTTGGAAAGAGGAGGAAAAATGTGGTTTGTAGGAAAAAACCCCACCAAATTTGGCCTTTTGGTTCATGAGATATGGCTTGTTGAAGTTCAAAAAATGTGAAAATGAAATGATCATACCTTGCAAACCATTCATGGGATTTGAGAGTTCTTGGACTTTTTGAAAATGGGAGAACAAGATCTTCAACTTTCATGTTGGGCAAAAATTCATTTGAAGCTTGTATCATGATGTAAGTTTGGGATCAAGAAGTTTCCATTTTTGGCAGTTAAAATTACAGGTCCAGTTTCTATTTTTGGAAATTTTCTGATTGGCTTCAAATTCTTCAATGATGTTGATTGCCATGATATATAAGGCCTATTGGGACATGAATAAGCTCTCTCAAACCAAATCCATCCATCAAAACCATAAAATCAGCCACAGTTGACCAAGTTTGACTTTTTAGGGTTTCTGACTGATTGTGCATGATCTGATGACTTCTGAACATCTAACCTTTGACTTAAACACTTCAAATGGGCCTCCAAGTCATGTGAACTTGTTGGACAAACCCTAAGGCCTTGGCTCCTTGAGAAACAACCTTGCTTGATTGGTTGACTGATCTCCTGATCAGTTTGACCTAATTCTTGACTTGCTTGCTCTTGAGGCAACTGGGGACAATGCAATGCTATGCAATGGACCATGATATGCTATGACTTAATATGAAATGGTATGTACAATGATAGGTGCAAATTTGAGGTGCTACAGCTGCCCCTATTCAATCAGCTGGGAACCCGAACGGATGATAGCAACGGCTGTCAGACTTTCAGGGTAAACAGGGATTGAATACAAAAGAACCGTAGAATTTTCACAACAGGGATCCACCAATGGAAACGTCCACTGGGATTTGATTCTTATTACTGGGTATATATTTTTTGTTTTTGTTTTCAACGGGTATAACCACATCCAGACACCGCAACGACGATGAATGGGAAAAGAAATCACAACTAGATGCCAACGGACAACTAGGAAAAACTCAACGTTCACCAAGATCAACGGAGAGGTAAATCCACAAGGGGACAGGTACAACTAGACGTCATAGGACGAATAGGAAGACTCACGTTTATCGACACCAACGGAGAGGAGGAAAACTTCAACCAGACGTCATAGGACGAAAGGGAGACTCACGTTTATCGACACCAACGGAGAGGAGGATAACTTCAACCAGACGTCATAGGACGAAAGGGAGACTCACGTTTATCGACACCAACGGAGAGGAGGAAAACTTCAACCATACGTCATAGGACGAAAGGGAGACTCACGTTTATCGACACCAACGGAGAGGAGGAAAACTCAACCAGACGTCATAGGACGAGAGGTAGACTCACGTTTATCGACACCAACGGAGAGGAGGAAAACTCAGCCAGACGTCATAGGACGAAAGGGAGACTCACGTTTATCGACACCAACTGAGAGGAGGAAAACTTCAACTAGACGTCATAGGACGAAAGGGAGACTCACGTTTATCGACACCAACGGAGAGGAGGAAAACTCAACCAGACGTCATAGGACGAGAGGTAGACTCACGTTTATCGACACCAACGGAGAGGAGGAAAACTCAACCAGACGTCATAGGACGAGAGGTAGACTCACGTTTATCGACACCAACGGAGAGGAGGAAAACTCAGCCAGACGTCATAGGACGAAAGGGAGACTCACGTTTATCGACACCAACGGAGAGGAGGAAAACTTCAACCAGACGTCATAGGACGAAAGGGAGACTCACGTTTATCGACACCAACGGAGAGGAGGAAAACTCAACCAGACGTCATAGGACGAGAGGTAGACTCACGTTTATCGACACCAACGGAGAGGAGGAAAACTCAACCAGACGTCATAGGACGAGAGGTAGACTCACGTTTATCGACACCAACGGAGAGGAGGAATACTTCACTAGGGAAGGGAGGGCGACGTTATGAACATCGAAAGAGGATGTTTACCGACATCAAAAGAAAACCAGACACTTACGCATGACTGGAAATCACCGAAGGATGGTGTTTACCGACACCAAAGAAGACCAGACACTTACGCATGACTGGAAATCACCGAAAGATGGTGTTTACCGACACCAAAGAAACAACACACGCGGGTGCTGACGGGATACTGACATCCACAAGATGACAGGGCAAGGCTGAACACTTGCAGGGGGTCTCACTGGGGATCAAGGTCACGACAGCGAGCAAACAGGAAGGAACACCAAGGATACCGGGTTGTGGGTATGAAACGGGTGACCGACCAAAGCGTGAATTGGTTTGTGTTCCAAAACACTCAACATCCTGAAGAGGGCTAAAAAAGCAGTCTTGTTAGAGGATGAACATTCGATTCCACAAGGAATACGAATCTTACTCGACTGGGGAGGACGACTTCGACCCAAGAGCGCATGAGACATATTATCTATAGCCGTCAGAACGTAGATAATAACCTCGCATGGAAGATTATCCATAACCGGGTTGTAGGTTGTTAAATGAATAATCGACCGAAAACATCCTGAAGAGAGCGAAAGCAGACTTGTTAAAGGATGGACATTCGATTCCACAAGGAATACGAATCTTACTCTGCTGGTGATAACAATCGAAAGATTGACCAAAGAGTGCATGAGATATATTATCTATAGCCGTCAAAACGTAGATAATACACGCGCATGGAAGATTTATCCATAACCGGGTTGCAGGTTGTTAAATGGATAAACGACCGAAAAGAAAGGCATCGGTACCAGGACTAGGTATGCAAAAGATGACCAATCAAAAGAGGATAAAGTTGCTAACTCGGAGCAAATATCCAAAAAGAAGAGGAAGACCCAATGGGGACAATACTGCTTGATCAAGGCAAGTATCCAGAGGGGAAAGAATATCAATATCACAAATCGGATACTGATAACTGTAAAGAGGGGATTACGTCTACCGGTTAGTAGGCAGAAAACCACGGAAAAGTAACCAGTCATCGATAGGATGAGCACACAGGGTTAACTCCAACAAGGGGAGGAATGTGGGATTTTACAACTACCAGCTAGTGGGTAGAAAACCACAAAGATAGGACTTACAGCTACCGGTTCGTAGGTAGAAGCCATGGAAAAGTAACCAGTCATCATCGGGATGAGCACAAAGGGTTAACTCCACCAAGGGGAGGAATGTGGGATTTTACAACTACCAGCTAGTGGGTAGAAAACCACAAAGATAGGACTTACAACTACCGGTTTGTAGGTAGAAGCCAATGGAAAAGTAACCAGTCATCATCGGGATGAGCACAAAGGGTTAACTCCACCAAGGGGAGAACGTGGGATTTTACAACTACCAGCTAGTGGGTAGAAAACCACAAAGATAGGACTTACAACTACCGGTTCGTAGGTAGAGGCCAACAAACGATTTGCTGAGAGACAGAGTGAGAAAAAAAAGGATTTACAACTACCGGGTAGTGGGTAGAAAACCGCGGAAAAGTAACCAGTCATCGATAGGATGAGCACACAGGGTTAACTCCAACAAGGGGATGAAAGTGGGATTTTACAACTACCAGCTAGTGGGTAGAAAACCACAAAGATAGGACTTACAACTACCGGTTAGTAGGTAGAGGCCAACAAATGCCGCTGAGGATGAAATGAATGAGTGCCGGTTAGTGAGCGACTACTCATTTATGCCCCAGGGAAGCACAGGAGACAGTCAACGGGGAGCCAATTTAGGATTGATCCAAAAAGGCAAACTGAAACAAGACTCATCCTAATGAGGAACGAACTCAATAGGGAAAAACCATCCCGTGTAGGGAGGGAACAGAAATAACCGTCATCCACGAGGATGTATCTCAGTGGGGAAATGGCAGGAAAGGATAGACACTTTCTGCTTAAGGGGTTGGCTCTACATGGAGAGATCAGACACACCCACATCTGCTAGGGGAAAATCTACTGGAGAGATCTGTATCAACAAATAGCAGGAGGTAACAATCAACAGATGCCCGGCGACAGCTGCAACATGAGTATCCAAATGCTATGATTATGCATGTATGCATTATGCATGATGAATGTATGATGAATGCTGACAAACAGACATGCTCAAACCACGGGTCCGGGAATCAATCATCCGGAGAGAAAACCAAAGTCACCAGAGAGCCAAGAAAATCCACTGGAGACTGGGATATTAGGGAGCAACACCATCCTGCTGGGGAGGAAGAGCCACAAGAGGCTTCCGGAGGGATCGTCGGTCACAACCGGAGAACAGAGTTCAACATACTGGCGGGCGCGCCGCAACAACTTGTGCTGGAAATCAGGGATACCAAGAAGCAACCAGATCTCTGACGAGGATACAAAGGCCATTGACAAAGCTCCTCGTGCAAACAAATCCGCTGAGGGATCTATCTGAGGACATGATGGAGTACTGGGATGTCAATCCACGCAATACCGAATCTTTGCAGAAAAGCGCTCATGCTGGTGGAGAGGAAGACTGGCCTGCTGGAGAGGCGAAAGTTGAAGTCTTCAGTAAACGCTCTGCTTGGGGAACTGCCCCACAATAATGTCCGAAACAGCAAACTTGCTGGGGATGCCCCACGATGAGGCTCAGACAGCACTCTACTGGGGATGCCCCACAATAGAGCTAACAGGGACTTGGAGGAAGAATCTGTACTGCCGGGAACATGAAGATGAACAACTTCAACCAACACTGCATCGGGCAAAATCACTGAGGAGAAACCATACGAGGTTCGGCAGGACAAAGATACAGTCATGCTCGAGATACGAACAATTGTCTTACCTGTTGGTAATCATACCACCCCCGGGAGAGCACTGTGGGTCTCCTAAGTATTCTTCCATCATTGTGAATGTTCACTTTGTTTAAGAACAAAAATTTTGAAAAAATTTGTTTATTTTGAAAACAATGATACTTTATCATTTAAAACATGCAAAACATTTGTTGAGTTAAAACAAATAAGAGTGCAAACAATTGGCTAAAAGCTCAAATTGATGTGATGGAATGGTAGTCTGCAAAGGGCGAGACTCCATAGATCTGTACAAGTTTGAAATCGGTGATATATAATGGAGAGGGCTACATTGAACATAATGACCTTTCCTCTACCATTCTGAATTTTCGATGTATTCAAAGCTTCAGTCGACGACGAATCGAGAATCCCTGACGGATGACAGATATAGAGCACAGTCTTGTCAATATGCAGTTACTTGCCAAATCCCTAATTTTTGCCTAGATTGCCCCAGTGTGAGGTGCTCAATCTAGCGGGATGCAAATTCTTTTTTTTCAAAGTCTCTAACTTTTGCCTGGATTGCCCTTTCGGGTTTTCAATCCACCGAGACGCTCCTTTTTGCCTAAGTCGCCCTTTGGGGTGTTCGACTCATCGAGCTTTTGCTTTTTTTTTTGTTTAGGCGAAGTATTTCTTGACTGCATCGGAATTCACAGGACGAGTGAACTTCTTCATCCATTGTGGTAAGTGTCAGAACACTGCCTGAAAAGGCTCTCTTGTCAACACATGGACTTATAGCTTGGGGGGTTCACTTGCCCCTGGAATCGAGCACGAAAGACAAGACTTTCTTGAGCACAAGGTCCCTCGGAACACACGAGGCTTGATCTTCTTGTCAAATGCTTTCTGACCATAAAACATGGCAGTTGATCTTTTGTTTTTGCTTGAATTCAGCATCAGCCAACTTGGGACTTTGAGGGTGCTATCTTTCTTTTGTTTTTTTTTCTTTTGATTTTGCTTTTGATTTCGCTTTCTTTTGATTTCTTTTGATTTTGCACCCTCCTCTCTTTTTTTTTTTTTTTTTGATAATGCCCCAGTTGGCTGTTCTGCTGATTCTCGAGATGCAGCTGAGTGATCTTCTTTTCTCGCTCAAGAAATCGGGAAATACCGTCAGGAATTCCTTCAACATCATCTTCGTCCGCTTCGAATACAGGGAATTCAAATTTGGGAGATGACGTCCGATCATTATGTTCAATGGGTTTGAGAAACAACCTGCATAAAGATTTTGATATGAAAAGCTCTTTGAAAAACAAACAAGACAATCGTTATGCAGATGAAAAGATTGCTTTTATTCTTGTTTTTAAAGGTTTTTTGTGATCACCAATTTCATGCAAAAAGCGAAAAGGGAAAACAATTGGAAAAACAAATGTTTTAACACGAATTTATTTGAATGAAAATATCATTGCACAAAATGTTGCCAACAATGCCATCACTTCTCCTTTTGGCATGGGAGAAGGGTTTTTAAACAAAGTGATTATTACAAAGACTTATGAACAACTGTAGGAAAGCCCACAGTGACCCAATTGTGATAGATCCCTTCAGGGACGACAACTGTCAGTATTTCTTGCATCAGCAGCTTCTGCTTTTCTGAACAACCCTTCCGAAGAAAAGTCGGCGCCAGCCCGGGACTTGTTGTCTTCAAACTTGATTAGCATTGGGACCTAAGTCCTCCAAGATCAGAATGCCTGACCTCACAAGGTCTTGAACCTTCATTTTTAGCTGGAAACAACTATCCACGTCATGACCAGGAGCACCTGAGTGATACACACAGTGCTGTTCAGGCCTATACCACCACCGAGGGTTGACAGGTATGGGCGGCGGGTCTCTGGGAGTGATCAAGTTCCGCTCTATCAGAGTGGGATACAGTTCGGCGTAGGACATGGGGATTGGATCAAAAATGATCTTCTTCCTCTCATTACTTGTACCAGCTTGATTGTCAATGGGAAGCTGGTAAGCCTGCTGCTGAGGATGACGTTGTGGACGCTGAGGCTGCTGAGCTGGTCTTCTCGGCTGTTGTTGAGTTTGAGTGGCTGGAATAGTCACAGCAGCAACTTGCCGATACTGTCCTCTGTTTGCACTCCTCCGACGGTGCACAACATTTGTTTCAATCTCTCCCCTTTTGGGTGCCCCAGAGTATGTCTTCTTAGAACTGGAAGAACTTGAAGAGCCAGGATGGCGAACCGGAGCGCGGGTTGCTCTGACATTAACGGTCTCTGCAGCAAGAGGCTGTTCACTGATTCTGACCCTCCTCAATTCATCACCCACGGCATAATCATTGACGAGAATAGTGACAGCAGCATTCTCATGAACGGGTACATCCACTGGTGGAGTACGGCGGACTGGTGGAATCACGGCTTCCAGTCTCTGGGCTAAGGCACGCAGCTCCTCTTGCCCCTGAACAACTCCTTGCATCATCGTCAGAAACTGGGCCATGTTCGCCCTCATCTCAGCCAACTCAGTCTGAACCTGATCCATGCTTCTCTGATGGTTGAGTCTCGTTGAGTAGCGGTGTGGTCTTTGATCAGCTATCCTGCCTCAACACAGGAACCCACAGTAAGAAGACGGCACAAGAACACCTGTTATGCAAATGAGATGAGTATGATGTTAAATGATGCGTGATGCACATGATATGCTCATTTCTCAGGCATTCAAAGAGCCTGACCCATCCTCAAAAGATGGCAACCGGCAGAAACAAGAGAACAACAGGATACAAGGAAAATGAGAACAACAGGGAAATACTGACAGCCTTATCTACACATAAGTGTAAAAAGGTCAATACAACCAAGTCAACAAAATATTCGGATAATCAGAGTACAAAGAAATGAATCCCATCCAACAAGCCTGGAGGTGATTCTCAACAAAAAGATCCACAGACGGAGTACAAGCAAATGAATCCCATCCAATAAGCCTGGAGGTGATTCTCAACAAATACAAACAAAGATACAGACTAAGCCAGACGGTCCTCCGGAATGAGGGTCTTCAGGTAATGGCATTGGTCTATCAACAGTGTGCATTCTGAACATTCCGGTAGAGGCGTGATCTTCTCTTTCAACTGTCTCCTCAGCTCCAAGACTTCTCCTCCAAGATAATCCTCTGACTTCTGTCTCAATTCCATCTCTTTCTTCAACTGAACGTCCTTGTCTTTGAGTTGCTTCTCCAAGTCTCTGATCTTCTTTTGATAGTTGACTTCTGCTCTCTGTAATCTCAGACATTCCCTATGCTCTGCATCCATCAGGGATTCCATCTCCTCATATGATCTTTTCTTGCTCCTTGCTCTGCCAGCATCTTCTCCTTGCACTTCCCTGAGTTGATGGGCCAAGTGCAGCTTGTCAGCCTTAGCTTTGTACAGCTCCATCTGAGTGTCCTGCTCCTTCTCTCTCAGACGACGACTCTCCATCAAGGCTTGCTTATAGTGCTCAGCAGGCACACTATCAGCAAGAACCAAGGGTGGTTGCTCTTGCAACGGCTCCATCCTATCGTAGGGTAGCAGCAAAGTTTCCACTCTCTTCTTTACCCAATCGGTGTAATCGGGCATTGCAATGGCAAACTTCTTCCCTAAGACGGATCCATCCTTCACCCCAAGAGATCTCCAGGCTTTCCCTATCTGCTCCAACTTAACAGGGTCATCCTTCTTCTCAAAATACACACTCTCAGCTATCTCAGCTTCGAGCGGTCTTCTACTCATAACAAACCCTAGCTGGCGAAGAGAAAGAACTGGGTTGTAATTGATGCAACCCTTGGTCCCTATGAGTGGCACGTTCCGATATTCACCACAACTCATGATAACATCCTTCACGTCCATCCTGTACGACTGCCACCTGATGTCATAGGAAGTGAGCGACATGACCCTCTGAGTCCACTTCAGAGTGCTCTGGGTGTCTACAAATGGTCCATTGGTTGGCAGAAGAGACATGAACCATTTGAACAGAAGAGGTAGGCAACACCTGATGGCTCCTCCCTTACCATGCCTACTGTGGATGGCATAGTAAGTGTCAGCTAAGAGAATTGGAACTGGATTCCCTCTGATGAAGATGCTGATGGCAGTAAAGTCAATGAAATTTGGCATACTGGGAAATAGGATGATCCCATAGATCATGGCAGCAAGCTGAGCGTGAAAAACTTCCCAATTCCCCTTTTCTGCCTCATCTCTAGCAATCCTTATAAGAAACTTCAATGGTAGGCCCACAACTTCCCCACAGGGCTTCCAATTCTCACCAACCTCCTTAACACTCAACCGGAGAGCTCTGGCAATCAATCTGAAGTCAACCTCCTTTGGGACGTCCAAGAAGGGAGTCTGATGCTGAACCGGGACATTCATCAGAATAGAGTACTCCTCGAGAGTAGGTGCTAGCTGATAATCTTGGAACGTAAAGCATCTGAGCTCTGGATCATAGAACTGAAGAAGTGTCTGCAGAGGCACCGGATCCACTACTGTCTTCAGCACTGTCAGAATATCTCCATACTGTCCAACAAAACTCTTCAGACGATCATCTGTCACAAAGCTACCCAACTCAATCAGTGAAGTCAGCGGCTCTCGATGAAAGCTGTAGGAACAGGTCTTCCGCTTCGGCTCTGAGACTGTTGCCATCTCTATCAGTAGACAAGCTCGGGAATGTACCTGAGAAATGATATGCATGCAGAGATTAGTTTTTTTTTCTTCTTTTTTTCTTTTCTTTTTTTTTTTCAATATTTTTTTTAATGCGTTTCTTTTGAAAAATAAATATGCTATGATGCACATGATGCAGACTGGACTGGCTGGTTGTGCAAACTCTGATCATTAGGTCGAAGCTTCAGTCAAAACTCGGAACCCAAATCCGACTTAAGGTCAACTGAACACACTGTTGTCTGAACTAGAGTCACCAACAGAACCGAGTCACCAACAGTACCTGTAATGATCAACCCTTCCCCACTCACGGGTGTAGTCTAGGCCAGGGTAAAGGCTGAGAGAAACGCAACATAAATAACCTTTCGCAGAATACCATCATATACACACCCGAAGTATGTAACGACGATACCCCACCAGGGTCTGAACTGCTCGTGATATCAATGTTCCGCTAAGTGGCGCAATACCACCCGCTTCCCATGAATCACTCTATTCCTAATCATCCTAGATTTTCACTCATGGTCTGGGTATTGGACCTTTTACCTCAACTGACTCCCCCCCACACAGAAAAAACAGACAACCAGCCAGGCAGAATGAATAATGAATATGAATGCAAACATTAATGCACACAATCAATGCAAACAATAAATGAAATAAACAAATAATGAATGCAATAAAATACACACAGCACAAAGCAACCAAAAACCCAATCCTAGAGAGCGCTAGGAGAGACTCGCTCAGGGAAGATGGACCAGCATAGGTCAACTTCTCTATGTCCCCAGCAGAGTCGCCAGCTGTCGCATCACGCGAAAAACCGGCGGGAAAAGAAAGAAACAACAGAGCCGCCACCGTGCGTTATTTATCCCAAAAGAGGGAAAGGAAACGCTCGAAGTAAACCTGGGAAAAGACATGGTCTCGCGACCAAAGAGAATGGGTTCGGGAGTCGGTTATGCGAAGGGAAGGTATTAGCACCCCTGCGCATCCGTCGTACTCGACGGGATCCACGCACAATAGGAAGGGAAAATGGTTGCTGAAACACTGCTCAAACACACACACACTGGCTGAAAGAGACACAAGAAACTGACTGAAACTGACTCGGCAGGATATCGCATCCTGGGCCTACTTAGTCTATCAAGCATAGACATCAGAGTCAAAGTAGTTCGGACTGGGGAAAACGACATGCTCGCTAGGATATCGCATCCTATGCATACGTATCTCCTGGGACGAAGGAGAATCAGAGCATTCGTAGCTCGGCTGACACGCACACAAACAAAACAAGACAAAGGCAAACGTGGAGCCTGAATGCCAATCGCTGGACTTACATCAGCATCCGAACCAATAAACACACACAGGAAACCAACTGCCAATCGCTGGACTTATGTCGGACTCCAACCAGAACACACACAAGGGTGGTTAAGACACAAAGGTGGAAAAAGAAAAAGGGCGGAAAAAGCAAAAAGGCGCCCGGAGAGATCAGCTCATCTCCTGCCTACGTACCTCATCTGGTATGAGGATCAGGGCGACGTAGTTCCCCTACGCAGGGAAAAAAGACTAGCCTAACCAGATAACAGAGGGAGACACAACACTAGGGAGACTACGACTCGAGCCTAGATGTTGTCATGCAAAGTCAACCCTAAGTCAAGGTTTCTAGCTAACTGGCACAAGGGCCAACCTATCCTAGACATGACTTGCACAGGAAGCAAGCCACACACACACCTAACTTGCACAGGAAGCAAGGAGGGTCTCGATTGCAACTAGGGCAAGAGAAAGGGGAGGTCTCAATCGCAACGAGGGCGAGAGAAGAGAATTAGTGTTAGTTGTTAGTCAAACTCGACAAGACATCGCATCTCGTGCCTACGTATCTCATCTGAACATGAGAATCAGAGTTGCCGTAGTTCGGCTACGGAGGGACAAAGGTCTCGATTGCAACTAGGGCAAGAGAAAGAGAAAGGCTCGATCGCAACGAGGGCGAGAGAAAGGAAAAGGCTCGATCGCAACGAGGGCGAGAGAAAGGATCGCAACGAGGGCGAAAGCAAACAAGGATTAGTCTAAACTAAACCTAACTTGCACAGGAAGCAAGTCAAACAAACATACAAGCACAGATAGCACACACTATACACAAGCAAGTGGCTCAAGCAAGGGTTAGGTTTTAGTCGAGGGGTCACATCAACCTCAACAAACAAACCTCTGGAATGGGGTGAAATGTTGCTCTTAACCTTGCCATTGAGGGGCTAAGGTGAAGCAGATGAAAGGAGATGAGGGGTGTGCCTCATTGCTTCTATCCCTGGCCAGGGAGAGCATTTGACAAGAATGTGTGGGTTCAGAAAGTGGGAACCCTTCTACACATTTGATACTGACTCGACTGTGCAATTGCACAAGATCTTGGGTTTTTATCTGTAATGCATCAACACAGTGGTGCGAGCAAAACAGAAGACACACTGAATAGCAGGGGATAGGTTGCTTATCCCTTGGGTTCTGCCAATTGCCTCTTCACTTAGGAGGTCTTTGACTCTGTACAAGGACAAATTTAAACATACACAAGCATTGCCTCTTAAGGAGGACTTCAGACAGTTTGCCCGGCCAAATAACAGGCCGGGTCTCCAGACTACATGAAGAAAAAGGAATTATACCTCAAGCAAGTTGCTAAATAGCAAAGCAAAGCAAGTTCAAAGAACTTAAGCAACTAATGGTACCTGAAATAGTCAAACTAATCAGTACACATTTCAACAGTTAAAGCAAAAGGAAAAGAATCAACAGTCAACATAGAGGGACCAATGTGCAAAGCACAAACTCAAGCTATATGAGTCACACCACCTACAAAACAAAGGTTAGCACATGATATGTAATCAAACTCAATCAAATTTGTATGATCTTTGAGGCATTGTTGCTTAACCTGAAACATAAACTCAATCATTAGTCCAAAAGACCACTAGGACAAGCCTAGGGTCAAAAACAAAAGGGAAAGTCAAAACAGCAAACAAATAGTCAACCAAAGTCAAGTTCAAGCATTTAAGAAGCAAGCGCAATTGGTTTCAAACTCATATCATGCATCATCATCAATTCACAAACCAAAGAAGGCAAGGCATAGCAAATGAAAGCACAAGGAAGTCAACAGAATGACTTGCATCAAAAGTCAACTCAAACAACTTCAAAAATCATCAAATAAATCATACTCAATCCTAACATCTAGCATGGTAAGCATGTCAAATTTCATCACAATTGGACAAGTGGAAGGCAGTCAATGAAAATCATGAAGTCAAAGCAAATTTGAATATGCTCAATGAAGTCAACAGAAAGACTTAGCTCAAAAGCAATCATAACCAATTCCAAAAATTATCAAATAATTCAGGGTCAATCACAATCCATAACATGGCATGCATACCAAATTTCAACTCAATTGGATCATGGGAAGGTGGTCAATTAAAATCAGGAAGTCAAAACAATTTCAAGTATGCACAAAGAAGTCAAACATTCATGGGTCAACTTCAAAAAATCATAACTAAATGAAAACAGATGAGAAATGAATGGGACCAACACCAATGCAAAGCTCAAGATGTCTAGTATGCACATGTAAAATTTTATGATCATCCAATAAGATATGAGAATTTCACAAAGGATTTGGCAAGATGTGTCACATAAAGTCAACCATTGACTAGGCAGGGAAGAAAAAATTCAAACAAATGGAAAACAGCACAATTAATTCCAAGAAAAATCACACATTAACTAGACATATAAGAGATGGCTCATGCAAAATTTCATATTATTTGGAGGTCAGAAAGCAAATGAACAAAAAATCATGAAATGGCATAACATTGGTGTGACACAAATTGTCACACCCTACTTCAAAAAATCAAATCTCAACAACCACATATGATAAATGCACAAACTTTACATCAAAACAAAGGTGAATGAGTGTAGATTAACCACAAAAAGACTTCAGGGGCATTGGATACATCATGATCATTTCACAAAAGGAATGGCAAAAGGTGTCAAATAAGCATACATGTTAAGAAGTCTAATGCCATTTAAAATCCAGCCAACCAAAAATTCAGCAAAAATCATGATTAAATAATAGACATTCATGTGAAAATGATGGAAAAAATTTCATGAATTTTGGAGCTAAATTGAGTGAGTTGTGAATTTTAGAAGATGATGAACAAATTGGAGCAAACATGAACAAAGAACATGGTTTAATAGGTCAACCAAAGTCAGCATGACATTTTGGTAATTCAGCGTGTCACTTAACTAAACGCTGCGTTTAGGCTCCACAGACCAAATATTTTGATTGGCTCGCTTCCAATGGAACAGTACTCATGCAGAAAAACAAAACATACAGGCCAATCGTGCTTCAAGTTCAAATGCAATTAGGGTTTTTGAAATGGCAAGGTAGCATCACCTTCATGCAATCAGTATGAACAAATTCCAAACCAAGTTCTATAAACAGCATGGCAATACAACAGTAAAACTCATGCAACATCTAACAACAACACTCCAAACACGATCCTGGAAATTTTCTAGGCAGGTGGTTCTAGGGTTTCAACAGGGTATTCATCATCAACATCAAAATCATGAAGAAAAAGTGTGCCCAGAAAATGACAACAAGCATATCAATCGATTCAGCAAACCAAGCACATGCATAATATAGCATCCATTATTATTAATTTGAACACACAAAAGAGAAATCAACCAAAACAAGTTTGAACATAGAATTTCAAAACCAGATTTCTCTTAACACAGTGAATCATTTTCGATGGTTTAAGGTTCATTGGAATCAGCATCAAAATATCTATCCTAAACATGGCATAGTTTGGTAAATGATGAGATTCGAAATGTTACCAAGATTGAAGCACAGTTGAGTTGCAGTGGTGATTTGGCCTTCAAAGCTCGAAACAGATGTGCTTTAGGCTTTGAAATGATGGATGAGGAAGTTCTTTCAGCTCAAGAATGCTTGGAAATAAACAAATCACGATCTGCCATTGTTGGTAGCTTGAAGAAAACAGAACAAAAAGCTACACTACAGTTGAGGTTTGATGGTCCAAAAAGCTTCCAAAGGTTGGCCAAGTGATGATGGAAGCAAGAGGGCTCGAGGGTTCTTGAAGATTTTACTCAGAAATTGCAAAAGTGCAAAAATGCAAGAATGAGAGAATGAAGGTTTTCTGGTCGTGTGTGGCTGTGTCCCTAGGGTTGGTTTGACAGCAAATAACCTTTATATCATCTGTTTTAACTTGGTAATGGAAGTGCTAAATAGAATTAGTTTAAATGAAGTGAAATGCACATTTTGCTAATTTGGCCAAAAATGCAAATGGGGGTGTGAGTCTGCCCGAGTTTGGGCTTGGTACATGTTGTAAATAACATCTAAAATGAATCCCAGTTGGCCAAAAGTGTTAAATATTGCTAAATCAAAAAGTCAACCCTTGGTCAAACTTGGATTTTAAATGAAACAAGTCAAAAAGGCCATTTTGATTGGCAAGGTTTTGGTACATGATGCTTATATTTTTGGAAAGAGGAGGAAAAATGTGGTTTGTAGGAAAAAACCCCACCAAATTTGGCCTTTTGGTTCATGAGATATGGCTTGTTGAAGTTCAAAAAATGTGAAAATGAAATGATCATACCTTGCAAACCATTCATGGGATTTGAGAGTTCTTGGACTTTTTGAAAATGGGAGAACAAGATCTTCAACTTTCATGTTGGGCAAAAATTCATTTGAAGCTTGTATCATGATGTAAGTTTGGGATCAAGAAGTTTCCATTTTTGGCAGTTAAAATTACAGGTCCAGTTTCTATTTTTGGAAATTTTCTGATTGGCTTCAAATTCTTCAATGATGTTGATTGCCATGATATATAAGGCCTATTGGGACATGAATAAGCTCTCTCAAACCAAATCCATCCATCAAAACCATAAAATCAGCCACAGTTGACCAAGTTTGACTTTTTAGGGTTTCTGACTGATTGTGCATGATCTGATGACTTCTGAACATCTAACCTTTGACTTAAACACTTCAAATGGGCCTCCAAGTCATGTGAACTTGTTGGACAAACCCTAAGGCCTTGGCTCCTTGAGAAACAACCTTTCTTGATTGGTTGACTGATCTCCTGATCAGTTTGACCTAATTCTTGACTTGCTTGCTCTTGAGGCAACTGGGGACAATGCAATGCTATGCAATGGACCATGATATGCTATGACTTAATATGAAATGGTATGTACAATGATAGGTGCAAATTTGAGGTGCTACACATAGAAGATGATATCGAATACCTCAGGACCTATCTTCACAGGCAAGGTAACTTCCCCACACACAGAACGTTTGGATCCGTCGAAAGCACGAACGATCAGGTCACTGGGAGTAAGCACAAACCCTTCCACATCAATCTTCTTCAGAATCTGCCTAGGCAGCACATTCAGCGACGACCCGGTGTCTACCAATACGTGAGACAACACTGCCCCCTTGCACTCCATGGTGATGTGCAAGGCTTTGTTATGGTTCCGCCCTTCAGGCGGTAAGTCCAGGTTGGTGAATCCTACACCATGCCTGGTGCTCACATTGGCCATCACACCCTCCAGTTGATTGACAGAAATCTCCTGAGGCACGTAAGCCAGATTCAACATCTTCAGCAAGGCATTACGGTGTGCCTCAGAGCACATCAACAGTGAAAGTATAGAAATCTTGGACGGAGTTTGATTCAACTGATCTACAATCTTGTAGTCACTCTTCTTGATTATCTTCATAAACTCCTCCACGTCCTTCTCAAATGACCCCTCGGGCGCTTCCTTCTGGACAGGTTCCTCCTCAACCACAACTTGCTTACCCTTTGCTTTGGCGAGAGCCTCAGCATTATTGTCCCTCAAAGGCTGCGGTGCGAACAGACGACCGCTTCGGGTAAAACCTCCTGGACCTCCTACATTATCCACAGCCGGACCAACAGTTGCAGGAACTCTATTCGGTAAACCAATTGTCACTGGAGCTTGATTCACTGGTCTCGTCTGACTTTCAGCCCTTCTGTAACTGCGGTGAGCATTATCATACTTCCACGGCACGGCTCTACTATTCTCAACAGCCCTTCTTCCAGACGCAACGATAGTAGTTGGAGCACTGATGGTTGCAGGCATGGAAATGGTAACTGGGGTACCATTTGTTGCAGGTGCACTAACGACCCTTTGTCCACGTCCTTCAGACGGTTTAAAGTAAATGGTGATAGTTGACACTGTCCCACGATCTTTTACAGCCCTACTGAATTGCAAACAACCCTCATCCATCATACCCTGGATACCGGCCCTTAACTGGTCGCAACCATTCTCAGATTCTGCACAGCCCAATCAATCCTCATCACAGCCCGAGTAGACACCCCCATTCAGCAGACGGCCCTTCACAACTAGCAGAGAAGTCTGAACATCATCAACATTAACAACCAGATCTTCAGCTTCTTTCCCTTCAATACTGTTCACTCTATGCCCACCATGCTGAGGCATAGGGTTGTTTACGACGTTAGGCACTGGAGCGAAGTTGATTGCTTTGGCATCGATCAAATCTTGGACCTTGTGCTGGAGAGCCTGACACTTCTCAGTATGATGCCCTGGTGCCCCAGAGTGAAAGTCACAACGGACGTTGGCGTCGTACCCAGGAGGCAAAACTGTAGGCGGAGCCATTGTACGCAACTCAACCATCCCCAACCTGAGTAATTCGGGCAGCAGTTCGGCGTACGACATGGGTAGCGAATCAAAACGTCGATCAGGCATCCTTTGTCTGGGCTGATACGGACGTTGCTGTTGTTGTTGTTGCGGTTGTTGAACTCTTTGTTGTTGTTGTTGACGAGGTTGAGGTGCCGGAATGGTGACTGCAGCAGCTTGACGATATTCAATTCTGTTCTGATCTCTGCGGTGTTGAACAGCATTAGTTTCACCCTCTCTTCGACGAGGTGCCCCAGCAAACGGCTTCTTAGAAGAAGAGGAACCAACATCTTGGATCTTCCCAGTTTTAATCAAACTCTCAGTCCTCTCTCCACAAATGACGACATCAGAAAAACTACCGAATGGGCAGCTCCCCATACGGTCCATAAACACACCCTGAAGAGTACCGATAAACATATCTGTCAACTCCCTCTCCAGCATAGGGGGTTGAACTCTAGCAGCCAGTTCACGCCACCTCTGGGCGTACTCCTTGAAGCTTTCATTGGGTTTCTGACAAAGACTCTGCAGCTGAGTCCGGCTCGGTGCCATGTCCATGTTGTGTTTGTATTGCCTCAAGAAGGCCTCACCCAGATCCCTCCAACAGCGGATAGAATCTCTCTTCAATTCCATGTACCAGTCCAAAGAAGCCCCAGATAGACTATCTTGGAAAAAATACATCCACATCTTTTCATCATCGGTATACGCAGAGATTTTTCGATAATAAGCCTGCACATGGGTGCGAGGGCAAGAAGTACCGTTGTATTTATCGAAGGACGGTGCTTTGAACTTGTAAGGGATTCTCAAACCTTCCACCAACCCCATATTGGTAACATCAAAACCGAGAGAATTCTGACATTCCATAGCTCTAATTTTCTCAGCAAGGGCATCAACTTTACGATCCCTCTCATTAACCCTTCCCAGAACGTCTTCGTCTTCACTGAGCAGAGAAAACATATCCTCTTGTCTGTCAACAATCGGAGCAGGATTACGGGTCGGGACACGGACTGCTCTGGCATTAGCGGCATCTGGAACAATAGGTTGACCGTTGATTCGAATACCCCCCAACTCATCACCTACAGCATAGTTGTTGATGGGTACAGCAGCAGCAGCATTGTTATCATTGATTGGGCCTCCCTCTGGCGGAGCATGGTTGACCGGTGGATTTGCAGCCTCTTGTCTCTGAACCATGGCTCGAAGTTCTTCTTGACCTTGCGCAACCCCTTGCATCATATTCATAAACTGGGCCATGTTAGCCTTCATCTCAGCCAACTCTGCTTGAACTTGATCCATACCTCTCTGTTGATTCAGTCTTGTTGAGTAGCGGTGCGGACGTTGATCAGCTATCCTGCCTGAACAGGAACCAAGAGTGAGAAGTCACGACCAAGAACACCTGTTATGCAAAATGATATGAGTATGGTGCTAATGATGCGTATGATGCACATGATATGTTCATTCCTCAGGCATTCAAAGAACCTGAGTCATCCTCAAAAGATGGCAACCTGCAGCAAGAACAACATAGAAGCACAGAAACAACATACACAAGAGTGATGAGTACAAGGTGAAACCAGCAACCTCATCTATATGAGTAACAGGATCATACAACAAAGTCGACAAAGAAAATCCAAACAATCGGAGTACAACAATGAATCCCATCCAACAAGCCTGGAGGTGATTCTCAACATACATATCAAAGATACAAGCTAAGACAAACGGCCTTCCGGAATGAGAGTCTTCAAGTACTGACACTGGTCTATCAACAGGTCACATTCTGAACATTCTGGCAAAAGAGTGATCTTCTCCTTCAGTTGTCGTCTAAGCTCTACCACTTCTCCTCCAAGGTGGTTCTCTGATGCCTGTCTCAAGTCTACTTCCTTCTTCAACTGGATGTCTTTATCTCTGAGTTGCTTCTCCAAGTCTCTGATCTTCTTCTGATAGCTGGCCTCAACCCTCTGCAACCTCAAGCACTCCCGGTGTTCTGCATCTAACATGCTTTCCACCTCCTCGTAGGATCTCTTCTTGCTTCTCAGTCTGCTAGCATCCTCTTCTCGCACTCCTCTGAGTTGATGAGCCAAATTCAACCTATCAGCTTTGGCTTTGTACAGCTCCATCTGGGTATCTTGCTCCTTCTCTCTCAAACGACGATTCTCCATCAGGGCTTGCTTGTAGTGCTCCGCAGGCACACTCTCAGCAAGGATCAAAGGTGGTTGCTCGTGCAACGGCTCCATCCTATCGTAGGGTAACAACAAAGTTTCTACTCTCTCCTTGACCCAATCAGTGTAATCGGGCATAGCAACGGCAAACTTCTTCCCTAAGACAGATCCATCCTTCACACCAATAGACTTCCAAGCTCTCCCTATCTGCTCCAATCTGGCCGGGTCACTCTGCTTCTCAAAATACACACTTTCAGCTACCTCAGCCTCAAGTGGTCTTCCCTTCATCACAAACCCCAACTGGCGAAGAGAAAGAACCGGGTTGTAATTGATGCAACCCCTAGTCCCTACGAGTGGCACATTACGGAATCCTCCACAACTCATAATAACGTCCCGCACATCCATCCGGTATGAATGCCATCTGATGTCATAGGAAGTAAGAAACATAACCCTCTGAGTCCACTTATGCGTGCTCTGAGCATCCACAAAAGGTCCACTGACTGGCAGGAGAGACAAGAACCATCTGAGCAAAAGCGGGAGACAACACCTGATAGCCCCACCCTTACCATGCCTACTGTGAATAGCATAGTAAGTGTCAGCTAAAAGAGTAGGAACCGGATTTCCTCCAATGAAAATACTGACTGCAGCATAGTCGACAAAATTTGGCATACTCGGGAACAAGACGATCCCATAGATCATGACGGCCAACTGAGCATGAAAGGCTTCCCAACTTCCCTTCTCTGCTTCTTCTCTAGCTACCCTCAACAGAAACTTCAAAGGCAATCCTACAACATCCCCACTGGACTTCCAACTATCACTGACTTCCTTGATACCCAAATGGAGAGCTCTGGCAACAGCTCTGAAATCAACCTCCTTGGGCACATCCAAGAAAGGAACCTGATACCGGACCGGGACACTCAGCAAAATGGAGTACTCCTCAAGAGTGGGCGCCAACTGATAATCTTGAAAGGTGAAACAATGAAGCTCTGGGTCGTAGAACTGTAGAAGAGTCTGCAACGGCACCGGATCGACTACCATCTTCAACAGTGTCAGAATATCTCCATATTGGTCAACAAACCCCTTCTGGTTACCACTGGTCATAAGGTTGCTCAACTCAATCAGAGACGTCAAAGGTTCACGGTGAAAGCTGTAGGAACAAGTCTTCCGCTTCAACTCTGGGACTGTTGCCATCTCTATCAGTGAACAAGCTCTGGAATGTACCTGAGAAATGATATGCATGCAGGGATTAGTTTTTTTTTTCTTTTTCCCCTTTTTTTTCTTTTTTTGTATCTTTTTTTTTATTGCGTTTCTTTTGAAAAATAAATATGCTATGATGCAAATGATGCAGACACGACTGGTTGGCTGTGTCTCTCAGAACACAGGATCAAAGCTTCGGCTTGAACTCGGAACCACAAATTCATCTGAAACCCAAAGTCATCTGAGACCCCAAAATTCTGAACCAATAGTCACCAACAGGATCACAAGTCACCAACAAGTCACCAACAAGTCACCAACTGTACCTGTAATAATGATCATTCCCTCCCCACTCACGGGTGTCATCTAGGCTAGGGTAAGGTCGAGAGAAACGCAGCATAAATAACCTTTCGCAGAACATCATCATATACACACCCGAAGTATGTAACGATAATATCCCACCAGGGTCTGAACTGCTCGTGATATCAATGTTCCGCTAAGTGGCGCAATACCACCCGCTTCCCATGAATCACTCTATTCCTAAGCATCCTAGATTTCACTCATGGTCTGGGTATTGGACCTTTTACCTCAAGTGACTCCCACCCCAACAGAGAGAAACAGACAACCAGCCAGGTGAACAGATGAATATGAATGCAAACATAATTACAAACAATAAATGCAAACAATAAATGCAAATAAATACAAATGAATGCAATAAAAAACAGCAAATAGCAACCAAAGCCCTAACCTAAAGAGCGCTAGGAGAGACTCGCTCAGGGAAGATGGACCAGCACAGGTCAACTTCTCTATAGTCCCCAGCAGAGTCGCCAGCTGTCGCATCACGCGAAAAACCGGCGGGAAAACAAGAACAACAGAGCCGCCACCGTGCGTTATTTATCCCAAAAGAGGGAAAGGAAACGCTCAGAGTAAACCTGGGAAAGAACATGGTCTCGCGACCAAAGAGAATGGGTTCGGGAGTCGGTTATGCGAAGGGAAGGTATTAGCACCCCTACGCATCCGTCGTACTCGACGGGATCCACGCACAATAGAAAGGAAAATGGTTGCTAAAACACTGCTCAAACACACTCACACTGGCTGAAAGAGACACAAGAAAACAGACAAGACTGAAACTGACTCGGCAGGATGTCGCATCCTGGGCCTACTTAGTCTATCAGGCATAGACATCAGAGTCGAAGTAGTTCGGACTGGGGAAACGACACATGCTCGCTAGGATATCGCATCCTATGCATACGTATCTTCTTGGACGAAGAAGAATCAGAGCATTCGTAGCTCGGCTGACACGCACACAAACAAACACACAAAGGCAAACGTGGAGCCTGAATGCCAATCACTGGACTTACATCAGCATCCGAACCTAAACACACACACACTGGAACCCAAATGCCACTCGATGGACTTACATCGGCTTCCAAGCACACAACAAGACAAAACATAGACACAGGCGCCCGGAGAGATCTGCTCATCTCCTGCCTACGTACCTCATCTGGTATGAGGATCAGGGCGACGTAGTTCCCCTACAGAGGGACAAAGGACTAGCCTAACCAGATAACAGAGGGAGACACAACTAGGGAGACTACGACTCGAGCCTAGATGTTATCATGCAAAATCATCCCTAAGTTAAGGTTTCTAGCTAACTGGCACAGGGAGCCAGCCTATCCTAATCATGACTTGCACAGGAAGCAAGCCACACACACACTTAACTTGCACAGGAAGCAAGCCAAGCACAACCTATCTTGCACAGGAAGCAAGTCTAAACTAAACCTAACTTGCACAGGAAGCAAGTCAAACAAACATACAAGCACAGATAGCACACACTATACACAAGCAAGTGGCTCAAACAAGGGTTAGGTTTTAGTCGAGGGGTCATATCAACCTCAACAAACAAACCTCTGGAACTGAGTGAATGTGCTCTTAACCTTGCCATTGAGGGGCTAAGGTGAAGCAGATGAAAGGTGAGTGAAGATAAGACTTCACAGCTCTTATCCCTGGCCTGGGAGAGCTTAAGACAAGAATGTGTGGGTTCAGAAAGTGGGAACCCTTCTACACATTTAGAACTGACTCAACTGTACAATTGTACAAGATCTTGGGTTTGTATCTGCAATGCATCAACACAGTGGTGTGAGCAAAGCAGATGACACACAGAATAGCAGGGGATAGGTTGCTTATCCCTTGGGTTCTGCCAATTGCCTCTTCACTTAGGAGGTCTTTGATTCTATACAAGGACAAATTAAACATACACAAACATTGCCTCTTAAGGAGGACTTCAGACAGTTGCCTGGCCAAGTAACAGGCCAGGTCTTCCAGACTACATGAAGAAAAAGGAATTATACCTCAAGCAAGTTGCTAAATAGCAAAGCAAAGCAAAGTTCACAAGGAACTAAAAGCAACTAAAGTACCTGAAATCAGTCAAGCACAATTAGTACACAAGTCAAAGTTAAATCAGAATGAAACAAAGGTTAACAGTCAACACAAGCAAGTGAATGTGCAAGGCACAAGGCTTAAGGCATGTGAGCTAAGCCACCTACAAAACAAACAAGTTAGTCAATGATAATTAAGCAAGCTCAATCAAAAAGAACTGGTCTCATTGGTCATTTGTTGGTCAACCTGAAAACATAAGCTCAAAGGTGAGTAACAGGACCACTAGGGCAAGCCTAGGGTCAAAAGAGAATGAAAAAGTCAAAACAGCAAATGACAAGTGTCCAAAATCATGTTCAAACAATCAAGAAACAAAACCAATTGGGTTCACATTCATATCATGTACCATCATCATTTCATAAGCAAAAGAAGTCAAATCATGGCAAATGGGAGCTCATAGAAGTCAACAGCAAGACTTGCATCAAAACCAATCTTAAACATTTCCAAAAATCACCAAATAAATCATGATCAATCACAACCCACAGCATGGTAAGCATGTCAAATTTCATCTCATTTGGACAAGTGGAAGGCAGTCAATGAAAATCAGAAAGTCAAAGCAATTTTGGACATGCTCAAAGAAGTCAACCAAACATGCATCAACTTAGAAAAATCATAAATCAGAGATGGTGTATGATAAATGAATGGGACTAAAACCATGGCAAAGATGAGGATGTCTAGTTATCTCATGTAAAATTTCATGTCCATCTAATAAAGTATGAGAATTTCACAAATGAAATGGGAACAAGTGTCACAAAAAGTCAACATATTACCAAGCAAGGGAGAAAATCTCAAACAATTAGGAAATGCCATAAATAATTCCAAGAAAATTCACAAGTCAACTAGACATACAAGAGTAGGTTCATGCAAAACATCAGATCAATTGGAGGTCAAGAAGCATGGTATCAAAAATCATCAAGTTGGACATCAATGGTGTGACACAAATTGTCACACCCTAATTCAAAAAATCATAACTCACAAACCACAAATGATAAATTCACAAACTCTACACCAAAATCACCATGGGTGTGTCTAGTTTGAGCACAAAAAATTTGGGAGCCATTGGATAAGGTATCACCATTTCACAAATGTTTTGGCAAAGTGTACAAAATATGCATACATGTCACAAACCCTAATGCCATTTAAAATCTACTCATCCAAAAAATCAGCAAAAATCATGATAAAAAACTAGGGAACCATATGAACACAATGCAACAAGTCCCATGAATTTTGGATTTAAAATGAACAAGTTATGATTTTTGTGAGTTGGGTGCATAAAATGGAATAAAAATTGAAATGAAATTATTTAAATGGGTTAAAAAAGAGGAACCGGTGGCATAACGGTAATTAAGGGCTCCCTTAAGTGAAACGCACCGTTTCACTTAAGGAGGTGGCAGGCGCGGATTGGATGCCTGGCCATGCAACGGTACGTTCACGCAAGCAAAAAATGTTCAACAGCCAAACACGAGCAGCAACATGAATTCTGGGTTTGGAAATAGGGTTTCACCACTGTTCATCACCATCCCAAATCGTGCTCAACAATTTTTTCCAGAAAATTCAATTGAATACACAGACATGATCATCTAACAACCAACAACAAGAATCCAGCATTGATTTTCATTAAAACATAGCCATATCCATGAATCGAGCATAAACATAAATCAATATCAAACTTGTTTTCAGCATAACTCGAGCAATAGTCAATAATTTTCAAAAACAAACACACCACGAGACTCAGCATGGAGAGACCTACCAGAAACATCTCATGATTTTTGAAATAGAGAGGGTCGAAATCTTACTTATTTTTGAAGCAAACGGAGAAACAGTAGTTGTTTGGTGTTTTTGGCCTAAAACAGATGCTCCTTAGGTCTTCAAATGATGAATGATGATTGATGTTTGGCTTGAAATGGCTTGGTCTGGCTCTAAATAGCTTCTGCCATTAATGAAGCTCTTCCAAAACAGTCCATGAACATGGCTTTACAGCTGCAGCATGATGGTTGAAACAGGTTCACAATGTTGTATGAATGTTGTTTTAGGCAAGGCAAGGCTTAGTCTCTTTGGAGTTTTTGACAGATTTTGAGAAATGGCCAAAAAATGAAGTTTGAGAGAATGAGTGATTTTCTGTGTTGGTTTCCAGCTGCTAGGGGTTTGTAACATGACAGAAAAATGATGAAAAAATCTGCTATGTTGTGGTACAAAATCAAGTTCATGGATATGTGGGATAGGGTTGTTGAAAATTGTACTTTTGTCCAAATTTCAAGCAACTTAGGAATGGCAACATGTACTGCACAAAAAGGACTTGGTAACATGACCAAAACATGATTTCTGAACTATTTCAAATGGCCAAATGGTTTAAAAATGATTATTTTGAAAAGTCAAAATTTAACTCACTTGAAATTAATTCAAGCAAGTCAAAAAATGCCATTTTGATTGGTGAAGTTTTGGTACATGAAAGTTACATTTTTGGAAAGAGGGGATCAAATGTGACTTGTAGGAAAAAACCCCACCCAAATTGGCCAAATGGTTTGGGAGATATGGCCTTTTGAAGTTCAAGAATTTTTGAAAATGAATTGATCATAACTTGCCAACCATACATGGGAATTGAGTGTTCTTGGACTTTTTGGAAATGGGAGAACAAGATCTTCAACTTTCATGTTGGGCAAAAATTCATTTGAAGCTTGTATCATGATGTAAGTTTGAGGATCAAGACTTTCCATTTTTGGTAAGTTTCAGTTACAGGTCCAGTTTCCATTTTTGGAAATTTCTGATCTGGCTTCAAATTCTTCCATGGTGGTGTTTGACATGATATATGAGGCCTATTTGGACATGAATAAGATCTCTCAAACCAATTTCCATCATCAAATCACTGATTAAATGGACAGTTGACCAACAGTTGACTTTTAGGGTTTCTGACTGACTGTGCACTGACTGATGACTTCTGAACATCCAATCTTTGACCAAAACACTTCAAATGGATCCCCAAGTCATGTGAACATGTTGGACCAACCCTAGGGCCTTGGCTCCTTGAGAATTGTGCTTGCTTGCTTGACTGACTGATCTCCTGACCAGTTTGACCTAATTTCTTGACTGGCTTGCACTTGAGGCAAATGGGACAATGCAATGCTATGCAGTGGACCATGATATGCTATGACCTAATATGAAAATGTATGTACAATGATAGGTGCAAATTTGAGGTGCTACAGTCCCAGAGGAGTATCTTCAGAGGTCCTGAAGGTAGATCTGGTTCTGACAGGTTCGTCCTTGTTTCCCAGAATCAAATCTTCAGATATGTTAATACGACTTTTGACTTTCTTTGGGATTTCTGGGGATTTAATTTCTTCAGAGTTCTGAGTGACAGTTGCTTCTGGAGCTTTATCAGAACCTGCAAGAGTGATTTCTAAATCTGCAAAATTTTCAACTAGCTTTGACTTTTCAGGGTCAAGCTTATCATCAAATCTGACATGAATTGATTCTTCCATAATTTTGGTTTCTGTGTTGTATACTCTGTAGCCTTTAGAGCGTTCTGAGTATCCTAACATAATACCTTTCTGTGCTTTGGAATCAAACTTGTTCAGATGTTCTTTAGTGTTTAAGATAAAGCAAGAACATCCAAAAGGATGAAAATATGAAATGTTTGGTTTTCTTCCTTTACACAGTTCATAGGGAGTCTTTTCCAGAATAGGTCTTATAGAGATTCTATTCTGAATGTAACACGTTGTATTTACAGCTTCTGCCCAAAAATGCTTTGCCACATTAGTTTCATTGATCATGGTTCTGGCCATCTCTTGGAGTGTCCTATTCTTCCTCTCTACAACTCCATTTTGTTGTGGAGTTCTAGGGCAGGAGAAATCATGGGATATTCCATTAGAGTCAAATAATTCTTCAAAATCTTTGTTTTCAAATTCTCCACCATGATCACTTCTGACTCTAACAATTTTAGCATCAAATTCTTTTTGCACTTTGGAGCAGAAACTAGTGAATACAGAGTGAGACTCACTCTTGTGCTTTAGGAATTTCACCCATGTCCAGCGACTGTAATCATCAACAATGACTAGTCCATACTTCTTTCCATTGACTGATGCTGTTTTCACAGGACCAAATAAGTCAATGTGGAGAAGTTCCAGAGGCTTAGAGGTAGAAACAACATTTTTCTTTTTAAAGGATGTTTTTGAAAATTTTCCTTTCTGACATGCTTCACACAGAGCATCTGAAGAAAACTTCAGTTTAGGTAGGCCTCTGACTAACTCGAGTTTATTTAGCTGAGAAAGTTTCCTCATGCTAATGTGGCCCAAGCGTCTATGCCATATCCATTGCTCTTTGTGAACAGACATCCGACATTTAACATTTTGTTCTTTTAAATCAGAAAGATTAATTTTATAAATGTTGTTTTTCCTCTTGCCTGTGAAAAGGACAGAGCCATCATTCTGATTAATGGCTTTACATGTTTTTTGATTAAAGATTACATCATAACCGTTATCACTTAATTGACTTATGGATAACAAGTTATGCATCAATCCTTCTACGTAAAGGACATCAAATATAGAGGGAAGAGTACCATTACCAATAGTTCCGGAGCCTCTGATCCTTCCTTTCTGATCTCCTCCAAACCCTACAAATCCAGCGTCTTTAAGTTCCAGACTTTGGAACATAGACTTTCTTCCCGTCATGTGTCGCGAGCATCCAGAGTCCAGGTACCATGACTGGTGTCTGAACTTTGCTGCATAGGATATCTGCAACATACACAATCTTATCTTTCGGTACCCAGAATCTCTTGGGTCCTTTCTGATTAGTTTTCCCAGAGTTTCTCATGACTTTGGGTTTTCTAGCATTTTCAAATTTTTGTTCTTGTGTGTGTGTATAGTGATATGAAAATGGAGATTTAAGTTGGTCACTAGAAGAAGTTTTAACTTCCTTAGGATCATACCCAATTCCCTTTTTATTGTTCGACTGACTCCATAAATCATGGATGCCATAATACTCCTACCTATTCCATTTTTCAGAAATTCCTGAAAGGCTTCTTCGTATTCAAAAATTATTTTATTTGAAGTTTGTGGTGCTTGAGACAACGCTTCTTCTAATTCTAAGCTTTTTCTTTTTGCTCCATCTCTTTCTAATGTTAAAGATCTGACTGTATCTTCTCGCGCTAGAATTGTCATCTCAAGCTTGCCACATTCTTCAAATCTTGCTTTAAGACAGCCTTTTATGTTTTTAAGCTTTTGTTTTAATTTCTGATATGAGCTAAGAGTTTCTGACAAGCATGATTCTAGATCAGATCGAGAGAGTTCAGAGAATACCTCTTCAGATTCTTCATCTGAGCTGCTCCTGGATGTGGTAGCCATAAGTGCCACGTTGGCCTTTTCATCAGAGTCAGATTCTGATGACCCAGATTCACTATTATCCCAGGTAGCCATTAATCCTTTCTTTGTCCTGAAGGTATTTTTCTTGAAACTTTCTTTTCTAGGATTGTCTTTCTTTAGCTTGGGGCATTCATTCCTGTAGTGACCTGTTTCTTTACATTCATAACAAGTAATATCTTTGTTAGTTTTACCTTTTGAGGTTGATTCTGATCGATCCCCTCTGGGTCTTGATCTTCTGAAGTTGTTGTTCCTCTTTTTCCAGAGTTGTTTAACTCTTCTGGTCAGGAGGGATAATTCTTCTTCATCATCAGAATCTTCTGGTTCAGAGTCATCAGTATCTTCAGTTTCTGCCAGGAGAGCTTTGGTTCTGTCAGGTTTGCGTCTTTCATATCTGGATTTTAATGCTACGGACTTGTTCCTTTTCTGAGGCTCATCTTCTTCTAGTTCTATCTCATGGCTTCTGAGAGAACTGACAAGTTCTTCAAGACTGATATTGTTCAGATCCTTTGACAGCTTCAGAGCAGTAACCATGGGTCTCCATTTCTTTGGCAGACTTCTGACTATCTTTTTGACGTGGTCTGCAGTTGTGTATCCTTTGTCTAGAACTTTGAGACCTGCAATCAGAGTTTGGAATATAGAGAACATTGCCTCTATGGCTTCGTCATCTTCCATTTTGAAAGCTTCATATTTCTGGATAAGCGCCAGAGCCTTTGTCTCTTTGACCTGAGAGTTTCCTTCATGAGTCATCCTCAGAGAGTCAAATATGTCTTTGGCTGTTTCTCTGTTGGTGATCTTTTCATACTCGTTGTAAGATATAGCATTGAGGAGTATGGTTCTGGCCTTGTGATGATTCTTGAAAACTCGCTTCTGATCATCTAACATCTTACTTCTGGGAACTTCAGCTCCATCCTCTGTGACAGGAGGTTTGTATCCATCTGTGACAATGTCCCAGAGATCAGCGTCATAGCCTAGAAAGAAATTTTCAATTCTATCTTTCCAGTAATCGAATTTCTCTCCATCAAAGATAAGAGGCTTAGCATTGTAACTATCCTTTTCATTTGTGTGGGCCATAGTTTTTCTCGTTCTGGATCTCTCTACACTGTTAAGTGTTTGATTAGAAAATCAATAACAGAGCCGGAGCTCTGATACCAATTGAAGGTGAGAAAAACAAGAAAGGGGGGGTTTGAATTGTTTGGAAAAATAAGCGCTTTTTCAAAATGAAAATCACACAAGGATTTTATACTGGTTCGCTTATAACACAAAGCTACTCCAGTCCACCCGGCCGAGGTGATTTCGCCTTCAACAAGGACTTAATCCACTAATCTTGAAAGATTGATTACAAACAACGTCTAAGAGAAAGATCTCTTAGTCCTCTCAAGTATACAGACTACACAGAGTCACTTGAGGAAATAAACAAACAATAGATAAAAGATTTATGTAATCTAGAGTGCTTCTAAGATAAGCAAATATTACAATATTAAGAACAAGAGTTTTTCACGTTATAAGCAAAAGCTTCGTGAAGATTTAGAGAGCAAGAAGATTTCTTGTGCGTTGATGTTTTAGTATAATTTTTTGCTTATATGTATTGTACACTGAATGTTGATTTGCAGTCCTTTATATAGAAGAGAAGGATCCGTTGAAAAATCATGGCAGATAATAACTCTTGAATAATAATTAGTGCCATATCTTATGTTGCTTGTTGTCAAAGCAACTTTCACTTCTTGAATGACTACTTACCACAAATAGTTCCTTATCATTTGTATTTTTGGAGTTAACGTCTCTTCCTGTATTAGGAAATCCATTTCCATAACTTTATTTGAAGTTAACGTTACTCTTCCTTATTTAGCAATTCCATAATCAGAGTCTTCATGTTTCTGGAGATCTTGGAATCTGCTATCTAGCTTCTGATGTTGATCTTTTGAGTTCTGATGATTTCTTCAGATAGCGCCAAGAGCTTCTGAAGTTTGACATACTGTTGTTCAGAATCAGAACTTCTAGAGCGTACTTCTTGTTCAGATGCTTCTAATATTTTGCTGTTTTGCTCAGAGTTAGACTTTCTTGAACATGTTTCTACTTCAGATGCTTCTTATCTTCTGATAATTTGTATCTGATCTGGTTCTGTATCTGATGACATCATCAGATCTCTTCCTTCTTTCTTTAGAACCCTGCACACTTAGAAACTTTTCGTTAGGGTGCCATTTTTGGTTTCATCCTTTGTTATCATCAAAATCATGGAATCTGTTGTAGAACAATTTTTGTTCTTACACATATGTCTTACATGAAGATTTGGGGTTACGAAGTTTATGTGAAACGACAAATTTCAACTAAGCTTGAGCCCAAATCTGACAAATGCTTATTTGTGGGGTATCCTAAAGAAACAAGAGGGTATTACTTCTACAATCCTTCTGAGGGCAAAGTGTTTATCGCTCGAACTGGAGTTTTCCTAGAAAAGGATTTTATTTCCAACGGAAACAGTGGGAGGAAAGTAGAGCTTGAAGAAATTCAAAAATCACAAAGCATCGATACACCTATGGAGGAATTAGAGCAGGAAACACAAGTAGTTGTGGAAGACCAACCTGCTCAAGTAGAACAAGACCAGCGTAGGTCATGCAGGATACGTCACATACCTGAGAGATATGGATATCTCATAGCTGATCAAGGTGATGTATTACTCATGGATCAAGATGAGCCTGTGACCTACCAAGAGGCCATAACTGGTCCCGAGTCTGAGAAGTGGCTAGAAGCCATGAAATCTGAAATGGATTCCATGTACACAAACCAAGTTTGGACCTTGGTAGAGCCTTCTGTAGGAGTTAACCCTATAGGATGCAAGTGGGTCTTCAAAATGAAGACTGACATGGATGGTAAGGTACATACCTATAAGGCAAGACTGGTTGTAAAAGGATATAAACAAATCCATGGGGTTGACTATGATGAAACCTTTTCACCAGTTGTAATGCTTAAATCTGTTTGGATTTTACTTGCTATCGCTGCATATCATGATTATGAAATATGGCAGATAGATGTCAAAACTGCTTTCCTTAATGGGAATCTTCTTGAGGATGTGTACATGACACAGCCCGAAGGATTTGACATACCAGAAGAAGCCCAAAAGATATGTAAGTTGCAAAGATCAATCTATCGATTGAAGCAAGCTTCCAGAAGCTGGAATCTTCATTTTGATGAAATGGTAAAACAATATGGATTCATCAAGAACGAAGATGAGCCTTGTGTCTACAAGAAGGTTAGTGGGAGCATGATCGTTTTCCTGGTATTATATGTAGATGACATATTACTCATTGGAAATGATGTCCCTACCATGTAACAAGTAAAGTCTTGGTTGGGGAAATGCTTTTCTATGAAGGACCTAGGTGAAGCAGCCTATATATTAGGAATCAGAATCTATAGAGATAGATCACAAAAACTGCTTGGCCTAAGTCAGAGTACGTACATAGACAAAATGCCGAGACACTTTAATATGTATGATTCCAAGAAAGGATTCATACCTATGCAACATGGCATGTGTCTATCAAAAACACAACCCCATTCAACTAAGGAAGAAAGGGAACGCATGAATAAGATTCCATATGCATCTGCAATAGGATCTATCATGTATGCCATGTTATGTACTCGACCAGATGTCTCGTATGCTTTAAGTGCAACGAGTAGGTACCAATATGATCCTGGTGATGCTCATTGGGTAGTTGTCAAGAATATCCTTAATTATTTGAGAAGGACTAAGGACTCATTCTTGATATATGCAGGTCAGGAAGAGTTGGCTGTAATTGGATACACCGATGCTAGCTTCCAGATAGATAAGGATGACTTTAGATCGCAATCTGGTTATGTGTTTTGCTTAAACGGTGGCGTTGTGAGCTGGAAAAGTTCAAAGCAAGATACAATTGTTGATTCTACAACCGAGGCCGAGTATATTGCTGCCTCAAGTGCAGCAAAGGAAGCTGTTTGGATCAAAAAGTTCATTAGTGAACTTGGCGTAGTGCCTAGCATTGTGGATCCCATTGGTCTCTATTGTGATAACAATGGTGCTATCGCAAAAGCTAAGGAGCCTAGATCTCACCAACGATCCAAACACATACTTAGGCGTTATCACCTCATTCGAGAGATAATAGATAGAGGAGATGTGAAAATATGCAGAGTACCTACACTTGACAATATTGCTCACCCACTGGCAAAGCCTCTTGCGCAGCAGAAGCATGATGGCCATACTAGATCTATGGGCATTAGGGGTATGCCTGATTGGCTCTAGTGCTAGTGGGAGATTGTTGGTGTAATCCCTAGAGGCCAATACTTTTTGGTACTTGTATCGAATTATTTATTAATAATAAAAGGCTTTTTCTTTATTATGTTTGTTTAATAAAGTCCCTAGAATAGATAGTCCATTTAATGTATCAAGTGTGACTTAATCATGAGATCACATTAAACATAAGGATACTATTCTTAAAGTATCCGTAGTAGAGCTTTATTGTGAAGTGGGATAACATTAAAGCATTAAGACTATTATGTATATAGACTGATGATCACATCTCATGGATCATGGATAACGAGTTATCAAGTCTTAAACACATGTATGAATATTAAGAGTAATATTTATACTAGATTGACCCGCTATGAGAATACTATATAGAATGTTATGCAAAGTGTCATAAGTTATTCTCATGGTGATAATGGTGTATACCACCCTTCGACCTGAAACCACTATGGACCCTAGATGTAGAGTCGAGTGCCTTATTGCTGATCAAACATTATCCGTAATTGGATGACCATAAAGACAGTTGATGGGTACTCCATGAAGCATGCTAAGGGACATGAGTGACCTAGATGGAATTTGCCCATCCCGCGTAACAGGATAAATGTCTATGGGCCCAATATTGAACTGGACAAGGATGACACGGTCTATGCCTTGTGTTCAATATAGACATAAGGGCAAAAGGGTAATTGTACACATAAGTATTATCACAGAAGGATTTGTCGAATCACATGACATTTTCGTGTCTTGGGTAGCAGTGATGTGTTGCTAGATACCGCTCACTGTTTATTATGTTAAATACGTGATTTAATATAATTGTCAATACCGCGAAAACTTACAGGGTCACACACAAAAAGGACGGGTTGATGAGAGATAGAGTAACTAAGAAATACCGTAATGTACGGTGCACTTAAGTGAATTGTAGAACATCGTAAGGTATGGGGTACTTAAGTAGAATACGAAATATGGTAAGGTACCACGTGCTTAAGTGATATTAACATATTATAAGATATGGGCCACATACACTTGAGTGAGCTTTTTAGCTTGCAGCCCACACAAGTGGTTCTATAAATAGAACCTTTGTGTAGAAGCATTTATGCAGTTGCAATTTCGTTTCTCTCTCTCTCTCTCTCTCTCACTCACTCACTCAAAGCCTTCATTCATATTAGCTAGGACTGAGATTGAAGGAATCCGTTTGTGTGGACTGAGTAGAGGCGTTGTCATCGTTCAACGTTCGTGATCGTTCCGTAGATCTGCATCAAAGGTTACAATCGCAACAAGAGGTAATGATTCTATCACTAATCATGCCCATTCGTAAGGATCATTAAAGGAGAAATTTTAAATTCCGTTGCGTTTTGGATCGCAATTCTCCTTCATATATAACTCTACTAGGATGAATGAGTGAAGAAGTGGGGTGATAAAGAGGTCAAATATTTAACACTTATCCTCAATATACAAATTAAACAATACTTATATTTCTCGTACAAATTAAAAAAATAGATGACAAAAAATAAAAATGATATTGTTGATAGTTTGTGTACTCCCTCCGACCTAATTTATCAGAAAAAGTCTTCTGAAATTGTTAGTCTTAAATATAAGAAAATGTCAACATATCTAAACTCATTTAATGCCTTAATTATAAAGTTATCCTTGCATTAATTACCTAATCTTGATGAATATTTAATTAAGGATATATTAGTAATTAAGTTATGTTTTTAACATGAAACCAATAAAATTAAATGCACTTAACTATCATTCTTAGTAAGCTTGAAAGTTGTCTTTTATACTTATAAATCAGGTCGGAGTAGTATATATTCGAGCGGAAGAAGATCTTTAGTAAATTGAAGGTCAGTTAACTTTTATAAAATAAATTGGAGGTATATATATATATATATATATATATATATATATATATATATATATATATATATAGAGAGAGAGAGAGAGAGAGAGAGAGAGAGAGAGAGAGAGAGAGAGAGCAACAAGTGATCCAATATTACAAGTATTGATAATGAAAATAGTATGATTGTGACTCACAAATATTGATAATGAAAAAATATATATCTTAGATGTTATGTTGTGAATGACAAATATTGATAGTTTCGAGAGATATAACCATTGACCACTTAAAATTTTCCCCTCGGTTGGTAGTTCAACCGAGAGAAAAAGTAGTGCACTTTCCATGACACGCTTCTTTACCTCGCCCAACAAACTAAGATAAAAAATCTTTCTTAACCTAGGGGAAATCACTCATATGTAGTAGTGAAATGTATGAAAAAGTTCTAAGAAGAAAAAGAGTAACAGAGAAGCGATACATTTCTCATTTTTGTGTTTTTATGAAGTGAACACAAATCGTCCTTACATGGGAAAACAATAACCTAGAGGCGCTAGTTAGTTATAACCTAATTTTTTAAGAAAGAAAATGTAACCGTTTGGGGTATAATTAATTAAGAGGTTGCCTAATCGAGTATAGAGAGGGTTTGCTCCACAATAGATTAGACAACTCTTCTAATCCATTAGAGAACAAAGTGTTGAATATTCTTAATTAAGTACGCTTCTTAATCAATTTTTGCTTCCTAATAAGTTTTATTTAAATTTTTGGCATAATTATAATCACATTAACATGTAAATCACATAGAACCACGCACAACACCCTTGTTAAAGCAATGAGAGTTAATAATGGCCAATATTTTTGCATGTTTTCTTTTTATTCATCCTAAGGAATTATTCATCATAGAAGTACGGTAGAATCTCCATAACAAAATGAATAAGTAGAAAGAAAACATTAACATATATTGAATATAGGTAGGGTTTTGTTGTTCCATTAAAACTTACT
This sequence comes from Lathyrus oleraceus, assembly GCF_024323335.1. Lineage (NCBI taxonomy): Eukaryota > Viridiplantae > Streptophyta > Magnoliopsida > Fabales > Fabaceae > Lathyrus > Lathyrus oleraceus. Next base: position 536,165,881 of record NC_066583.1, on the reverse strand, counting down.
CACAATTTTGGTGTTATGCGGTGTCACATGCCATCTTTATTATAATCTGTGTCTCTAGTTCTATTCATAATAATTATTCGCCATATTTTTATGCATAATAAGCTTTTTAATTAATTTATTAAAAAAAATTGGTTCTTTAAATCATGCACCTATCTTACATTCTTTTTTTTATCAAATTGGATCCTAAAGGTAGAAAATGTATGTACCTAAATTTTAAAAAAATGGAATGAACGGGTTTATACATTTTAATTTGAATAATAAAGAAATATTTGTTGATAGAAATATCACACACCATGAACACATCATGTCTAACTAATAATCTAAATTATAAACCCTTTAATTGAAAATATATCATTCTTTTGGGAGAATATTCTATAATTAAATTTCAATTATTCATCCACCTAGAGATACAATATAACATAACATAACACCTCCACTATGTCATAAACAACACACGTTTAAAACTCATTGTTCTCATCTCTCCATTCTACTATGCAAAGGAATTCACCATCGTATCTTATAGATTATGTGTGCAATGGTTTTGATGGTTCAAAAGGGTGCTTTTAAACTTATATGAATTTCTTTGCAAGAAAAATTAGCGGAAATTTTCACCAATCCAAAACTCAACTCATTTATATCCAAAGCTTAACAGTGATAGATATCTATAATGTTTCCGTTTAAGAGAGAATATTGAGAAATAAATAATATGCAAGTCTGGTGTCTAAAATTATTTTGCTAACTTAATTTAAAATAAACTAAAGTTTAAATACTACGAATAGTGTTTGATGTAAATATTGGTGTAAGAAATGGGGTGTAGGAATAACATTACTCTACAATATAACATAACATAACACCACCAAATTCCCTTGTATCATAAACAAGGCATGTTTAGAACTCGTTATTCTCACCTCTCCATTCTACTATGCAAAGAAATTCACCATCTTATCTTAAAAATTATATGTGCAATGCTTTTGATGGTTCAAAAGGGTGCTCTTAAACTTTTTTATATCCCCTATGATTCTTCTAGTTTGACTAATTAAAAAACAATTCAATCATTTAAAGAACTATTAATATAAGTTGCTTCAAACTCGTTTTTCATAAACTAAAAGGGTAATTTTGACATATATTAATATAATATTCATTACTAATGATTTATCATAAACAAAATCACATAATTTTTAAAAATGATATATTTCAAAAATGATATCTTGAAAATTTACATTTTGAAATAATTTTATTTTAGATTTTGATGTCAAAAAAGTCATAACAAAATTATGAAATACCTAAAATAATATTTTTATGAAGAACTATTGAAAATGATTTTTCATTAGAAGTTTTTTTTCTTAATATATCTAATACTATAAAATTGTTTTAAAAAACATAAACAAATGATCCTGAATAGTAGTCGTGTGAAAAATTCCAGTATCAATTTTATCTGAAAATAATAATATCGTCAATTTAATTTAATTTTTTTATTTTAGTCTTACGTAATCGTTTACAAGTTGCATGCAATTTTGAATGGTTAAAAGATTTATATATTTGTTTATTAACTTAAAATATACAATTAAAACCAATTTAAATCTTATTAGATAATAAACTAATTTACATTAAAATAATTTTAAAATTTTAATGACAAATTCTTTTTGTAATAAAATGGGATTCAACTAAATTTTCAATTACTTGTTCCATTATACTATAAATAGATTAACAGAGTGCCATTTAAAGTTTATTTAACGATGTTTATCATATCATTAAGTTTGATGATTCAATACAAGAATTATCTCTTATCCCAAATCTTATAATAGTGTATTGACACTAAATCTAATAAAATAATGCTCATAACTTAACAAATTACAAGGATGCAAACGATTAAAAATACTAAATTGATACATATTGTTGAAAACAGTTTAATGTTTGTTACGACTTCCTGTTATCATATTTAAAATTATTGACACTATAAAATAATCATAAAATTTAATATCTATTATATAAAGAAAGAAATTTAGCAGAAGTCTTCATCATATAAATACCTAAATTTTACAATACACAAATTCAAACGATGGCAGGTGGAGTTTTAGTTGCTTCAACAAATGGAAGGCAATATGAGGGGAAGGTTACAATGTTTGTTTTGGTCACATGTTTGGTGGCGGCCATGGGAGGTCTACTTTTTGGTTATGATCTTGGTATTACAGGAGGAGTGACTTCCATGGAACCATTCTTGGTTAAATTCTTCCCTGGTGTTTACAAACAAATGAAAGATGAATCCGGACACGAGAGCCAATATTGCAAATTTGATAACGAGCTCCTTACTTTATTCACATCTTCCTTGTATCTTGCAGCTCTGATAGCGTCTTTCTTTGCTTCCACAACTACAAGAATGTTAGGACGTAAGGCCTCAATGTTTGCAGGTGGCTTGTTTTTCCTTGTTGGTGCATTGCTCAATGGTTTTGCTGTAAACATTGAAATGCTTATAATTGGCCGCATATTACTTGGTTTTGGTGTAGGATATTGTAATCAGGTAAAAATCGGTATCGTTTTTATGATTTTATGTTTTTATGTGTATAGGATCAAGAATATTGCAAATTAATTGCCTATCATTTTTTGTTACTCATAAACAGTCAGTTCCAATGTATTTGTCTGAAATGGCTCCAGCAAAGATTAGAGGTGCGCTCAACATGGGATTCCAAATGATGATCACTATTGGAATCCTAGGGGCAAACATTATCAACTACTTTACTTCAAATCTTGAGAGTGGATGGAGAATTTCTTTGGGTATCGGAGCTGTCCCTGCAATTTTGTTATGTATAGGATCGTTTTTCTTAGGCGACACACCAAACTCTATGATTGAAAGGGGCCAAAAAGAAGGAGCTAAGAAAATGTTGCAAAAGATTCGTGGAATTGATAATGTTGATGAGGAGTTCCAAGATCTAATTGATGCTAGTGAGGAAGCCAAAAAGGTGGAACATCCATGGAAGAATATTACACAATTAAGATATAGACCTCAACTAACGTTTTGCTCACTCATTCCATTCTTCCAGCAACTCACGGGCATCAATGTTATCATGTTTTATGCCCCCGTCCTTTTCAAAACTTTGGGCTTTGGAAACGATGCTTCCCTCATGTCCTCAGTAATTACTGGAGGTGTCAATGTTGTAGCTACTTTTGTTTCCATCTTCACCGTGGACAAGTTTGGAAGAAAGATTTTGTTTCTTGAAGGTGGTGTCCAAATGTTTATTTGTCAGGTGACAATTACATCTTAACTAATAATTAATTATTTATTTTACCGTTCAAATTAATCTATTTTACAACCATAGCTAATATAAATGTGATCATTATTGATTGTAGATTGTTGTTGGAAGCATGATTGCTATCAAGTTTGGAGTTAGTGGTGAAGGATCGTTTACACATATTGAAGCCAATCTTCTTTTGTTCTTTATATGTGCGTATGTTGCGGCATATGCATGGTCTTGGGGTCCATTGGGATGGTTAGTTCCTAGTGAAATATGCTCTCTTGAGGTTCGCTCTGCAGGTCAAGCTACCAATGTTGCTGTTAACATGTTGTTTACCTTTGCCATTGCTCAAGTTTTTCTTACTATGCTTTGTCACTTGAAGTTTGGACTTTTCTTCTTCTTTGCTGGATTTGTGGTTATAATGACAATATTCATTGTCTTGTTTTTTCCTGAGACAAATAATGTCCCAATTGAAGAAATGAATAAAGTGTGGAAATCTCATTGGTTTTGGACAAAGTTTGTTTCTGATGTTGTCGTTCATCATGATCATAAGGTCGTTGTTTGATATTAGAAAATGCTCGGGAATTAGACCAATATATGTATAATATAATATTTTTTGTTAATTCAATTTGATGTTGTTATAGGAATCTTGTATATAAGAATTCTTAAAAAAAGAATATTTGTATATATTTAGGAATAGTCTTTAATATATTGGTACTTGAATATAATGCGTTTATAATTTTTTAATAAAGTTGACTCTCCTTTATTACTACTTCAAATATAAATTGTTTATCCAATAACAAATACTTCTACAAAGTCAATTAAATTACTTTTGTAACTTTGTAATTAAGATGATAATACATGTACTTTTTTCGATGAAAAATCTTAATTAAATAATCAACTAAGAATTAACATCCTATTAGTCTCCAAGTTGTAACAATGAACGGAAATTCTTTAAATTACACAAAAGCATTACATCATAGAAAAAAAAAACAAGAAAAAATTAAAATTTGAAAACACATAAGATGAAAATAAATAAAAAAGATAGAATAGAACCTAGTATTAAAATTGAGAATAATAAAACACAATGTCAATGAAAGTAATTGGAAAAAAATCTCATGATAACCTATTTAATAGTGAAAAATCTTTAATCCTCTGACTTTGTATTAGTATAAGCAGATTATATAACTCTACTAGGATGAATGAGTGAAGAAGTGGGGTGATAAAGAGGTCAAATATTTAACATTTATCCTCAATATACAAATTAAGCAATACTTATATTTCTCGTACCAATTAAAAAAATAGATGACAAAAAATAAAAATGATATTGTTGATAGTTTGTGTACTCCCTCCGACCTTAATTATTAGAAAAAGTCTTCTGAAATTGTTAGTCTTAAATATAAGCAAATGTCAACCGATCTAAACTCATTTATTGTCTTAGTTCTAAAGTTATTCTTGTATTAATTAATTAATGTTGATGAATATTTACTTAACTATCATTCTTAGTAAGCTTGAAAGTTGTCTTTTATACTTATAGTGAAATTTTTGAGAGAAATTCACATTCAATTGATTGATTCATTTGATCAATCTATTGACATGAATTAACTATTTGATGAATTAAAATATGTCACCAATGAAGTTTGAACCCGGGACCTCGTTGGAATTGTACAAGCCTTACAACTAGGCCAAAGATGTTGTTGTTGAATAATTATGCAATGAATAAATATTAATCTAAATCTTGATTAAGATAGATTAATGAATTAATTGAGTGGTATAACTCCGTTTTGGACACGGGCGGATGCGTTAGAAAGATAACGTAAAGGGCTACTATTATTGTTCCATGTTATAAAATATCATGTGATTGATAAATGCTATGAATTATATTATGATGAATGTTAAACATTGTTGATATGTTTGATTGTGAAATAACATGATTAAAAACCTTACAAAGATGAGTGAGGAAACCTAGGACAATAACTTGATTAATACCTTAGAAATATAATCTAGGTTATGGAACATGTGTGATATATGTATGAGAATACGGTATTCATTCGTACGACGCTTATGTGGAGGTCGTGGACGAATTGTTGCCATAATTGAGAATGAGACGCATTGTATGGATCATGCCATGTTATTATTGTGTATTGTGGTGAATGAAGTCACCTACGATTGATGAAATTTGTTATGGTTTGTGGAACCGATGATTGGTGAAACCGATCATGTATTCAGAATGTGTAATTTTATGTGGTGGTACACATCTCTATTGGTATGCTTAGACGTGTAAGCATTGGGATGTGGGACCAATGATTCGAGCCTCAATTAGGTTTGAGCCCCAACCGTGGTGGACATGGGGGAAAGGTGGACACCTATGTGGGTTAGAGTCCCATACGGTGAAAGATTTTGTTTCTTGAAGGTGGTGTCCAAATTTTTATTTGTCAGGTGACAATTACATCTTAACTAATAATTAATTATTTATTTTACCATTCAAATTAATCTATTTTACAAACATAGCTAATATAAATGTGATCATTATTGATTGTAGATTGTTGTTGGAAGCATGATTGCTATCAAGTTTGGAGTTAGTGGTGAAGGATCGTTTACACATATTGAAGCCAATCTTCTTTTGTTCTTTATATGTGCGTATGTTGCGGCATATGCATGGTCTTGGGGTCCATTGGGATGGTTAGTTCCTAGTGAAATATGCTCTCTTGAGGTTCGCTCTGCAGGTCAAGCTACCAATGTTGCTGTTAACATGTTGTTTACCTTTGCCATTGCTCAAGTTTTTCTTACTATGCTTTGTCACTTGAAGTTTGGAATTTCCTTCTTCTTTGCTGGATTTGTGGTTATAATGACAATATTCATTGTCTTGTTTTTTCCTGAGACAAATAATGTCCCAATTGAAGAAATGAATAAAGTGTGGAAATCTCATTGGTTTTGGACAAAGTTTGTTTCTGATGTTGTCGTTGATCATGATCATAAGGTCGTTGTTTGATATTAGAAAATGCTCGGGAATTAGACCAATATATGTATAATATAATATTTTTTGTTACTTCAATTTGATGTTGTTATAGGAATCTTGTATATAAGAATTCTTAAAAAAATAATATTTTTATATATTTAGGAATAGTCTTTAATATATTGGTACTTTAATATAATGTGTTTATAATTTTTTAATAAAGTTGATTCTCCTTTATTTAATACTTCAAATTAAAATTGTTTATCCAATAACAAATATTTCTACAAAGTCAATTAAATTACTTTTGTAACTTTGTAATTAAGATGATAATGCATGTACTTTTTTCGATGAAAAATCTTAATTAAATAATCAATTAAGACTTAACATCCTATTGGTATCCAAGTTGTAACAATGAACCTAAATTCTTTTAAATTACACAAAAACATTACATCATAGAAAAAAAACAAGAAAAAATTGAAATTTGAAAACACATAAAATGAAAATAATTAAAAAAGATAGAATAGAGCCTAGTATTAAAATTGAGAAAAATAAAACACAATGTCAATGAAAGTAATTGGAAAAAAATCTCGTGATAATCTATTTAATATTGAAAAATCTTTAATCCTCTGACTTTGTATTAGTATAAGTAGATTATATAACTCTACTAGGATGAATGAGTGAAGAAGTGGGGTGATAAAGAGGTCAAAAACCCTTATCCTCAATATACAAATTAAACAATACTTATATTTCTCGTACCAATTAAAAAAATAGATGACAAAAAATAAAAATGATATTGTTGATAGTTTGTGTACTCTCTCCGACCTTAATTATTAGAAAAAGTCTTCTGAAATTGTTAGTCTTAAATATAAGCAAATGTCAACGGATCTAAACTCATTTAATGCCTTAATTCTAAATGTATCCTTGTATTAATTACTTAATGTTGATGAATATTTAATTAAAGATATATTAGTAATCAAGTTTTCTTTTTAACATTAAACCAATAAAATTAAATGCACTTAACTATCATTCTTAGTAAGCTTGAAAGTTGTCTTTTATACTTATAAATCAGGCCGGAGTAGTATATACTAGAACACGGAAGAAGATTTTTAGTAAATTGAAGGTCAGTTAACTTTTATAAAATAACTTAGAGAGAGAGAGAGAGAGAGAGAGAGAGAGAGAGAGTGCAACCAGTGATCCAATATTACAAGTATTGATAATGGAAATATTATGATTCTGAATCACAAATATTGATAATAAAAAGTATATATCTTACATGTTACGTTGTGAATGACACATATTGATAGTTTAGAGGGATATAACCCACGGCCAGTTAAAATTTCCCCCTCGGTTGATAGTTCAACCGAGAGAAAAAGTAGTGCACTTTCCATGACACGCTTCTTTACCTCACCCAACAAACTGAGATAAAACCTCTTTTTTAACCTAGGGGAATAACTAATAAGTAGTAGTGAAATGTATAAAAAAGTTCTAAGAAGAAAAAGAGTAACAGAGAACCGATATATTTCTCATTTATGTGTTTTTATGAAGTGAACACAAGTCTTCCTTACATGGGAAAACAATTACCTAGAGGCGCTAGTTAGTTATAACCTATCCTTTTAAGAAAGAAAGTGTAACCGTTTGGGGTTTAATTAATTAAGAGGTTTCCTAATCGAGTATAGAGCGGGTTTGCTCCACAATAGATTAGACAGCTGTTCTAATCCATTAGAGAACAAAGTATTAAATATTCTTAATTAAGTATGCTTCTTAATCAATTATTGCTTCCTAATAAGTTTTATTTACATTTTTGGCATAATTATAATCACATTAACATATAAATCACATAGAATCACGCACAACACCTTTGTTAAAGCACTTACAGTTAATAATGGCCAATAATTTTGCATGTTTTCTTTTTATTCTTCCTAAGGAATTATTCATGAATGAGAGTTAATAATGGCCAATAATTTTGCATGTTTTCTTTTTATTCTTCCTAAGGAATTATTCATGAAAGGAGTACGGTAGAATCTCCATAACAAAATAAATGAGTAGAAAGAAAACATTAACATATATTGAATATAGGTAGGGTCTTTGAAATTCTGGTGTAGTCAGAATTCAGATGTTATGCTCCACGTCATGACATCTGATCTAACATTGTAACTAATACAGCAAGATAGTTATTAACTATTGTACTAATATGCACAGGTTCACAGATGTCACGACATCTCATTCTATGTCACCCTAGAATGTATGAACACCTGGTTCTGTGCATCAGGAAGAAAGACTCAACAGAAATCAAACCTAGCACTCACTTCTGTTGTTTTCTTCCACAGTTATCAGCATGATGTCTTACTGTTGTTTGTGGACATCATCTGTTACATTGTTCCAGTGTGTATATCTTTTACTTGTATTTCCTGAATTAAAGGTTGAACACGTTAATCTAATTTCCACTTATTAGATTGCTAGCACCTAGGCTATTTGGTAGGTTCGTTAATTGTAGGTTAGTAGTTGGTTTCCTGGTTTTTCTCTAAGCTATTGAATCCCTGAAGAATAGCCTGAGAAAAATACTGAACCAGAAAAACCACTCATCCTACACTTTAGCACCTGCTGTTGGGAATGAATGTCACAACATTCAGTTCGACATCCAGAACATATGCTGAGTCTGTTATGTTCCTGGAAACGTGCTGTGCTAAGTTTGCAATACTGTAAAGGACCAACTAGTCTCTACTTCAGTATCAACCTTCAGTATCAACTGTCAAAACATCCAGTATGACAGTTTCACTATGATCCTTCAGCCAGGTCTGTTATCCTTGAAAAGAACAGACTTAAATAAATACTGAACCAAAGTCAACCTACTTATCATTCAGTATGCACTGTCCCTGATGAATGTTACAACTTTCTGATTGACATTCAAACAGAAGGCTATATGCTAGGTCAGTTATCATCTTGATAAGCTGACTGGAATACCTACTGAGTTAAGACAGTAATAAACACATGCAGAAGGAAAACAAAACACAGGAAATTGTTAACCCAATTCAGTCCAACATGACCTACATCTGGGGGCTACCAAGCCAGGAAGAAGATCCACTATTAGTAGTATCAATTCAGAGTTAAACTCACCCGTTTACAACTCATCACTTAATCCCTACCCAATGCAATCTATACCTAGGAACTCCTAGATAGAAACCTCCAGTTTCCATTCCTATCACTACAAATACAATGTAATGTTAACACACCTTGAACTTGCTTCACAGCTTCATTCAAGAACAAAATCACTCTTGCCTACAGGCTTTGAGTTACAAATACTCTCAGCTTTGAACACTGAGAAACACCTGGTAACCTTCCCAAAGATTGGGAGGTTTACCTTACACACACCCCTAAAAATTCATTCTAAGAGGCTTACAAAAACTAGGTTACAATCAGCTATTTATAACCTAATCACCCAACTGGATTTGGGGCCTTCAGAAATCGCAGCAGACTTGTTCTTTGCTGTTACAACTTCAGCAGAAAAATTCTGCTACAAACAAGGTCTTCAATCCTAGAATCTCTCCATATATATCTCCATATTTTGAGCCTATATATCTTCTGATTGAGTCTTCAAGACCTCCACATGGGAGTTAGGATATTCACCAGATATCCTTGCTGATCCCAGAGTATATACTGAATTTATTAATTCAGTTTTCTACACATGTGCGATGTCACAGACGTGATGTCGTGACATCGTACATGACATGTTGGTCCAGATGTTGAATTTCTTCAACCCAACATATTAAAACAACAGAGATGATTACATTATTTGTTTTCTAAAATTAATGCCAATCCTAAGGAATTAACAATCTCCCCCTTTGGCAAATTTTAGCTAAAACAAATAAACACTACACTGGACAAAACATCCCAATTTGGGAATGCTCTTCATCTCTGTCATTGGCTCCACCACCACAAATACCAAAGTTGATGTACATGGGGAAGAAGAGGGACACGACTCAGTTGTACCAGAACCCTTCCCCTCAACCGGAGAGCTTCCAGAAGAATATGTAATGCTGAGTACATAGACAATGTAACTCAGATCACAAGGCACAACTGTCTTCTTAACTCAGATCACAAGACACACGTGGTAACCCCAGTTGGTGGATTTTGTGCCTGATGCCAACTTCTGTTTGCTGCCACATCCACAGTTGGCTTGCTTCTGGTACATTCTCAACCCCAGGACTATATTTCTCTCCCCCTTTTTAGCTAAACATTTGTAAAGGCACCCTTCACCAAACCAGATCCAGGCGCAGCTTGCCCAAATCTTAACATACCCCATGATTCTGAGAATGGAGTGTTTTTCTTGTGAGAGGAAGAGGGCTATTGCATCCTTTAAATAGTCCAGCCCGTGCCTAGGAATTTCCGGTAGAAATAAATTCTTGGTCAGGATGCATTTATTTTTGCTGAGAAACAGTCAGAGAATCACCAACAAAATCTCAGATTATCTTTGAATACCCTTTTATAGCTCTTGACTGTTTCTTTTCGAAAACAGTCGTTCCAGTGCATGGAGACTATTCCATATATGCAATCAGACACGTTGCACGCGATGTCTTAACATTTCACGCGCGGCTTTTTCCTGCATTCTGCTAGTATTCAACATTTTCCAAGGTTCCTGTCATACCTCCAGTAGAGACTTGACATCTGGCACTGATACAGTCAAATTCCCACACTTCAGCAGATGGTTACTCCCCCTGTACCACACAGCTGTGGCCATCTGGCTTATTCTGATTTACCAGAATTTGACACATCACCTTCATAATTCCTACTGACTTTAAGTTTTAGAAGGAATTAGCAGCATTGTCCAGGGCAATGTCATGACATTCGGTCAGACATTCTTCAGCTCACTCAGCCTTGACACAGCATCCTGATAACTGACAAGGTGCCATACCTGGTTATTTGAGTACACATAGACCACAAGCTTGATGATTACTTGCAGCTTCAAGGCCAGAACTCCCCCTGTCATGACACCCCCCACTCTTCTTGAAGATTGGAGATCACACATGGGCATATCCAACATCCCAAAGTTGGACCTTCACATACTTCCTGATTCATAGAGAATCCAGACCACTTGATGAATGGAAAACACAAGACGCATCTTCATGTCTTCAAGAGCACACCCTCTGTTCAACCCTCTTAGCTGAACACATTCACATTCTGTGTCAATCTTTCTTCTAACCAGAACATAAGACCACTTCTCTGGATGTTCTAACATCAGCTGGGACATCCTTCACACCAGGACAAGGCACACCATCTGATAGTCTTCAGATACCACTGAGTCTTCGGGTTGATCAAGAAGAACCCAGACATTCATAGGGATATATACATTTTCATCCCATTATAAGAGATAATCTTCCATAGATAGCTCAGAACTCCTACCACCAGCTCCAAGGGATGAATAGAAAGCACCTCCTTTAGTCTTCAACTTACTACTTTTCTACTCAAGAGTAATTTGTCTCAGACTTTCCTCAAGAATAATCAGCTGCCATATGTTGATTATCTTGATTCTTAGAACTCACTTCTGAGGTAAACCAATTGCCACTGGTTGATTACCTCCTTCATGAATCCTCATATGAACAGGTCAAATGCTGCTTTTTGACCTCCCCAAGTTTATCAGACTTCTCCCAAGGATATTCTGACCTTTCAAGTGAGACTAGAACTTCAAGCTCTTTGAAGTATCCAATCTACAACCCTGTAGACCTTTCTATCTCAAGTTGATGTGCCACTTCACCAACTAAGAGTCTGATGTTGAACCAAATGTCACAACATTGTGTTTTGACATCTAGCTGTTGAATTCAGCTCCTTCTTCTGCCACTTGAAAGAACTTCCTCCCTTCACAGAACACGAGTTCAATGTTCTCATAGACTTGATTGTGGAACCAAGTTTGAGTAAACAACCTCCTTCCTGCAGGTTTGCAGTTAAGTCATCCAAGCTCACACCTTGATGAATTCCTGCTTCTTCTCCAAAGACATCAGACACTCTGATGTATGAGTCTTCAGAAGGACCAGTTAGAAACTAACCCTTCAGCTCTACCAAGGATTCCACATCCTAAGGCAAGGCTGTTTCCATGATGTCAAGACTGCTGCCACTTGTTCTTGACTCCACAGTGTGCATAAGCTAATGCACTTCCTTACCTAGATCAGAAATAAACTGATCCAAGTAACCACCATCAAGACTATGATGTCTTCTTCTTCTTGTACATACCAAGGCTGAATCAAGTTCTTGCCAGGAAACCTTTTCAGAGATCATATGCTTTTGCTGCCACCAAAGAGATAGATCATAATTCAATGTACTATCCTTCCTGTGATTCTGCACAGGGTCTTGAAGAAGTGATGTTCCAACATCTTTAAGAACATCCGTTATCTTGAGCTCCAAGGATAATCAATTACACACTTGTACTTGGCACAAGTAGACATTGATCTTAAATCCTTTCCCAATTTTCCTTTCAGATACTTCCACCATAAGACTACTTTGAGAGTACTCTTCTTGTGTCACCATCTTCTGCTTGCAAGCACCTCGACAATTTTGAAAGTCTTCCCAGATTAAATTCACCCTTAGGAATGAGAGAGATGAATTCTTCCTTGCAAATGTGTCACACAACCACCAGAACCCATGTGACACAGGTCAACAGCCAACCAGACCCTAGGCTGACCAGACTTGAGGAGGTTAACCAAAACTCCCCCTCAAATTA